>NC_133315.1:9162394-9241624 GCF_012295235.1 Primulina huaijiensis | reverse complement strand
ACCACAAGAGTCTCAAATATTTCTTCACGCAGAAAGAGCTGAATATGAGACAGAGACGGTGGTTGGAACTTGTGAAAGATTAAGACTGCGAAATTAGCTACCATCCGGGGAAGGCTAATGTTGTCGCAGACGCCTTAAGCAGGAAAGTTGCAGTCATAGCTCAGTTATCAGTGCAGAGACCTCTTCAGTCCGAGATTCTGAAATTTGGTCTAGAGATTTATCGTAAGGGCAGAGCTCCTAGACTATCTAATCTGACAGTCAAGTCTGATTTGCTAGACCGAATCCGAGCAGGTCAGTCTTCTGATGAACAGTTACAGAAATGGAGACTGAAAGATGAAGCCAAGGGCACTGTTTTGTACACATTTTCAGACGGCATTGTGAGATACAGAGGTAGAATGTGGGTGCCTAGTGTTGGTTCGATCAGACAGGATATTTTGACAGAGGCACACGCATCTCCGTAGTCTATTCACCCAGGAGGCACCAAGATGTACAAAGACCTGCAGATATTGTATTGGTGGCCCGGGATGAAGCGAGACATCCGCAGATTCGTATCAGAATGTCTCACTTGCCAGCAAGTAAAAGCTGTACATCAGAGGCCAGCAGGGATGCTTAAGCCACTCCCTATCCCCGAGTGGAAATGGGAGAATATCACTATGGACTTCGTCGTTGGGTTGGCAAAGTCAATTAGAGGTTTTAATGCTATTTGGGTCATAGTGGATCGACGCACTAAGTCAGCGCACTTCTTGCCAGTGAAGACGACTTTCTCCATGTCTCAGTATGCGGAGCTTTATATAAGGGAGATCGTTCGATTGCATGGGATCCCAGTTTCTATTGTGTCCGACAGGGACCCGAGATTTACATCTTCATTCTGGAAGAGCCTACATGCAGCTATGGGAACGAAGCTGCAATTCAGTAGAGCTTTTCACCCGCAGACAGATAGCCAGTCGGAGCGAGTGATTCAGATCTTGGAGGATCTATTGCGAGCATGTATGATCGATTTCCAAGGGACGTGGGAATCGAAGTTACCAATAGTGGAGTTCACATACAACAACAGTTTCCAAGCATCTATTGGTATGGCTCCCTATGAGGCATTGTATGGAAGGAAGTGCAGATCACCAGTTCATTGGGATGAAGTTGGTGAGAGAGCAGAACTTGGTCTAGAGATAGTTCAGCAGACAGCAGATGTGGTGGTCAAGATTCGTGACAGAATGAAGACTGCCCAAAGCCGTCAGAAGAGCTATGCTGATAAGAGGAGGAGAGATCTCGAGTTTGCCGTTGGTGATCACGTTTTCGTCAAGATAGCACCTATGAAGGGTGTTATGAGATTTGGAAAGAGAGGCAAACTGAGTCCGAGGTTCATTGGGCCGTTTGAGATTTTGGACAGAGTTGAGACCCTAGCCTACCGTGTTGCCCTTCCGCCGAATCTGGCCGGAGTGCACAGTGTGTTCCATGTCTCGATGCTGAGGAAATATTTGGCTAATCCTTCGCATGTTCTGAGCTACGAGCCGTTACAGTTGACTCCAGACCTGTCTTATGAGGAAAGACCCGTCCAAATCCTAGACAGACAGGAGCGCAGACTTCGGAACAAGGTGTCTAAGCTAGTCAAAGTCCGGTGGTTAAACCAATCAGTGGAAGAGGCTACTTGGGAGTCCGAGGCAGATATGAGACTTCGCTACCCGGAGTTGTTTGGTAAGACTTAATTTCGAGGACGAAATTTTTATAAGTGGGGGAGGAAATGTAGAGCCCAAATTCGTACACGTAAAACCCATGCATTATTTATTTGTTAAATCAGTTATTTAATTTAAAATGATTTTCTTAGCCATGCATAATTTATTTAAATGTATTATTTTAAATTAGTCATGTTTATTGTGATGCACGTTAAAATGTCTTTCGAGTTTCATGTTTCAGGCGATTATTCGAGGCGGAAGTGAGGAAAAGAGACCGGTGACGATTTTGGCGATTTTAAACGTGGTATTTTATTTTAAGTTATGAATGGGGCATTTTAACCAATTTATTAAGTTATTAGTATTTTAAAGTCTAATTTATTTATTTAGTGATTTAAGAGTTTAAAACTTTTAAAGTTAGCATTTGGTTTGTGTTATTTTTAATTAGGGGATTTTATTTAAAGGTTAGTAGGGATAGTATTTTAATTAATTGGTTAATTGAGTAACATTTTAATTAGTATATTGATTAGCATGGTTAATGGTTTAATTAAGCAAAAATCACTCCCTACATAACTCTAACACACGCACACACACTCTACACACACACATACACGATCACACAACACACACAAACACATACTCATCCATCCATTCATATTTTGGAAAAGAAAACCTAGGGTTCTACAAGTTCTTGCAGCCGCCCCATCCCCTTCAATTCCAGCAAAGTTTTGTCGAATTTTCTTCAAAGAAAATCGCACCATGTTCGTCCCGGATCAACCTCGCTTCTATCTCCGCTTCGGTATCGTCATTTCGGTATTTTTAAATATCAAAGGCACGTATAATCTTTCTTTTGCTGCATCGATCAAGTCATATTATGTGTTGCATTTTTTTATGCGTAAAATATATGTGTTACGTTCGTCGTTTGAGCGGAAAATGATTTGGATCAGTTTTGAAATAGATTTTAGATCTGAAAACTCATTTTTACTATTTTTTTTAAATACTGCGATTTTCCCGTCTTGAATCTGAGACAAATTTCAACATAAAAATCGTAGAACTTTTCGATACCTTCGATTTGATATAAAATTCGAAATATTTGGATAAATATTGAGTGAGTTATGGCGTTTTTCGTGAGACTGCTCAAACTGCGTTTTTCTGAAAAATTATGTTATTGATGCGTTATTGAAGTTTTGTGGTTGCAAGCTTTGTTGGGGATTGACGGGTGATCGCTGCTGCGTTAGGTATGTTGTTAATGATGTTGGGATGGTCATTGACGTTTTGGTTCGCGTCGTTAGGCATTTGGGAGAACGAGTAGTCGTGAAAACTATTTTGGTGTCAAAATTCGAGTTATGAGAGTTATCGCGTTGCGTGTGGTGCGTCGCTTCTTTGGGAACGTTTGGGACATTTTTATGGAGTCGAGTTTGGATCATAGTGTCCTAGGCTGAGTCTCGAGGCGTTGTTCACTGTATGTGTAATCGGAATTGGAGAGTACAAGTTTCTGAGTCGCGGAGTCCCGTTTGCTCGGCGCCCGAGCGGTAACTTTTTACCGCCCGAGCGCCACCCTTTCTGTCCGGGTGTTCTTTCCAGTAGACCTGGAGCTCGAGCGGTAAAGTTTTACCGCCCGAGCGCGGCCCCATCTGTAAAAATATTTTCGTTCTTTCTCCTTTTCAAGTTCTAATAGTGAGTTCAGGTCTTTTATGGTTGGGAAATGTTCACACGACACCTTAGAGTTTGTTTCGGGGTTTAATGTCATGGTTAGTATGATTAAACGAGGTCAAGTTCCGAGTGATCTAGAATGACATAAGCTATTTATGCACTTCGGTGGTGAGCTCGAGTACCTACGTCTAATTTATGCAAATTAGTGTTGAAATTCATTTAGTATGTGCAGCAGCGGCCCCAAGTGAAATCCAACGAATCCCTCAACGCCAAGTAAGTATGAATGACGTGCAAAAAAAATATTTTTAATTTTTGAGATATGCTAAATGTCTTGTGACCAAATTATGTTTAGGATTGGAAAGCGTTAAATTATGAACGGGGACCAATCCGCCCGTTAAATTATGAACGGGTTAGATCGAGGTTGTAAAGCATTAAATTATGAATGGGGACCAACCAGCCCGTTAAATTATGAACGGAGATCTCATGTATGTGGCAGTGGATACGTCCCTGTCAGCCCAGTACTATGGTTTAGTCTGATCAGGCGAATTATGTTATGGGTCACTTGCTTTGAAACATTCTCTACGCAAAAAAAAATAAAATGATAAAGCTATGTATGTTCAAGTATGCAGCACGTTTATGAAAAGTTTAAGTTATGGCACGTCTAAGTATGTATGTACGTATGTTCAAGTTTTAATACGCACGTTCAAGCTTTCAGTATGTATGTTCTATTTTGAAGTTGCATGTGGTTTTATTACGTAGTATTCGCTACTTCCAGTTTATATGTGTTGAGTCTTTAGACTCACTAGACTTGATCGATGCGGGTGAGTATGTTGATGAGGAGACAGGAGGTGGCGACCGAGGAGCAGGCTTGAACTGAGTGGGAGGCTAAACCCGAGGACCGCCATGTTTAAGTTTTATGCAAAAGTTAAATTACTCTGATTTCATATTCTGATGGAAACACTTTGAGCAAACCTTTTGTTAGCAAATTTTATTGTAGTTATTTTGAACAATCATGTCTTATGGGGGACTTGGTTGAGATATTTTATGACAAACTTTGAAGGTTATTTTATGTTTAAGAAAATTTTTAATTTTTCCACAAATTTTAAGTATGAAAGTACGGTACGTTACATCCTCTATATTTGCTCTAATCATGACTACTTCCATTTCTTTATAGTAGTCCTCAACGCTCTTTACTCCTTGCCTCAAAGTTTGTAGCCTCTTAAACATCTCCCTATAATAGTGATTGGGCACAAATCTCTTCCTCATGACCCTCTTCATCTCATCCCAAGTTTCAATGGGTCTCTCATTATACTTCCTCCTAGTGGTCACTAGTTGATCCCACCAAATGAGAGCATAGTCTAGAAATTTAACCACCGTCAACCTAACCTTCTTTTTTTCGGATTAGTGGTGACAATAAAACACAAACTCTACCCTCTTTTCCCATCCTAAATATGCCTCCGGGTCAAATTTTCCATGGAATGATGGAATTTTCATCTTAATACTACCCATATTACCATCCTCCCTATACCCATCATTGTACCTACCCCGTTCAGCTTCCCTTTCCCCTCTTCCAAATCATCTACCTCCTCCATTCCTACCCCAATTCTCATTTTGGCTTACCTCATCTACTCCCAAATCATATTCCTTATCTTCTCCTCCTCTACCCACATCTTTAGGCTTATACATACTCCCACTAGCACTAACTTCAAGCTTATCCAACATCTCATGTAAGGGCTCCAACTCGGTCCTCATCATCCTACTAAAATGACCGAATAATGCCTCCATTTGAACCTTAGACAACCTACAAGAAAATTTTAGTAGAAATAATAGATATTCCTCACCCAAATGCTCATGGTCACTCCAAAGAAAAAGTCGCTCGTCTCTCCTCTCTATATTTTTTTTGGCTCACAACAAACACTCACCGGTCACTCCAAAGAAAATTCAATCGCACTCAAGTATTTCCACTCA
Organism: Primulina huaijiensis; assembly: GCF_012295235.1. Taxonomy (NCBI): domain Eukaryota; kingdom Viridiplantae; phylum Streptophyta; class Magnoliopsida; order Lamiales; family Gesneriaceae; genus Primulina; species Primulina huaijiensis. Next base: position 9,236,339 of record NC_133315.1, on the reverse strand, counting down.
AATTCGAGAGTTCCCTCAAGGTGCTCAAGCTTCGTATTTGGATATATCAAACAATCAAGTCCAGACTCGTGAACAATTGTAATCGATTCACTTGGACTGCTTAGACTAGAAATTCAAAAAAAAATAATAATATTTTTTTTTATTGTGAAAGACACTTGAATATGAATCACAGTAGATAATAGAACAAAATACAAAAAAGAAATAATGGTGAATTTTCAGAATTTTTGTATTTTTTTGGGCTGAGTGTTTTCGAAAATCCCAAAAATAAAATTAAAAAAAAATTTCACCAAAATTTCGAGAACTGACGAAGAACGATAGAATAAAAAACAGATCTGGTAACGAACGAAGAAATAACACAGATCTGAAAATTTAAGAACAAGATAAACTTACTTGAATTCAATGAACCAAAGCTCTGATACCAAATGATATGAATCCACATACGTAAGAATACCAAACACGATTAATTTAGAACCGCGCCCTCAATTCAATAATGAACAAGTTGTGTCCCGATCTTTTGATTCAAGTATGAAGTGATTTTCACCTCTAAACTACGTGGTTTAGTAACAAAGAATCACAATGAAACAACCGAGATCTCGAACGAACCTTCAAAGAACTCGTCTTTGACAATCCGCATAAGAACGATCGAAAAACGCCACAAAGTATAAACTTTGATAAGTTTGATTTTGAACAAAGCAAAAGCTTTAATTGTTTGAGAGAAAAACTCAATTTGATAAACTATCAATAATAATCTGAATGATAATCCCAAAAATTCGTGTAAATATGTTTACCTCATCAAAAAGATATCAAATCTTGTTGCCAAAATAATGAAAATTCTAATTAGGCAATATTCGCGTAGCGCGCATATGCACACCCTATACTCGCTCATATGCGCGAAAGTCTCTACCTTCAAATTTTGCGCCGTGCGCATATGAGCGCCTTATACCGGCGCATATGCGCGGAAGTCTCTTTCCGTGTCTTCGGTGGAAGTGCTTCTCCCGCATATGCGCGCTGCGTCTGGGCGCATGTGCGCGAGGCTCGCGCATATGCACGCCCTGTCTAAGCGCATGTGCGCGAGGTCTTCTATCTTGTTTTGTGTTTCGCTGTGCCCGGATGCTTGAATAATGTTCATATGGCTCCCAAACTTACTCCCATGCATCATGAACCCTTCAGCACTGTACCTCGCTCGTAAATCTTTCTTCTTTGCTCATAAGCCCATGCAATGCTCTTTGAACCTCTTCATGTTAGTGTAAGTGCCCGTCGAGCCAAGTGTTTGCCGAGTGTTCACAATGAAACTCTATTTATAAACAATCTTTATTTTAGTTTTATTTGAAATTATTGTTTTGGCACATCTTTATCTGTACACCCATGCTAGTTGCATAGATAAAGTCTTTGAATATGAACATAGTAGAAAGAATACGAAATGCCCATATGATGAGTATCATGAAACTCATATTTGGAATACTGTGTATCCTAACCAGTTCCAAGTCGATTCAGTCGCCGCTAAGAAGGATATAGGCCGCTCGAGTTTGAGACTAGTATCTGCGATGTGAGTAACAAGTTTCATTGGTAGGGGACATTGTGATGTCCGAGCATGCAGATAGGTGTTCCTTGTAGAGTGCACGGAACAACCCTCCATAAAAGACTTTCCAAGTGGTTCTCACTTCTCGAGTGGAAACGTCCTAGTTTGTGGTTGTACACCATTAGTCCTTATGACTCCGGACAACATTGAGACTCTATATGCTAGGGTTGCACTTTGACTTGTTTACCGACTCTCATGGGGTCATCAGGTGGCAAGGTTGGGTGTTCTGTCGAAACATATAGGAGTCGATACATTGTAGTCGGGGATTCATCGCTTACCTTCGGGTATGGATATTTTATATGTATGTAGTATGAAATCTCTGATAAGAGTGTTGGTGGTAATTATGAAAGGGGTTTCATAGATTACACAATCGATACAACTACGACATGACACATAGTATCGATTCTTTGACAACTCTCGATATACCAATAGTTTTCGAATCGGTCGAGATATATGAGATGAAGGGACTGTAATGTACGCTAACCATAATTGAATGGTTCTTGCAGGCACTATCATTTGATACCTAGGGAATCATGTAAGCGATGCTGCTAGGTATTTAACATGATTGGTTGGGTACTATCAGACTTGAGTTCTGAAGTTCTTATTATCAAGGAGTTGATAAGTAAGAATGGAGCAATTAGGCTATGCTCATATAAGGACATGTTTAGTCCCAAATCACATTGAGATGTGAACCCACGGCTAGTTGTATCATTGAACCATTGAGGGCCACACAAGTGCTAACTTTTTATATCCCGTTGAGAAGTAAAATATTTCAATGTGTTGAACGGCTTATAAAGGAGTTTATAAGTTTAAATAAAAATAGAAGTATGACTTCTACAAGGGGAATGTAACTTTTAACTTGTGGAAGTGTTCCTAAATTAAAAGTTGACCAAGTGAATAATGTATTTGGAAATTGTGATTTTCATAAACATTATAGTGGACTTAATTAAATTAATTCAAGTGTTGAATTAATTAAACGCTAGTGGACCTAGAGAGTCCAAATAATTAAATTAATTCAAATGTTGAATTAATTAAATAACATTGGGCCTTTTAGAGCCCAATTAGAAATAATTATTAAACTATTGGACTTGAGTAAAATCAAGTAAAGTTTAAATGGTCTCAAATGTGTTTGAGACATTTAAATAAAATTCCTTGGTCCTTGTGATTGTTACAAGCCCAAATAGAATTGCATGCTTGGGAGGTGAAGGGCCGTTGAAGAGCTTAGTTGCTTGACAACTAAGTTGGAGCCATCATCAATCTTGAGAGATTGATAGGTATATCTCTTAAACACACTATGAATGTCATTTTGTGTTTTATTGTATTTGCTACACATCTTAGTGTTTAGGGTGCTCGGTTTTCTTGCATTGAAAATATTTTTGAAACTTCCGTTGCGTATCCGGGCACCTTAATTGATCCCCTTTCACTTCAGTCGTCCTCTCGTGATTGGTTTTTCCGACAACTCTAAAGGGTCCCGTGCTTTCTTTGGGGCTTGACCATCTGTGTTTGCATCACCGTACAATCCTCCCGGCTCTGAAATATACACTCCATCATATCCTTCCACTCAAGGTACGCCTTTGGATCGGCTCCCCCACTGGAAGATGGAATTGTCATCTTAGTATCACTTCTCCTATACATTGCCCGGCTTTTATACCCACTATTCTCCTCACATCGCCTATCATCATCATGATTCACATGCCACGTTTTATTTAGATCAACTCCTCTAGCTCGCATATTCTCACCAACCTGTCTATTATTCGCCTCTTCTTCCTCGCACCTCTTTTACTTTTCACGTAGAGGCTTAAACTTCTTCTCCTACATTTTATCCAACCCTCCTAACATTGATTGAAATTGACTATCGTCAAGCATTAAACCTGCAAAAAAAGGTTATTATAAAACTGTAACACCCTTCTTCTATACTTGACAAAATTAATGATATTTATACTCATAGTCAATTTAGGGTTTGAATGATATACCGATATTATGAAGCAATTCAAACAAGGGATATCAATTTGACGGTTTATAAAAATTTTGGCATGATGTCCCTACATTTTGTAAAAGCCAAAAACTGAAGCAACAACATCTATACATACGTATAATCATATTATCATATACAAACATACAACGTATCATTATACATATAGTCATAAACATCATCAAACTTGTTTGAAACCCTGACATAAAATCCATTATAATACATATGCGGAAGCTACACAATAAGACGTCCAGGTTCTTATCTAGGTAAGGCACGACACAAGAATCCATTGGCGAACCGGCATCCTATGTGTCTTCATTACCTGATCTTGTAATACATGAGCTATGTGAGTTTATAAAACTCAATAATTTGGCACATATACATATCAATATGCGTAGAAAGAACATGCATATTAAGTAATGATCAACAATGAATCTTTAAACCATGTCATACCATATCATATATTCATGTTCATTTCCATACTTGAGCCTCATTAATTGACCTGTAGTACCGTGCTTGCTTTATTATATAGCTACTATTGTGTTGGACGTCAGGGTGCCCTGTGACAACCCCACGTCCCATAAACATATATTGGCCAATAGATTTGGTGGACTTAAAACCACCCATGATGTCAATGTAATGTACCGTACTTTTATACTATTTTAAATTTGGGGAAAAATTAAAAATTTTCTTAAATACAAATAACTTTCAAAGTGTGATCACAATTAAACTGCTCATCCAAAAGTATTTGCGATACAAGAGCTCACAAATAAAGTTTGCTAAAGAAAATACTTGTTTAAACATCGTAAGCCAAAACGTGAAATCAGAGTATTAAAATTTTCATGCTTAAAAACTTAAAAACATAAAACATGGGCGGTTCTCGGGTCTAGCCTCCTGCTCAGTCCAAGCCTGCTCCTTGGTCGCCACCCCTCGTCTCCTCAAAGTCATCCTCACCTGCATCGATCAAGTCTAGTGAGTCTAATGACTCAACACGTATAAACTGGAAGTATCAAATAATACGTAATAAAACCACATGCATCTTCAAAATGGAGCGTACATAGTAGAAACATGAACTTGAACTTGATAACATAAACGTACTTGGAACTTGAGCGTAATAGCATAACATAGACGTGCCATAGTCATGAAAATTTTCGTAAACGTATTTGCATCATACATACTTGAGCATACATAACATAATTTTGCATAGAGACATGTTTCAAAGCAAGTGACCGATACATAAATACGCCTAATCAGACTAAACCACAGTACTGGGCTGACAGGGAAGATCCACTACCACCTACATGAGATCCCCGTTCATGCTTTAACGGGTGGATTGGTCCCTGGTCAATCCTTACCGCTTTCCAATCCTGATCTAAACCCGGTCATGCTTTACCGGGGTGGAGAGATCCTCGGCCACGTTCACTGACTTCCAAACCCGTTCATAGTGGAGAGGTCCCCGGACACGTTCTCGGGCTTCCAAACTCGTTCATAATTTGGTCACAAGACATTTAGCATACCTCAAAAACTAAAGAAAAATATTTTCTTTTTGCACGTCAACATACTTACTTGGCGTTGAGGGATTCTGTAGAGGCCCGTATTTCGTACTTGAAAATTTGCGGAAAAATTTATAATTTTCTCTTTAGTTAAATAAAAAGCCTCATTCATAAAATAAACTGGTAAAAATGGTTCAACGTTTAAGGTAGCAGCGGAAGTAAATATTTGTTTTAAAGTAACAACTAAAATAATTTCGACAAAATAAAAACTGAGTTTGGAATAAAAATAGTAAGTGTTGAAAATGAGGTCCTCGGGATCCTACTACTGCCGACCCACGATGGCTCACTGGTCCCTGCCCTCGGTCCCGACGTCATCAGTACCTACAACAATCAAGTCAGTGAGTCTAAAGACTCAGCATGCATATATCGTAAATAACAAGTACGTATATCATAAAATTTCATGCCATGTAAAGATATCATGTCTCTTTTTCCACTTTGCCAACTGCTCGTCTGCTGACTGCCCACTGCGAATACGGTCTAGAAGAGAAGACTGAATCTTCAAAGTAGATAGACGGGGAACTCTACCTCGAGGATAAGTCTATAGATCAAACCTCTGCATCTCAGACTGAAGAGGTCTCGAAATCATCAAAAGAGCCATCACTGCGACTTTCCTGCTCAATGCATCCGCGACTACATTAGCTTTGTCTGGGTGGTAGCTAATGTCACAGTCGTAATCCTTCATTAGCTCCAACCAACACCTCTGACGCATGTTCAGCTCTTTCTGCGTAAAGAAATACTTGAGGCTCTTATGGTCGGTAAAGATCTGGCACTTCTCCCCGTACAAATAATGCCTACAAATCTTCAAGGAAAAAACTACGGCTGCCAACTCTAGATCATGGGTAGGGTAGTTCTTCTCATGGGTTTTCAACTGTCGAGAAGCATACGCTATCACCCTTCCATGCTGCATCAACACTGCGCCTAGACCGAGCTTCGAAACATCGGTATACAGAACAAACTCACCGGGCCCTGACAGCATGGCCAATACTGGCGCTATGATAAGAGCTTGCTTCAAAGTATCGAAGCTCTTCTGGCACTCCTCGCTCCACACAAATTTAACATTCTTCTTCGTCAATGATGTGAGTGGAACTGCGATGGAAGAGAATTCCTGAATGAACTTCCGATAATATCCTGCTAGCCCAAGAAAACTACGGATCTCTGATGCATTCTGCGGCACAACCCAATCTCTGACTGCTGCAACTTTCGTTGGGTCTACCTCAATACCGCTGCTAGAAACAATGTGGCCTCAGAATGTCACCTTCTCTAACCAGAATTCGCTTTTAATGAACTTCGCGAATAGCTTATGCTTCTGCAAGGTCTGCAAAACTGTGGTCAGATGTTTACCGTGCTCCTCGTGATTCTTCGAGTAGACGAGAATGTCGTCTATGAATACTATCAGAAAATGATCAAGATACGGCTGAAATGCGCGATTCATGAGATCCATGAAGATCGCTGGCGCATTCGTCAAACCGAACGGCATCACAAGGAACTCGAAGTGGCCGTAACGAGTCCTGAAAGCAGTCTTGAGTACATCGGCTTCTTTCACCCTCAACTTGTGATAACTGGAAAGCAGATCAATCTTGGAGAATACCGAAGCTCCCTGCAACTGATCAAATAAATCCTCAATTCGCGGCAGTGGGTACTTGTTCTTCACTGTGACCCTGTTCAACTCCCGGTAGTCAATACAAAGCCTCATCGAACCATCCTTATTCTTCACAAACAAAACCGGCGTGCCCCATGGTGAAAAACTCGGGTGAATGAACTCCTTGTCAAGAAGTTCCTGGATCTGCTTCTTCAGTTCTGCGATCTCTGTCGGTGCTAATTGGTACGGCGCTTTTGAGATCGGTACCGTACCTGGCATAAGCTCAATAGAAAACTCCACCTCTCGCTCGGGTGGCATACATGAGACATCATCAGGAAACACGTCTAGAAAATCCCTAACAATTGGGACATCGGAGGCTGGCTGACTGGGTGCCTCGGGGATGGATACAAAAGTCGCTAAAAATGCCCGACACCCTCTATGCATGAACTTCCTAGCCTAGACACAAGGTATAATGCGTGGTGAAGGAAAGTACCTGTCTGGCTCGAATAAGAACTGTGTCATCCCAGGCGGTCGGACTAGAACAGATCTCCACTGAAAGTCGATCAAAACTTTGTTCCTTAGTAGCCAGTCCATCCCCAGAATGATGTCAAACTCTGGCATCACTAAGACAATCAGATCCGCATAAACGAGATTGCCATGAAGCTCGAGATCTATGTCTCGGATTACATTGGTAGCTGCCATCTCTTCACCAGAAGGCAATACTACTGAATAGGCTACATCTAGCCTAATGGTTTTGACCTTCAGAAAATTAGTATAGACCTCCGAAATAAACGAGTGAGTAGCCCCTGAATCTATCAAGGCTTTCGTAGCTGAGCCAGTTACAAAAATTCTCCCTGAAAGGTTGGAACATCAAGCTGAACCCAATAATCACAAGAACTAACTTATAGACATTCAAAGGCCAAAGTTTTTCTAACTTAAATTCTTAAAAATAATGCTAAGTAGAGCATGCAATCCTAACGAAATTCTAAGTTCAAAATATTAATCCCAATTCCCAAAACATTGAAATCGAATTATTAACTTAAAGCGTTAAGTTACCTGTTATAAGCATGGTCCTCGGGTTCGTCTCTGTCGCATGAAGGGCAAAAACTCTGCCTTGGTTAGGCATATTCTTCTGAGGGCACTGCCGCAGTAAGTGGTCTGGGCTACCACACTTATAACACTTCCCTGAGCCATACATGCATGCTCCAGGATGGCGGCGTGTGCACTTGGGACAGGCTAGGTGCTCAAAGGTCATCGGGACTGCGCGTCCCTGCTGTCGCTGCTGCGGTCCTCTGTTCTCGGGCGGGCCGTGATGAGGCCTCTTATGCTGCTGCTGAGGAGGAAGGCGGTGTGGTACTGGAACTGGTCGCTTACCCTGGCGATCCCTCTCAATGTCAATCTGATCTTGCTCTGCAGCAAGAGCTCTGGAAACAGCGACTTCAAAGGTAGTAGGGCCAGCCACCCTAACATCACGGCGCAAGCCCGGCCGTAGTCCATCTAGAAAGTGCCTCAGCTTGGCACTCGCATCATTCGCAATCAAGGGCACAAAATGGCAGCCCCTCTCAAACTTACGGACGAACTCCGTAACCGTCAGATCTCCCTGCTCAGGGTCATGAACTCCCTGGTCAATCTAGAACGCACTTCGTCAGTAAAATATTTGGAGTAAACTACCTACGTGAAGCGCGTCCAGCTCAAAGTAGTCAAGTTCAGGCCTACTGATGCTCCTTCCCACCATAAGCGGGCATCTCCTCCGAATAAATAGGTGGCGCAACGAACTCTGTTCGCATCCCCAAGCTCCATAAACTCAAAGACCTCGAGGGACTTGATCCAGCCCTCAGCAATCATGGGATCTGTCATCCTTGAAAATTTCTTTGGACGCATCTTCATAAACCTCTCATAAGTAGCCTCGGGCCCTGTCGGCCTGGCTGCCACAGCATTGTTTCGCGCAAACTGTGCGAAGAACTGAGTCATCCCAACTAGCATCTGGGCATTCATGTCTGGTGGAGGGGGTGGAGATCCATTCCTCTCCTGCCTCTGATTATCACCGTCCTCGTGACGAGGCTCATCATCTCTCGCGTGCTCAAGGATACGTCTAGGAGGCATACTGTTCCATACATAATCCATATGTAACTAACATGCATAATCTCTATTATTTCTTTAAATTTAAATAAATATTGCATAATTAAAATCTTGACGAAAAACATTTCATGAAAACATGCTGTTAAAATATTTCATTCTTTAAACAAAATGCATAAATGTAAAACTTATAGACCGAATGCGTGAATTCGTGAGCTTCTTGAGGTCAGTTATAGTATAACCCTTTACAAGAACATAGGCTCTGATACCAACTGTAGAGGCCCGTATTTCGTACTTGAAAATTTGCGAAAAAATTTAAAATTTTCTCTTTAATTAAATAAAAAGCATCATTCATAAAACAAACTGGTAAAAATGGTTCAACGTTTAAAGTAGCAGCGGAAGTAAATATTTGTTTTAAAGTAACAACTAAAATAATTTCGACAAAATAAAAACTGATTTTGGAATAAAAATAGTAAGTGCTGAAAATGAGGTCATCGGGTTCCTACTATTGCCGACCCACGATGGTTCACTGGTCCTCGCCCTCGGTCCCGACCTCATCAATACCTACAACAATCAAGTCTAGTGAGTCTAAACACTCAGCATGCATATATCGTAAATAACAAGTACATATATAATAAAATTTCATGCCATGTAAAGATATCATGTCGTAAAATGTAACGTGGGAATATCGTGTCATGAAGCGTATCATGAAAATCGTGTCATGAATAATTATAAATACGTGCATAACTGAACTGAAAATTGTAAGTGAAATGTTTGCTCCGTAGAGCCCTGTCATGAAATAGCATGTAATAATTTTCTGTTGAGATTATGTTCTACGCAAGTGGCCCATGAACTGAACTGAATCGCCTGATCAGACTAAACCACAGAATACTGGGCGGTAGAGATCATCACAGCCCTTGGACTGGATATCCGTACCAATAAATGAACATGAACCGGTTAGTGACCACCGGGTGAGGTAGTAATCCCATAATAAACTGCAATCCCATGATAGAGAGGTGGCCACAAGCAATATCGCATAAATCTAAAAAAATGAGTATTTTATATTTTTATGCGCGCAATATAATTAAATAACATAATTAAATATCATGTATTAATTTACAAAATGGGTTGGATCGTTCCCAGGCTCGCTGCGCCCTAATTCTAACAAGAAAAATATGCAAATGATTTAACTTGACCAAAACTTCGTAATTGAACCCAAAAACGAGACAATTACGCTCAACGACTTAGTATTTAACCATGACTCCGTGTCAACCCGAACCAATACCCAACCATCATTTAGTCATGAATAAATTACACCTAAAATGATGAAATAATGCTCGTAAAGTTATACAAGTCGAAATTTTGGTGAATGGAGGCAAAAACATGAAACGCTCTTTCGAGAGTCACTTTGGCACATTGCACCGTAAATTCTCGTACGACCTCTAAACTTAACCAAATCACAAACGGCCAAAAACATGACCTTCTTAACTCAATAAGGTACTGTCAAGTCCAAGGCCATAGGCTAAAAGCCAACCAAGAACTCGAAACCCACCTCTAAACCGCAGGTACAGTTGCTGTCAAAAATACAGCAGCTGTTGGTGCGTGTCCTTGCGTCGTTTTCGGGACTATTGGCCATTGGGGCTTGAACCACCGGCCAGAGTCTCGTACCAACATCCCAAGGTGTTACTTGAACCATGGCTAAGGGCCCTAGCCCAACCACAATCCAAACAAACACCTAGGAGGACACAAAACTCAAACCGAGAACACAAAGAAAAATTCTGTACCATGCGATTGTTTGGATCGCTTGGTGTCATGTGTTGTTCCAGTGGTCATATGATCAACCATGGCTCAATCTAGACATCATGAGGTATTGTGTGAACCATGGCTAAGGGCTAAAAAGCCAACCAAGATCCACACAAAACTTCAAGGCCGAAGCTTCACTCGGGCCGGGCAAAAATCGAAGGGGGTATTTGTCTTGTTTTGTTTTAAAACAGATGGGACTATGAACCAAGCCATGAGAGGGCATCTTGGTCACGTCCTAGACATGTCAAGGAGGAGTTCAGACCATGGTTACAGGCCCTAAGCCAACTGATATGAATCTGGCCGAACATGGCGTGCAAATGATTGGACGGAGGTTCAAGGAAACATTGCATGAACTAATGAGCAATCGAGAAGAGCTTGAAAACAAGATTCCAAGTCTCGAAGTGTTCGAGATGCATGAAAATGAGCTTGGAGGTGTTGTGCAAGTGTTGAATGAAATTGAAAGACAGGAGCCTCCGCGCACATGCGCGAAGACAGGGCGCGCATATGCGCGAGCTCGCGCTTCGGGGCGTGCATATTCGCGAGAAGTACTAGACACCGAAGATTTTAACAGTGGGCTTCGCGCATATGCGCCAAACTAGGGCGCGCATATGCGCGACATAGGCAGAGACTTGTGCGCATATGCGCGAGTCGTGGCACGCATATGCGCGCGGCGCAGATCTTTTTCCTAGTTTAGAATTTCAATTATTTTGGCAACTTATCTTTTGATATCTTGATAATTATGTATATGGACGAAAATCATGAACAATTATTCAGATATTATTATTGAGTTTATACAATAGTTTTGAGTTTTTCTCTCAAACTTTTTCAAAGCTTTGCTTTGTAATCAAAATCAAACTTATCAAAGTTTTAACTTTGTGGCGTTTGTCGATCGTTCTTGTGCGGATTTTCAAGGGCTTGTTCTTTGAAGGTTCGTTATAATTTCGGTTGTTTATTTTCCGTGATTATTTGTTGCTGCACTTTTCATAGTTTAGAGGTGAAAAACACACACACACTTGATTCAAAAGATCGGGACAGCACATCGATCCTTGCTCGTTATTAAATAGAGGGCGCGATTTGATTTTAATCGTGTTTGCTATTTATTGGTACGAGGATTCATATCATTTGGTATCAGAGCTTTTGGTTAATTGAATTCAAGTAAGTTTATCATTCGTTCTATTATTAGATCTATTTTTCCTTTAGTTCCGCTTTCAGATCTGTTTTGTTCTATCATTCTTCTTCGTTCGTGAATCTGTGATACACGAAATTTTGTGTCTTATTTATTTTTCTTTGAATTTTCGGAATTCTCAGAGCAAAAAAAAAAAGAAAAAAAAAGGGTACCAAAAATCCGAAAATTCACCATTAATTCTTTTTTGATTTTTGTTCTATTCCTTTTTGTGAGTCATATACAAGTGTCTCACACAGTCAAAAAAAAAATTTATTTACCTTCAAATTGCTTGTCTACGCAGTCTAAGTGTGTCGATCACAATTGTTCACAAGTTGAACTTGATTGTTTGATATTCAAATACAAAGCTTGAATGCACTTTCGAGAGAAACATCAAATTCGAGTGGAAACATTTGAGTGTGAGTGTTAGTTCTTTGGAGTGACCGTGAGAATTTTGGGTGAGGCATATTTTGTATTCTACTAAGGTGTTCTTGCAGGTACAAATCTGAAATTTAAATGGAGAGGGAGGTAGAAGACAGTTCTAACCAAGGGTTATCTAAGGTCCAAATGGAGGCATTGTTTTGGCATTTCTCTATGATGATGAGGGTGGAGTTGGAGCCGTTACACGAGAGGATGAGTAGGCCTGAAGTTAGTACTAGTGGAGCTAAATCTAAGCCTAAGGATTTGGGTAGAGGAGAAGAAGATGAAGAGTATGATTTGGGAGGAGAAGAGGAGAGCCAAAGTGAGAATTGGGGTAGGAATGGAAGAGGTAGAGTATTTGGTAGAGGAAGGAGAGAAGCCACACGGGGTAGATATAATGACGGGAATAGGGAAGATGGTAATATGGGTAGTATTAAGATGAAGATTCCTTCGTTCAATGGGAAATCTAACCCGGAGGCATAGTTAGAATAGGAAAAGAGGGTAGAGTTCGTGGTTGAATGTCACTACTACTCCGAACAAAAGAAGGTTAGGTTGGCGGTGGTCGAATTTCTAGACTATGCTTTTATTTGGTGGGATCAATTAGTGACCACTAGGAGGAGGTATAATGAGAGACCCATTGAATCTTGGGATGAGATGAAGAGGGTCATGAGGAAGAGGTCTGTGCGCAACCACTACTATAGGGAGATGTTTAAGAGGCTACAAACTTTGAGGCAAGGGGTGAAGAGTGTTCATGACTACTATAAGGAGATGGAAGTAGTCATGATTAGGGCCAATATTGAGGAAGATAATGAGGCGACCATGGCACGTTTTCTTTGTGGTTTGAACAGGGAAATCCAAGATAAAGTTGAGCTTCGGCACTACTTGGATCTAGATGAGATGGTGCAAATTGCCATAAAAGTGGAGCAACAACTCAAAAGGCGTGGAGTTGGCCACACCAATCCAACTAGGGGGTTCATCATCTTCATGGCGATCAAATGTGGTGAAAGGTAAATATGAAACTCCTTCTAATCGATCTAGAGATGTTAAATGTTTTAGGTGTTAAGGGTTAGGTCACATTTATAGTGAATGTCCTAATAAAAGGGTAATGGTTCTAAATGACTATGGTGAGTATGAGTCTCATAGTGAGGGTGATGAAGATGAGATGCCTGCGTTAGAGGATCCTGATGAGGGATATGAGGCGGTTGTAGGTGAAGCACTAGTGACTAGGCGTATCTTGAGTGCCCAAGTCAAGGAGGAGGAGACTAACCAAAGGGAGAACTTGTTCCATACTAGGTGTTTTGTAAACCAAAAAGTTTGCAATCTAATCATAGATGGGGGGAGTTGTACTAATGTGGATAATGTTGAAATGGTGGAGAAATTGGGGTTACCTACATTAAAACACCATCAACCATATAGGCTTCAATGGTTGAATGATTTTGCGGAAGTGAAGGTTAACAAACAAGTGCTAGTGCCTTTTTCTATTGGGAAATATGTGGATGAGGTCTTGTGTGATGTGGTACCGATGCAGGCTTGTCATATCTTGTTGGGTAGACCGTGGCAGTATGATAGGCGAGTGATACATGATAGGTACAAGAATAGGTACTCATTTGTATTGAAGAAGGAATCCATTGTATTACTTCCTTTTTCCCCAAAGAAAGTGTTGGAGGATCATTTGAAAAAAAAGAAGAGAGATGAGGCCGAAAAATAGAGTGAACTAAAAAGTGAGATGGCCTTTGAAAATAAAAATGAAATGGCTAAAAAAAAGAGTGGTCAAAAGAGTGAGACAGCCTTACAAAAGAAAAATGAGAGGAAAGAAATTGAGAGGAAAGAGGCCAATGAAAAAGAAAAGAAAAATGAATTTAACGCCCAAAAGAGTAAGGTTGAGAGTTATTTACTTTTGTATAAACCCCTTATAGTATCTTTGTACAAAGAGGTTTATTATCATCATGATGATATCGCCGGTTCAATCCCGAGCATTGTTATCTCACTCTTGCAAAATTTCGATGAGGTCATGATAAGGAGGCGAGCAACTGTGGATGGTGTGAGAATGCAATGGGATGACCCATATGAGTTCGAGAGAAATCGCGATGAAGTAAGGTTAGTTGCAAACGCAACACCTGGGAGGTATTATTTGTTTTCTTACCTTAAGTCGTCGTTGTTTTGTTTTCTAGAATTGGGAGAACAGATTGAAAATGTGATATTTAGGAGGTATGACTGTGATTTAACCTTGTTGCCTAAGTGTCATAGAATTGAGCATGGTGATATATTGCAAGAATTAAATTCAAATGTTATTGATTCTGAATTTTCAAAAGCTATCGAATTGATAAGTCTTTGTTATGACAGTAAATTGTATGCGTTAGTCATAAATCTTTGTGGTGTGTTAAATGTTTACATGGGTAGTACATTTAGTGTGTCCTATTTGCATGATTCATATTTGTTTGATGATGGCGTTAGGAAGAGCATGAATGAATATAAGAATTTTTATGTGCATAATGAATACAATTTTAAAGAGAATAAATTCTTCATTCTATATTCATTGCATGAGTTACGTGCTAGTGAGGCATATTGTGGTGGTTTTTACTTTGATAAAATGCGTCATTATATGTGTTGGTTACATATGAAGAGTTATGATAAGTGGTGTAGTGAAAGGTGCATTGCATATAGGGGGAGGGCTCCTGAGCTAGATTCTTATATCGTGCATGAACTACATCTTATTCCTAGTGAATTATGGTCGTACATGGGTATGGTTTTCGTTATGCTGCTAACTAGGTCTAAGAAGGGGATGAACTTAATTTTTGTGATGCTTAATGGTATTTTATCATTTGGTTTAAATTATTATTTGGTTTATGGTGAAGTTGATGAGTTTATAGGAAAGGCAACTGTGATGTTGATATTTCCCGTGCTGATGGAGCAAGCAAACGATAGCGCCTACAAACTTGAGCCTAAAGGTAAGTATGTTGATAATATCATCCTTGTTATTACTAACTTGCTTTGTTTTTGTGTAGGTGGACAAGATTTGAGGACAAATCTTTTTGAAGAAGGGGAGTATGATATGAATCTGGCCAGGCATGGCGTGCAAATGATTGGACGTAGGTTCAAAGAAACATTGCATGAACTAATGAGCAATCGAGAAGAGCTTGAAAACAAGATTCCAAGTCTCGAAGTGTTCGAGATGCATGAAAATGAGCTTGGAGGCGTTGTGCAAGTGTTGAATGAAATTGAAAGACAGGAGCCTCCACGCACATGCGCGAAGACAGGGCACGCATATGCGCGAGCTCGCGCACATGCGCCGCAAAGGGGCGCGCATATGCGCGAGAAGTACTGGACACCGAAGATTTTAACAGTGGGCTTCGCGCATATGCGCCAGACTAGAGCGCGCATATGCGCGACATAGGCAGAGACTTGCGCGCATATGCACGAGTCGCGGCGCGCATATGCGCGCGGCATAGATCTTTTTCCTAGTTTAGAATTTCAATTATTTTGGCAACTTATCTTTTGATATCTTGATGATTATGTATATGAACGAAAATCATGAACAATTATTCAGATATTATTATTGAGTTTATACAATAGTTTTGAGTTTTTCTCTCTCAAACTTTTTCAAAGCTTTGCTTTGTAATCAAAATCAAATTTATCAAAATTTTAACTTTGTGGCGTTTGTCGATCGTTCTTGTGCGGATTGTCAAGGGCTTGTTCTTTGAAGGTTCGTTATAATTTCGGTTGTTTATTTTCCGTGATTATTTGTTGCTAAACTTTTCATAGTTTAGAGGTGAAAATCACACACACATTTGATTCAAAAGATCGGGACAACACATCGATCCTTGCTCGTTATTGAATAGAGAGCGCGATTCGATTTTAATCGTGTTTGCTATTTATTCGTACGAGGATTCATATCACCAACCAAGACCCGAACCCTCCCTTTTTGACAGCAAAACAAGAAATCGAGACTCAAAATGGCATTATGGAAGAATTGCTGTCATTTCCCTTCCTTGCATGCACGAGGCTTGAACTAGTGGACCAACATGATCCTGACACACCCTAGTACGTGCCTAGTTGCAGCCTTGGATGCCTGGAACCAAAGCCAACCCCTGAAATCATCAAAATCACACAAACCCGTGAAGGCACAAGGAATGAGCCGAAAATCTGCACAATATTTCCGAAATTGTTGCTGTCCAAAAATCGGTTTTTGCTTCAAGTTTCATGCACATATGATGTTTTAAAAATAATACTATGACTTGATTGAAGAGAAAGAATGATAGAAACATGCCTTGGATTTGTTTGGAATGGAAACAAATCGATATGACGAATACGGCACGGAGGAGACGGAGTTCTTTTTCTTTCCTACTTTTCTCTCTTCTTTTTCCTCTAGCCTCACACGATTTTTTTCTGAAGTTTACTCTGAAATTTTCGAATGGATGGAGAGGAGAATGTCTAGGGAAATGAATAGGGATGTTGCAAGATATATAGGGATAGAATGGCAAGGTAGAAATCTTTCTATCCTAGAGTTTGAGAGATAAGGGAAATGATTTGATATTGTTTGATTGAGGGAGGTTTAATGGGATGAGATGACCGATTTTTCTCATTCAAAATAGGGTAGGAAATTGTTTAATTATTTAATTATTGAAAATTAAATGATTAGGGAATTATCTCCCAAGAAAAGATTAAGATATGAATCAAGATGGTAAGTTGTCAATCCATATCAAATATTTAAAGGGGGTGGCCGATATTCTTGTAAAAAAATGGGGTAGGAATATTGTTTAATTAATAATTAGTGGTGATTAAATTGAGGGGATTAATCTACCAAGAATGGATAAGGAAAAGAATCAAAGAAAATGAGTTGTCAAACTTTTAAATCCTTTGAATTGGGGTGGCCGAAAATTCTATTAAAATGGGGTGAGAATATTGCTTAAATCTTGTATTTTAAATCTTCAAAGTTTTATCTACCAATTAAGTATTTTAGTGAATTAACTAATTAATTTAGGATAATGATTATCTTGTATGCATGACTAATTTTTAATTTAGATTCACTAACATGTTAAGTTACAATTTCTTAAATAAAATAAGCCTAGATTAACTTATCTCAATTGGTCACATTTTTATTTAGGCTTTTAATTAAATTCTTAAACATTCTTTTTCGTTAAAATAAATTATCCTTTATCATTAATAAATTCTAGGAATGTTTTCTTATCATTAAATTTTATCTTAATACTCCAACTCCAGTCCGGCCTCACTTATTTAACTGAAAAAATAAAACTAAACTTATGCGATTTAAAATAAATAATCATGACTAAACAACTTTAAAATGCCTTAAATAATAAAGAAATCATTTTTAATTTAAAATACTAGAAATTATGCATGGCTTATACATAGTCTTATTTAACGGGTTCTACAACTCTCCCCCCCTTAAAAGAAATTTCGTCCTCGAAATTAAAACATACCGAATAACTCGGGGTAACGACTCCTCATCTCTGGCTCAAACTCCCACGTAGCTTCCTCCTCCGAATGGTTAAGCCATTTGACTTTCACTAGCTTCACCGGTTTATTCCGAAGCTTTTTCTCCTGTCTGTCTAAGATCTGCACGGGTCTTTCTTCAGAAGACAGGTTCGGAGTGAGCTGCAATGGTTCGAAATTTAAGACGTGCGAAGGATTCGCCATATACTTCCTCAACATAGAGACGTGGAACACATTGTGTACTCCGGCCAGATTCGGCGAAAGTGCAACACGATAAGCTAGCGTCCCAACCCTGTCGAGGATCTCAAATGGTCCAATGAATCTCGGACTGAGCTTTCCTTTCTTTCCGAACCGCATGACACCCTTCATAGGTGCTACCTTCACGAAAACATGATCGCCGACGGCAAACTCTAGATCTCTCCTCCGTTGATCCGCATAACTCTTCTGCCGACTCTGAGAAGTCCTCATCCTATCACGGATCTTGACTACTACATCGGCAATCTGTTGAATAATCTCCGGACCCAATTCTGATCTCTCCCCTACTTCATCCCAGTGAATACTCCAACTCCAGTCCGGCCTCACTTATTTAACTGAAAAGATAAAACTAAACTTATGCGACTTAAAATAAATAATCATGACTAAAAAACTTTAAAATGCCTTAAATAATAAAAAAATGATTTTTAATTTAAAATACTAGAAATTATGTATGGCTTATACGTAGTCTTATTTAACGGGTTCTACAGATTCGTTGGATCTCGCCTGGGACCACTGCTGCAACATACTAACATGAGTTCAAATACTTAACTTGCATAACTTAGACGTTGGTACTTGTGCTCACCACCGAAGTAAATAAATAGCTTATAACATTCTAAGTCACTCAGGACTTGACCTCGTTTAATCATTGTATTAAACCATAAAATAGAACTCCAAAACAAATCCTATATTTTATATTCATAACCACCAAACAAATCATATATTTTATATTCATAACCACAAAGCAAATCCTATATTTTATACTTATATAAAAAATTAATTTTTTTTAAAGAGAGTGCACGGACCCCGTGTAGGGGTCTGGGTAGGCACTGGAAATTCGCATTTTTGAAGGAAAAAGGACACGGACTCCGTGTCGGGGTCCGGGTAGCCTCTAGACTTGGAAACTCACAAAAATTCGCAATCATATTCATTCATTCTTTCAATCCAAGTCTAAGGACCATGAACCAACACCTTGAGACTCATCCTAAGATACTATCACATTGATTCAAACCCGTACAAACACTCCAAAAGTCCCCAAGCATCGACAAGCAACTTCAGTACAACAATGACCCCTAATTCGACATCATTTCGCTTCCTACGACTTCTATTACATCCCAAGCCAATCCCGACCCAACGAAGCCTGCAACAAAATAACTACAAGAACATGTCAAGAACACATTTTCATAAAAGTCGCAGTTTGAGCAGTCCCAAGAAAAAGATCATAACTCACTCAAATTTTGTCCAAATATTTCGAATTTTATATCAAATCGTGTTCATTTCGCTTCCTACGACTTCTATTACATCCCAAGCCAATCCCGACCCAACGAAGCCTGCAACAAAATAACTTCAAGAACATGTCAAGAACACATTTTCATAAAAGTCGCAGTTTGAGCAGTCCCAAGAAAACGATCATAACTCACTCAAATGTTGTCCAAATATTTCGAATTTTATATCAAATCGAAGTATCAAAAAGTTCTACGTTTCATATGTTGAAAGTTTTCCCAAATTCTCGACCGAAAAATCGCAGTTTTCACAAAGAGCAGAAATTTCGAGTTTTAGATCTAAAAATTTTCTTCAAAACACATCCAATAAATTTCCTACTCAAACTACTACATAACATGCACAAGTTTTTAAACCAAACACATTAAAATTAATACTATGACAAGATCGATGGAGGAAGAACATAATATATGTGCCTTTGTTGTAAAAAACTCACGTTACGGCGATACCGAAGCGGAGACAGTGCGAGACTTGATCCGGGACGATCGTGGAGCGATTTTCTTGCAATAAAAATCACCAAAAACTTGCTGGAAAATGAAGGAAAAGGGGCGGCTGCTCTATCTCTCAAGAACCCTAAGTGTTTGCTCTCAAAATAATGAAAAAAAACGGAATTGGAATATTTGTGTGTGTGTGTGCGTGTTAATCGGTTTTGGTGTGTGTAAAAACGTGTAAGTGCATGTGAGTGTGTGTAACGTGTGTGTGAGTGAGCAATTAGGGGAAAATTGCTTAATTAAATAATTAATCAAGCTTTTTAAAATGTTAAACCAATTAACAAGCGAATCAAAATGGTAAACTAATACACACTTTACTAAAATCCACTAATCAAAAATAAAATGCACACTTGCAAAACTTTAAAAGTTTTAAAATTCTAAAATTCCTAAATAAATAATTTAAGCTTTTAAAAGGCTGAAACTTAATAAATTAATTAAAACGCCCTAAATCTTAACTTAAAATAAAATACCACATTTAAAATTGTCACAAGCGTCGTCGATCTCTTAATTTTATAAATCATGCACCACTAAACTAATTTTAAAAATCAAATTAAATAAATGATTTAATAATTAAATAAATGCATGGGTGTTACGTGTACTGAATTTTGGGCTCTACAGTCAACAAGCTCATATATCATATAAAAATCAGTCATCCTCTTTTTCTTTCATGTTAATGTTCATGACATAGCACCTATCTTCAATATTCATGAATTTCTTTCATATTTAATACATAAAAATGGAATATGGTGCTATGTTTTCATCAATAAACATACTAACGAAGTATATGTAGCAATAATCAATGGAAAGCATTTGAAATTCATAACATTACTAATGTGTTACTTCAAGAACATGGCAACTTACAGTCCAAGCGTAAGAATACTGTTTGAGACGATGTTTCTCATTCCTATAATGTTAAATATATCAATAATTCAGTCACTATGTGTCACACCCTTACTCTATACTTAGCATAATTACCATAATCAAAATAAGGTTTGAATGATATAACTATAGTATGAAGCAAATCAAACAAGAGGCATCACTTTGACCGTTTATAAAATTTTGTCATGATGTCCCTATATTTTGTATACACCAAAAACTCAAGCAATATTATTTATACACACTTATAAACATATTCTCATATACAAACGTACTTTGTATCATCATACATAACATGGAACTTGTTTCAAACCCTGACATAAAATTTACTACAATACATATGCGGAAGCTATACAATAAGATATCCCGGTTGTTGTCGAGGTAAGGCACGTCAGAAGCATCCATTGGCGAACCGGCATCCTACGTCTCTCCACTACCTGATCTTGTAATACATGAGCTACGTGAGTTTATAAAACTCAATAAGTTGGCACTTGTACGTATCAATATGCGTAGAATGAGTATACATATCAAGTCGTGATCAACAATGAATCTTTAAACCATGTCATATCATAAATATATTCATGTTCATTTTTGTACTTGAGCCTCATTTGTTGACCTGTACTACCGTGCTTGCTTTATTATATAGCTACTACTTTGTTGGACGTCAGGGAGCAACCTTTGGCAACCCCACGCCCCATGAACATATATTGGCCAATAGGTTTGGTGGACTTAAAACCACCCATGATGTCAACAAGCTCTATATCATGTAAAAATCAATCCTTTGCTTTTCATGTTCATGTTCATGTTCATAACATAGCACCCATCATCAATATTCATGAGTTTCATACATATTTAATACATAACAATGGAATATAGTGCTATATTTTCATCAATAAGATACTAACAATGTACATATAGCAATAATCAATGGGAAGTATTTGAAATCATAATATTACTCATGTATTACTTCAAGAACATGCCAACTTACAGTCCAAGCGTAAGAACACTGGTTTGAGACTATGTTTCTCGTTCCTATGCTGTCAAACATATCAATAATTCAATTACTTTGTCTATTCTATGTGAAGTTTGCTCCTCTACATTTATAATAACCAAAAGATATGAAAACTTACCCCCTTATGAAGTTCTTGTGATGGAGAACTAAGTTCGTACCTCAAAGTGATGAAAGGAATGAAGAAGAGAGCTTTGGAGGAAGATTTCTAAGTTTTCTCTCGAGTTCTTGCTGCTAAGGAAAGGAAATAACTGATAAAATGGCTTAGAAAATCGATACTTATCTTTTCTCATGCAAGGCGGCGCTCGGGCGGTTTACCGCCCGAGCGCGGGATGTTCTGTAAAAATATTGAGCTTGAAATGCACCGGCGCTCGGGCGGTCATTTTCTACCACTCGAGCGCCACATGTTATGCCTCTGCGCACTACTTCATCAAAGATCGCTCCAAAAACGTTTCTTTCGTTCAAAATCCGAAAACATGGTAAACATTAAAGTTTTAGCCCTATGTCTTGGCTTTAATCTCCAATTGGTTTCAGGTCATTTGGAGTTATGAGTAAAACGTTATGCCCATTTGCCTAACCAATGTCAGTGGAGAAATGACGGTATACACGACATATTTCGGGGCGCTTTTGGCTTGTCTTCCACAATGATTTGGAAAAAACCCAAAACATGAAAGTTGTAACCTTATATCTTAGCTTTCTAATGGTTATGGCCTTACACAATTTGGATCAATATTCAAATCATTATGCTAAAACCCGTAAGAACTACCATATTTTCATCTCATTTCATGCACTCCCATACCAACTTTCATTACACTAATTTATCTACACATCTTACTATCATTATTTCGACACATAATGATTCTCAACACACCATAGAAAATATAAAAATCGTGTTCAATCTCAATATTGATACCTCAATCAATATGTAAAACATAATGAGCTAAATAACTATCTATAATGACATAAACGTATTACTAATCATTTGTACGAGTAACCGGGCATTACACTATGTCTATACTAGGTGAAAGTCACCCCTTTATAGTCCTCTACATATATAACAATCATTAGAGATGAATACTTACAACCCTAGGATGCTCTTGTGGTGGAGAATTCCCTTCTACCTTCAAGATGAGGAAGAAGAAGAAGAAAAAGATCACTTGGAGGAAGATTTCTTGTTTTCTCCCGTGTGTTTGCTGAAGTGAGTTGAGGAAATGGTGTAGAGGCCTAGAAAATTCGAAAATTATCCTTTAATATTGTGGGGACCCGGGTGCTAAATCATTTTCTTAAATCATCATTGGGATTAAATGGATCAATTAAATAAGCTAGGTCAATTTTTTTTTAAAAGTCGACCTCCTCATAAACAAGTGTCGAAAATACTACAACAAGTTATGCTCTTTCTTCTTCAATTTACAAGATCAAGTTCAATATCTACATGATCAAAGATGCAAAACTTGTTCAAAATAAAGTCATAACAAACTAGTGTTTATCAACCACATAGCAAATGGTGAACAACTAGATCTATGTCTAAGCCTTGATCACCACTCTAATCTCGATCTTTCATCCTCTTCTCGACCCTGATCCTATCCCACCTGTTGTCTTGCACACATAGAAATGCAACAACAGCCGGATAACTCCGGTGAGAAATATATTTCCCATTATAAACAATGTATACATGTATTTCATATAAGCATATACAAAAGCATAAATCCTTTGTCAAACAACATGTATCATAGTCTAAGAAAACATAATCGATACAACGTTTGAAATCAAACTCTTTAACTGTTAATCTTTGACTCGACTCTTATCTAGGGATCCCGGTTTGAATAAAAACGTAACAAATCTCCCACATACACTCCCATTCGAGGTGGTGGTACGTCCCTATTCCTGGACTTCGGCACACTATATCGAGTGTCTACAATAGGAGTCGATCTTTCTCCTAAGCGCATCGATATAAACCACACGTCCAATAACTTGGCACCTCTACCAAAGACTCACCCAAGATGTCTATCTCATAATGCATGCTTTTCTATAACTCAATAGACTAAGCATATTAATCTCAAGAATTTCAAACACATCAAAGCAATAACAATTTAGTATGTGGTTTTGGGAACTCAAGTTATATCTTACTCAAGTTATCTATCCCGGTTTAACATTAATTTATACCTTTTTTCTCGTGATTCTTGGTTGTGTCAAACCGATCAAAGTCTGGATCAACACCTCTCACTCTTTAAGGTACAAAAGCTTGGAAACTTTGATCTTTCTTCTACCTGTTTCGGAATTCTTGAGTTCGAAGCCTTCAGTACTAATTCTGGAAATGACATTCGAGAAGCACAATATCAACATACAACTCAAAGCAAAACTTGATTTGATCAATACTCAATCTAGTTAAATTTCGACAGCATAACGGCGCAATCTCGAGATATCCGGCAAATCAAACATCAATAGATACAACCCACAACTCATAACCAATAACAATTACGACCCACAATTTCAAAAATCTGCACAGCCTCATTCAAACAGAAGCTGGACAATAACAATTGCATACGTTGTTCGTTCTTCGATCCGGTTTCGATTACATGTTTACCATAATCTCAATAACACATAATATCAATCAAATTATGATTTCTCCAACACCAAATTTTCGAACCTTGAAGGAAAATAAGAAAACTTACATCTCTTCAAAGCTCTTGACGAGAGAAGCACGGATGCTCGGATAAAAAATCGGATGGCCGGATTTTGCACAATCAAATTTCTAAGATATGAAAAGCTTGAGGATTTCCATGGAAGTCTCGGTTTTTGCTGCTCAATTCTGAAGTGGATGGAGGTTGGTTACATGTTAATATGCATGGCAAGACATGTGTCATTTTTTTTTCATTCAGCACTTCTCGCGCATATGCGTGCCCAATACTCGCGCATATGCGCGAGACTCTCTGTCTCGGTGCTTGGAAATCCACCTGCTCGCGCATATGCGCACCTCGTCTCGCGCATATGCGAGAGAATTTCTGTCTCGGTGTAACGCCCAGACATTCGTATGCATATGATGTAAGGTAATGATAATGATTAAGTGTGTTTATTATTCATTTATGGTTTATTATGATGATCTTTTGGGATATGTGATGTAATGGTGATGGTTTATGGCTTCAAGATATGATATGAATGATATTGAATAATATAGAATGAAATAGAGAATGTATGGGTAGAATAGAAAGTTGATCTTTTGCCAAATAGGTAATGGAAGTGCTGAAACGTTATGAAAATGTGGCAGTAGTTGTGGTTTTCAGCATAATGTTTTGTACATTGATATGAATGATGTGAGGCCACTTCCATTAGAAATATAATACATAAAGCTATAACTTCCATGTTTTGAGTTTTGTTCAAATCATTGTGGAAGACAAGCCAAAAGCGCCCCAAAGTGTGTCATGTGTATCGTTGTTCCTGTACTGACACATGTTGGGAGATTTAGCATAACTATTTACTCAGACCTTCAAATGACATGAGGCCAATTGGAGATGCAAGCTAAGGCATAGGACTACAACTTTCATGTTTACCACTTTTCCTATTCTGAAGGTAAGAGGCGTTTCGGAAGTGATCATTGATGTGGCTGTGCGCAGAGCACGCTCGAGCAGAAAAAGATGTCCGCCCGAGCGCGCCTAGTTCAAAATTTTTGTGTTTTTGGCCGAGAGGTCTGCTCCCGAGCGGAAAACAATGTCCGCCCGAGTGCCAAGCAAAGTGTAAAAATGTGTTTTGGGTATTTAAGGCATAAAATCGATTGAGACTTCATTTTTCTTCATTTTCATTCTCTTCTCCATCAATTCTAAGCTAGGGTTCTTCATCTTCTTCTTTTCCTTTCTTTTAATCAAGCAATTAATCTTCAATCCGGAGTTGGAACTTCATCATTTTAGTGAAAGGAGCAAAGGTAAGTGGTTTTTCTTCTTGTTCTTGAGTTGTTGTAGATGATGAAGTTGGGGGATGATAGTTGTGATTGATGTATTGGATTAAATGGTTATTTAAGGTTATTATTTGGGAGTTGTTGATTAGTTATTGGGTTTATTGTTGTAGGATCAACGTCAAGGTTTAGGAAACCAATTGCTCCAAGTGTTGTAAGTGGAATCATTTCTTAAATGCATCACATGATCCTATATGTATGTGTTTTGATGATTTTATGATGTTAACTCCTTTCAAATTCCATTCATGATATATATATGTAAAGATGTATATATGATAGTGCAATTATATGCATTTTTTAATGAAAGGAGTTAAACTTTAAATAGGTGTTCGATGAAATGCCTAAATAAAGTTTTATGTGATTGAATGATTGGATTGATAGTGATAGTAGCGGTGTTGCTTCTAGCAATTCTAAATCCGCAATATAATTGGCCAATTAACGATGAAAACATGTACTCTCTTATAAGATGCATTTTATGCAGAGGTACATGTCCCTCCTATAAGATTCGCTTTTACGAAGAGGGTTAGCAAGAATGAACAATCTTATAAGAACTATCAATTCTTCAGTTAATCAATGAAAATGAATATCATCCCTATGTATTGTTGTATTATGATTCTTGAAGGATGATATTAATGATGATTTGACGTTTATGAAATGAGATTGATAATGTTTTCAACAAAATGAAATTGAGGCTATCCATTTTATGTTTTACGATAAAACGATATAAATGTATCTTGTTAGTATTGATTCTATTTACTGAGTTTTATACTCATTCCAGTTATGTTCATGTGATGCAGGCACAGGTAAGAAAGACTGATCATCCCTGAGTTGTTGAAGCGAGAGAAGGGAATATGCCAAACTTTGTAGATTTCGATTGGATGCTATTTTGATGTGTTGAACTTTTGGTTATTTTGGGAAACCTTGAAAATCTTGTTTTGGTATTTGAATTAGAAATATGTGTAGATACTTTATTAAATGGTATCTGATGTATATAAAAATCTTTTGCATGTATGTTATGTGTTGTTTGAGGGCAGGTGGCATGTCCTAATTTTTTTAAATTATACCTTTCTTCAAATTATATTTTAAAGCTTCCGCACTGATTATGCGTTTTAGTCACGAGTGTTACATTTAGTGGTATCAGAGCAAAGATTTTCGGACCAATGATTTGGGATATGACTTCCTCTGCTGTCAACAATTCAGTATGTATGTACCTGCATTATTTAATATAATATGGATGTGTAGCCTCAATAATTATGATATGTTATGTGTGGAAATGGTTTCAAACTAATATGTATTATATGATCATGCCTCCTAAGCGTAAAGCATCAGAAGGAGAGGATAGTTCATCATCTAGAGTGGTTGATGAATTTAGCAAGTTACTGAAATAACAAGCCAAGGTTCACCGCGAGCAAATCCAGCAGCTCTTACGGATAGAGCTGATCCCATTGTCGCATTGGAATGGGTCAAAGCTGTGGAGGCTATTTATGATTATCTGCAGTTTGACGATAATGATCGAGTCAGATGTGTCATTTTTCTACTGACCAAGACGGCGAGGATTTGGTGGGACGCCACCAAGGTATCAGTTAATGTCTCGGCACTCAAGTGGCAGGAGTTTAAAGATTTATACTATGACAAATATTTTCCTCGAGATGTTTGAAGTCAGAAAGTGAAGGAATTTCTAGAACTGAGGCAAGGAAATATGTCAATGCAAGATTATATTCTCAAATTTGAAGAGGGGTTTCAGTTTGCCCCATATCTGGCCAGCAATGACATTGAAAAAGGCGAGTATTTTCTGAGAGGTGTTCGGGCCGAAATTAAAAGAGACGTTCGAATGTCTAAAGCTGCTTCATATAAAGAAATTGTTGAAAAAACAAGGATGGCTGAGCAGGACGAGAAGGAAATTGAAAGAGAAAGACAGTTGAAGCGCCAAGATTTTTCTACTAAGGACAAAAGTTCTGGAGGGAAAGGAAAGGGAAAGTTAAAAAAAAAAAAAAAAAAAAAAAGAGCATCGACCCAAAGCTCCTATGCCATCGCCTGCATATGATCGAGCTGTATGTCCAAAATGTTGCAAAATGCATACAGGTGGGTGTTTGGTTGGAAGTAATCGATGCTTTCGTTGTGGAGGTGTTGGACATGTTATCAAAAATTGTCCAGTAAAAGGTGAGAAAGGGAAGGATAGGGTTCAAGGCAGAATCTTCACAATTACCAAAGAAGGCGCAAATCCTGATTCTTCTGTTATAGCAGGTACTATCTTAATTTCAAGCAAGGCTGCTATTACATTGATTGACACTGGCGCTACATATTCCTTTATGTCTAAAATTTTCTTGCGCTCCTTGAATGTTGTTCCATTTTATGAACCCATCCACTATAGTATTTTGTTGCCATCGGGAGACGAAATATGGCCTTCTTGAAAGAGGATCGGTTACGGTGCCCGAAAGCGCAACGGAAGTTTCAAAATAATTTTCTTACAAGAAAATCGAGCACCTCATGTAGTGGTGTAGCAAATACAAAAACCACGAAATATGTCATACATAGTGTGGTTAGAAAATTACCTATCAATCTCAAAGATTGATGTAATGGCTCCAACCAAGTTGTAAACAACTTGGCTCTTGACAGGATGGCAAATCTTCAAGCTTCCCTTTGAGCACACCTTGCTCAAATATTAAGCCCATCACTAACTAGCTAGAACCCCTCTTATTTTGCACTAGAAAAATAAGAGGATTTTTCAAGGAGAAGTATATTGTTTCCTCAACTATTGAAGAACAAAAATTGAAGGGAATATCACAAGAAAATTTCGGCCATGCTATGGAGGAGGAGAGAAGAATTGCTTTTCTTGGTTGGACAAAAAGTGACGTTAAAAGTTACAAAGGCATGCATGCCTTTTTCTCAAAAGTTGCCCCAACTCTTCACCTCCGTTGCATGCTTTCTACTTGGGCTTGTAACAATTACAAGGCCATGGACATTTATTTAAATCGTCTCAAACACATCTGAGTCCATTTAACATTTACTTGATTTTACTCAAGCCCACTAGTTTAATAATTATTTCCAATTGGGCTCTACAAGGCCCAATGTTATTTAATTAATTCAACACTTGAATTAATATAATTATTTGGACTCTACTAGGCCCACTAGTGTTTAATTTAGTCAACACTTGAATTAATTTAATTTAGTCCATAATAATGTTTATGAAAATCACAATTTTCAAATACATTATTTATTTGGCCAACTTTTAATTTAGGAACACATTCATAAATTAAAAATTAGATTCCCCTCATAGAAGTCATACTTCTATTTTTTCTTACGCTTATAAACCCCTTTATAAGCCGTTCAACACATTGAACTATTTGACTTCTCAACGGGATCTACAAAGCTAGTACTTGTGTGGCCATCAATGGTTTATTGATACAACTAGCCGTGGGTTCACATCTCCATGTGATTCGGACTAAACATGTCCTTATTTGAGCATACCTCAATTGCTCCATTCTTACTTATCAACTCATTGACAACAAGAACGTCAGAACTCAAGTCTGATAGTACCCAACTAATTATGTTAAACGCCTAGCAGCATCGCTTACATGATGCCCTAGGTATCAAATGATAGTGCCTGCAAGAACCGTTCTATTATGTACGCATTAGATCACATAGGATATCCATACCCCAAGGTAAGCGGTGAATCCCCGACTGCAATGCATCGGCTCCTATATGTTTCGACAAAACACCCAACCTTGCCACCTGATGACCCCATGAGATCGGTAAACAATTCAAAGTGCAATGCTAGCACATAGAGTCTCAATGTTGTCCCCAGTCATAAGGACTAATGGTGTACAACCATAAACTAGGACGTTCCACTTGATAAATGAGAACCACTTGGAAAGTCCTTTATGGAGGGTTTTTCAGTGCACTCTACCAGGAGCACCTATCTGCATGCTTGGACATCACAATGTCCCCTACCAATGAAACATGGTACTCACATCGCAGATACTAGTCTCGAACTCGAGCGGCCTATATCCTTCTTAGCGGCGGCTGAATCGACTAGGAACTATTTAGAATATACAGTATTGCAAATATGAGTTTCATGATACTCATCATATGAGCATCTCATATTCTTTCTACTATTTGTATATTTAAGGACTTTATCTATGCAACTAGCATTGGTATACAGATAAAAAAGTGCCAAAACAATAATTTCAAATATTATTAAAATAAAGACTGTTTACACATAGAGGTTCATTGTGAACAATCGGCCAACACTTGGCTCGACGTGCACCTACTCTAACAATCTCCCACTTGCACTAGAGCCAACTACCCATATGCTTCAAACCCATCGATTCGCGATGCTTCTCGAATAATGGTCCAGGTAAAGGCTTAGTTTAACGGATCAACAACATTATCTGCGGAGCCGACTTTGTCAATCGACACTTCTCCTCTTTCCACAATCTCTCGGAGGATGTGGTACTTTCTCAATACATGTTTGGACTTCTGATAAGACCTGGGCTCCTTTGCTTGAGCTATAGCTCCCGTGTTGTCACAAAACACAGGGACAGGAGCAACTGCATTAGGAATGACGCCCAACTCTTGGACGAAATTCCTTATCCAAACAGCCTCCTTTGCTGCAGCTGATGCAGCATTGTATTCGGCCTCAGTGGTGGAATCTGCAGTACTGTCTTGCTTGGAACTCTTCCAAGAGACAGCAGCACCATTGAGCATGAATATAAATCCAGAGGTTGAATTCGAGTCATCGATATCGCTTTGGAAGCTAGAGTCGGTATAGCCTTCCAATTTCAGTTCTCCACCCCCATAGACCAAGAACAACTTATTGGTCCTTCTCAAATACTTGAGGATGTCTTTCACAGCTTTCCAATGTGGAAGACCAGGGTTTGATTGATATCTACTCACTACACTTAGTGCGAAAGCCACGTCAGGACGTGTATATATCATCTCATACATGATGCTACCAATCGCAGATGCATAAGGAATGCTTGTCATCGCCGCTATCTCTACATCAGTCTTGGGAGACATAGACTTGGATAGGGACACGCCATGACACATTGGCAGATGTCCTCTCTTGGACTCATCCATCGAGAACCGCTTCACGATGGTATCAATGTATGTGGACTGGGTGAGACCAAGCAATCTTCTTGATCTATCTCTATAGATCTGTATTCCTAATACAAAAGATGCTTCACCCAAGTCCTGCATCGAGAACTTACTTGCTAACCATATCTTAGTTGATTGCAACATTCCTACATCATTCCCAATGAGTAGAATGTCATCAACATAAAGCACAAGGAATGTCACAGCACTCCCACTGACCTTCTTGTATACACATGGTTCCTCAGGATTCTTAGTAAAACCAAACTCTTTGATTGTACTATCGAATCTGAGGTTCCAACTCCTAGATGCTTGCTTTAGACCATAAATAGATCTCTGAAGTTTGCATACCATATGCTCACTTCCGATAGATGTAAACCCTTCGGGTTGAGACATGTAAATCTCTTCCTTAATATCCCCATTAAGAAAGGCTGTCTTAACATCCATCTGCCATATCTCATAGTCATACCATGCAGCTATGGCTAGCAATATCCTTATGGACTTGAACATTGCAACTGGAGAAAAGGTTTCCTCATAGTCAACACCTTGTCTTTGAGTATACCCTTTTGCTACCAGTCGCGCCTTGAAGGTCAATACCTTCCCATCCGCCCCAAGTTTCCTCTTGTAAATCCATTTACACCCTATGGGAACAGTTCCCTCAGGTGGATCTACAAGATTCCACACTTGGTTCGAATGCATGGAATTCATCTCAGATTCCATTGCTTCAAGCCACTTGGATGAATCGGCATCAGATAACGCTTCCTTGAAGGTCCTTGGATCACATCCATGGATAGGCTCATCATGGCCCTCTTCAAGAAGCAGACCATACCTCATAGGTGGTCTCGAGACTCTCTCGGATCTTCTAGGAGCTTGTATCTCCTCTCTTGGCTCTTCGGGTGTGGGTTCTACAATTGTGGGTGTCTCTCGAACCTCTTCGAGTTCTATCATCTCCCCTTTTCTATCCAATAGAAATTCCTTTTCCAAAAAGGTTACATTCCTAGAAACAAACACCTTTGTTTCTTGGGGATGATAGAAATAGTATCCAACTGAATTCCTTGGATATCCCACAAAGTAACATAAAATGGATCGACTATCCAATTTATCTCCCACTACCTGCTTCACATAAGCAGGGCACCCCCATATTCTAAGATAAGAATATTTGGGAGGCTTACCCATCCATATCTCATATGGTGTCTTATAACTTGCCTTTGAATGTACATTGTTCAACAACAGTGCCGCTGTCTCAAGCGCATATCCCCAAAAGGATGGCGGCAACTCCGTGAACCCCATCATAGACCAAACCATGTCCATCAAAGTTCGGTTACGACGCTCCCTAAGATACTCTTGGAACTCGGCACTCAAGTACTCATCACCTCGATCCGATCGAAGTGTCTTGATGCTTCGTCCCAATTGTTTCTCTACTTCACTTCTGAATTCTTTGAACCTTTCAAAAGCTTCAGACTTGTATTTCATCAAATACACATACCCATACCACGAAAAGTCATCGGTAAAGGAGATGAAGTAGGCATGTACATGCTTAGTGGTGATGCTAAGCGGACCGCACACATCGGTATGGATCAAATCCAATAACCCTTTGGCTCGCTCCACATGGCCCTTAAAGGGAATTTTTATCATCTTTCCTTTCAAACAGGATTCACAAGTCGTGAGAGCATTAATATCAGACATATCAAACATGCCCACTCCCACTAGCTTGGTCATCCTTTTTAGAGAAATATGTCCTAATCGAGCATGTCACAATTGTGCCGAATTTAGAGTATCTTGTTTTCGTTTGTTTGTTGTTGTTATAGTTTGGACATTGTTTAGTGGAATATCTTTCAATTTTAAGTTGT
The DNA here is from genome assembly GCF_012295235.1 of Primulina huaijiensis. Lineage (NCBI taxonomy): Eukaryota > Viridiplantae > Streptophyta > Magnoliopsida > Lamiales > Gesneriaceae > Primulina > Primulina huaijiensis. The sequence continues at coordinate 9,203,948 of NC_133315.1, read as the reverse complement.
AGAGATCGTTTTCAAGTTCTTCAGTACCAATTAAACATTCATTCTTGTAAATGTTGCAAACACCTTTGCTAAATACATATCAAGCATAGAAATGGAAACAATGTTTTTCACCAAATCCGGTACAAACAAAACATCTCTTAAAATTAACTTAAAGTCATTGTTCAAAAGTAAACAAACATCTCCTACGGCTTTGGCAGCAACTCTTGCTCCATTGCCCATTCTCAAGAAGGTCTCACCTTCCCTGAGCGTCCTACTTCTTCCCATCACTTGCAAATCATTACAGAGATGTGAGCCACAGCCGGTATCCAATACCCAAGAAGTAGAGTTAATTTAAATGTTTACTTCAATATAGTACATACCGTTTCCAAAACTCTTCAGGGCAAGATATTCCCTGCAGTTACGCCTCCATTGTCCAGGCTTCTTGCAGTGATGACAGATGTCAACAGTTTTGTCAGCCTTCAGTGGTGTGGCTGCCACAGCGGGACTCGGAGCTTGCCTCTTCAAGGGCACGTTCTTCTTGGGACGTTGGAAAGAACGCTTCTTTCCCTTCCCAGATGAACCAGTCTTCAAACCAGATGAAGAGCCCACATAAAGAATCGGCTTCTCTTTCTTGATGGTGGACTCAAAGGTCACAAGCATGTTCACCAACTCCTCAAGGGTCGGCTCCATCTTGTTCATATTGAAATTCACCACAAAAGGATCAAACGAGCTAGGCAATGACAAGAGCAACACGTCGGTGGTCAACTCCGAAGGCAACGTAAGTTCCATGCCAACGAGCTTGTCCACGAGCCCAATCATCTTTAGGCCATGCTCATGGACCGAGGCCCCATCTCGCATACGCAAAGTGATCAGCTCCTTGACGGTAGCATGCCTAAGAGGACGTGTTTGTTCTCCAAAGAGCTCCTTGAGATGCAAATGAATGTCAGCAGCATTCTTTGCATCCTCAAAACGCCTCTGCAGCTCATCATTCATAGAAGCCTGCATATAACACTTGGCCTTCAAGTCATGGTCACACCAGTCCTTGTAGGTCTGCAATTCCTCAGGAGTGCAGCCAGTCGGAGCCTCATCAGGGGGCGACTCAGTCAGTGTATATGCAATCCTTTCCGAGTTTAAGACGATTTTCAAGTTTCTTAGCCAAGTGAGGTAATTAGGTCCGATTAATACGTGCTTTTCGAGTATTGCAGATAGCGGATTGCGAATCGAATACATTGTCAAAAATTTGTACTGAAAAGTAAAACAGATAAATGTTAATGACTATTTTAAAATATTTAGTAAGATATTAAGTATGGACTTTTACTTTATAAATTATCGCTCCCACTGTTTTGACATTTTCACTACCCTCTAGTGAAAACGGGAAACTCCTTTCCTCAGTTGGTACGTAAGGTCCAATTAGCGAATTATGATCCCGAATAATATCAGCCAATCATAATTCCTAAAAGATAGTTTCCAATTGCATCACAATGCAACCCTTAACGTAAACTTTTGTCTCACGTTTGATTAGGACCCAATAATATGACGTCGTTCATCTTTACGTGTCAAGCCTTACCCATCGATGTTGAACCTTAATGGACGGTCCCATGAGTTCCCTCAATAATATGAGCCGAAATCATGGGAGTTCCACGTAGTTCACATCACCATGTCAATGGATGTCACAACTTTCCGGCACCCAGGGCCCCTCCAATAATATGAGCCGAGCCCCGAACACGAGTAGCGTTCATCATGCACCCATTGTCGATGGAAGACATGGAAATTATAAACAACTTTATAATTCCCTTTTTCGGGCTTGATATTAATTTTGAATCTTATTCAAAAGGAAGGTTTTTAATTTTGAAAGGTCTCATCATTAATTTTATTTTAAAAGCTCGCCATGTTTGATCGTATGTTTGCCGGATTCATGCAACTTTGTTATTATCATAATAATAACGCACATACTCATTATTTATAACATATCATGCATATATTATAAACAGTAAACAAAACAAGGATGATCAATCGCCCCAAAACTAATGGCCCGTGTGAGCTAAACACGGGCCTAGGTCCAATCCTAGGGAAATGCATGGGATGCAAATGCAACTATTACATTATCTTCCAATATTTACATGTCTTCGATCTTCATAATCATCAAGTCCACCATCTTCCAATCTTGATTTTTCACTATACAAATATTTACAAATAAATATCCATGGCAAATAGGGATACATCTCATGGGGTGGGAACGGGCCATAAACCAAGCCTACTTTATAAATTGATAATTATTACAATCATTCAACACAAAATATCCTAGCATACACCGAGCAAATTGGGCTTGGGCTTTTGATCATCCTTCATGCATAATATCACATATCATACACCATCAATTAATTATCACAATAATTAATTGATCCAATATTATATATCTTGATCCAATCACTAACCGCCACGATTATAAACTAAATTAACAAAGTATACAAACACTTTTGTCTACTTTCTAATTAATTTATTTATAACCGAATTTCTTGTAAATCACAATTTACTATAAATAATTAAAGTCCAACTTCTATTATTTATTTCATGAGAAAATAATTGCAACTTTTGTAATTTTAAATTTAAGGGCCCAAAAACACATTTTTCACCAAAAACATTTTGGCCCATTTAAAATTCACAAATATGTTAGCAATCTAATGGCCCAACAACATCAAGGCCCATGACACTTTAATAATTCAAAACACTTTTGGAAACCCTAGTCGTCATTGTCGTCGCCGGAGCTCCGTCGCCGGACTCCGGCCAACAAAAAATAAAATTTTTTTTTGAGGGGGACGTTCGGGCAGCCCCTCGGGCAGCCGAGGGGCTGCTCGAGCTGCCTGAAATAGGCAGCAACTTGCTGCCCAAATTTACCCCAAAAACGGCCTTCGATTTGTTGCAAAAATCCATCTCATGCGGTTAGAAATCGACCTCAATATAATATTATGTATTTGCTACACTAAAATTGTAACCATAGCTCTGATACCACTTGAAAGAGGATCGGTTACGGTGCCCGAAAGCGCAACGGAAGTTTCCAAATAATTTTCTTACAAGAAAATCGAGCACCTCATGTAGTGGTGTAGCAAATTCAAAAACCACGAAATATGTCATACATAGTGTGTTTAGAAAATTACCTATCAATCTCAAATATTGATGTAATGGCTCCAACCAAGTTGTAAACAACTTGGCTCTTGAAAGGATGGCAAATCTTCAAGCTTCCTTTTGAGCACACCTTGCTCAAATATTAAGCCCACCACCAACTAGCTAGAACCCCTCTAATTTTGCACTAGAAAAATAAGAGGATTTTTCAAGGAGAAGAATATTGTTTCCTCAACTATTGAAGAACAAAAAGTGAAGGTAATATCACAAAAAAATTTCGGCCATGCTATGGAGGAGGGGAGAAGAATTGCTTTTCTTGGTTGGACAAAAAGTGATGTTAAAAGTTACAAAGGCATGCATGCCTTTTTCTCAAAAGTTGCCCGAACTTTTCACCTCCCTTGCATGCTTTCTACTTGGGCTTGTAACAATTACAAGGCCATGGACTTTTATTTAAATTGTCTCAAACACATTTGAGTCCATTTAACATTTACTTGATTTTACTCAAGCCCACTAGTTTAATAATTATTTCCAATTGGGCTCTACAAGGCCCAATGTTATTCAATTAATTCAACACTTGAATTAATATAATTATTTGGCCTCTACTAGGCCCACTAGTGTTTAATTAATTCAACACTTGAATTAATTTAATTTAGTCCATAATAATGTTTATGAAAATCACAATTTTCAAATACATTATTTATTTGGGCAACTTTTAATTTAGGAACACATTCAAAAATTAAAAGTTAGATTCCCATCATAGAAGTCATACTTCTATTTTTACATACGCTTATAAACCCCTTTATAAGCCGTTCAACACATTGAACTATTTTACTTCTCAACGGGATCTTGAAAGCTAGTACTTGTATGACCCTCAATGGTTCATTGATACAACTAGCCGTGGGTTCACATCTCCACGTGATTCGGACTAAACATGTCCTTATCTGAGCATACCTCAATTGCTCCATTCTTACTTATGAACTCATTGACAACAAGAACGTCAGAACTCAAGTATGATAGTACCCAACCAATCATGTTAAACACCTAGCAGCATCGCTTACATGATTCCCTAGGTATCAAATGATAGTTCCTGCAAGAACCATTCTATTATGGTTAGCGTACAGTACGGTCCCTTCATCTCATATATCCCGACCGATTCGACAACCATTGGTATATCGCGAGTAGTCAATGAATCGATAGTATGTGTCATGTCGTAGTTGCATCGATGGTGTAATCTATGAAACCTCTTTCACAATTACCACCATAATCTGATCAGAGATTTCAAACTACATACGCATGAGATCACATAGGATATCCATACCCGAAGGTAAGCGGTGAATCCCCGACTACAATGCATCGACTCCTATATGTTTCGACAGAACACCCAACCTTGCCACCTGATGACCCCATGAGAGTCGGTAAACAAGTCAAAGTGCAACGCTAGCATATAGAGTCTCAATGTTGTCCCGGGTCATAAGGACTAATGGTGTACAACCATAAACTAGGACGTTTCCACTCGATAAGTGAGAACCACTTGGAAAGTCCTTTATGGAGGGTTGTTCAGTGCACTCTACCAGGAGCACCTATCTGCATGCTTGGACATCACAATGTCCCCTACCAATGAAACATGGTACTCATATCGCAGATACTAGTCTCGAACTCGAGCGGCCTATATCCTTCTTAGCGGCGGCTGAATCGACTAGGAACTGTTTAGAATATGCAGTATTGCAAATATGAGTTTCATGATACTCATCATATGAGCATCTCATATTCTTTCTACTATTTGTATATTCAAGGACTTTATCTATGCAACTAGCATGGGTATACAGATAAAGAAGTGCCAAAACAATAATTTCAAATATTATTAAAATAAAGACTGTTTATACATAGAGTTTCATTGTGAACACTCGGCCAACACTTGGCTCGACGTGCACCTACTCTAACACTTCTAGTATTCTTAAAGGTTGTACAGTGCAAGTGAATGAGAAAATCTATTTTGCTGATCTTATTATTATTCCCATGGCGGCGTTTGATGTTATTTTGGGAATGGACTGGCTATCGTTAGATCGTGCCGTTATTGATTGCATAGCTAAGACAGTGCGCTTTCCTGCAGAAGATGATGATAGTGGGATTTTTCAGAGTTCAGGTATTTCACTTTGCACTTCTTGTATTTCTTGTCTCAAAGCTCAGAAAATGTTATCAAAGGGGTGTCAGGGATTTTTAGCTGCTGTGATAGATGTGAATACTGAGATGACAATGAAGTTCAATGAGATTGACATAGTTCGGGATTTTCCTTACGTATTTGCAGATGATGTCCCTGGATTGCCACCTGACCGTGAAGTTGAGTTTGTGATTGACGTGGTTCCATGTACTGCTCCGATTTCAAAAGCTCCTTACCGAATGGCCCCGACTGAAATGAAGGAGCTGAAGAATTAGTTGCAGGATCTATTAGACAAAGGCTTTATTCGTCCGAGTTCTTCTCTGTGGGGAGCTCCGGTTTTATTTGTCCAAAAGAAAGATGGATCTTTGCTGTTTTGCATTGATTACAGAGAGATCAACAAAGCCACGATCAAGAATAAATATCCATTACCGAGGATTGACGATCTCTTTGATCAGCTACAGGGAGCGACAGTGTTTTCAAAGATCTACCCGCGTTCTGGTTATTATCAGTTGAAAGTTAGGGAAGCCGACGTCCCTAAAACTGCATTCAGAACCAGGTATAGCCATTATGAGTTCTTAGTCATGTCATTCGGGTTGACGAACGCTCCGTCATTCTTCATGGATCTAATGAACCGGGTCTTCAAGCCATATCTGGATAGCTTTGTTATCGTTTTAATTGACGATATCCTGATTTATTCCAAGACTCGGGAACTTCATGCCGAGCATGTTAGAACTGTATTGCAGTTATTGAGGGAAAAGCAGTTATACGCAAAGTTGAAAAAGTGTGAATTCTGGTTAGAGCATGTATCATTTCTGGGCCATATTGTTTCGAGAGACGGCATTGCAGTGGATCCCATGAAGATTGAAGTGATTAAAAAATGGCCTATTCCTACGACAGTCTCCGAGGTGCGTAGTTTTCTTGGTTTGGCAGGTTATTATCGACGTTTTATTGCCAATTTCTCCAAAATAGCCTTGCCATTAACCAATCTGACGAGAAAAACAGTGAAGTTTGAGTGGACAAACGAATGCGAACCCGGATTCCAAGTGTTGAAAGACACGTTGATATCAGCTCCTATCCTAGAACTTCCGTGTGGCACTGAAGATTTTATTGTATACACGGATGCGTCAAAGATGGGACTTGGAGCTGTACTGATGTAGCATGGGAAAGTAATCGCTTATGCTTCTCGTCAGTTGAAAGACTACGAGAAGAATTATCCCACCCAAGATCTTGAGTTGGATGTTGTGGTCTTCGCATTGAAAATATGGAGGCATTATCTGTATGACGAGAATTGTGAAGTTTTCACAGATCACAAGAGCTTGAAATATCTATTCTCATAGAAGGAACTTAATATGCGACAGAGGAGGTGGTTAGAACTTGTTAAAGATTATGATGTGACCATTAGCTACCACCCAGGTAAAGCAAACGTCGTTGCAGATGTTTTAAGCCGCAAGTCAGTTTTTTCTTTGAGCTCGTTGATTCAGAAGCCGTTGTTTTTGGATCTTCAGAGGGGCGAGATCGCTATAGTAGAGCAAGGGACCATCGCTAGACTTTCAGCTTTGGTTATTCGACCTACGCTGACAGATAGGATACGACGGGAGCAGCCTAATGACAATCAGTTGATGGAATTGCGATCCAAAGCCGATAAGAAAGGAAATACAGAGTTTGCGATGAACACTGATGATTTGTTAACGTTGAGAGGTCGGATATGCGTTCCCAGTGGTAATGAAATTCGTCGAGATGTTTTGACGGAGGCTCATACCGCACCATACTCAATACATCCAGGTAGCACTAATATGTATCAGGATCTCCGAAGTCTATACTGGTGGCCAGGTATGAAAAGTGATATTGCAAAGTTTATATCCGAATGTCTAACATGTTAGCAGGTAAAGATTGAGCATCAAAGACCTGCTGGAACTTTGCAATCTCTAACAATACCTCAGTGGAAGTGGGAGCACATAACCATGGACTTTGTAACAGGACTTCCAAAAACACCAAAGGGTTACAACTCCATCTGGGTGATTCGTAGTGCCCAAATTCTGTACACGTATACCCCATGCATTTTTTTAATTGTTAAATCAGTTGATTAATTGATTTTTACTATGCATGATTTATTTAAATGTATTATTTTAAATTACTTATGTTATATGATGCACGTTAAAATGTTTTTCAAGTTTCATGTTTCAGGCGATTATTCGAGGCGGGATTGAGGAAAAGACCCGGTGACGATTTTGAGCAATTTTAATGGAGTATTTTATTTTTAGGTTAGGATCGGGGCATATTAATTTAATTATTAAGTTTCAGTATTTTAGAGCCTAAATCATCTATTTAGATATTTTATAATTTTGTTAAAATTTTTTAAAGTTTTGGCACTTGTACAAGTTATTTTAAATTTAGAGGTTTTATTACTTAAGGGAGAGTTAGTATTTTTAAATTAGCTTGTTAATTTTTAATTAAGCAAATTTATTCCCTAATTACTACAAACTCACGCCACACACACACTCTACATGCTTTACACACTTTTACACATACCTAGAGCCGATCAACACACACACATAATTCATTCAGATTTTTTTTTTTGAGAGAGCAAAACCTAGGTTTCTAAGAACCCTAGCAGCCGCCCCACTTCCCCATTGAAATTCCAGCAAATTTCGCTGGTTTCCTTCAAAGAAAAATCGAGCCAAGTCGTCCCGGATCGACCTCGCTTCTTTCTCCGCTTCGATATCGTCGTTTCGGTAAAGTTTATCATCATAAGGCACGTATATACTGTTTCTTTCTAAGTCGATCATGTCATAGTATGTGTTGCGATGTATTTTGTATGAAAATCATGTGAATGTTGTGTAGAAGTTTGAGCAATTATGTTTAGATCACTTTTGAAACCGTTTTTGGATTTAAAATAACGTTTTTTGCTGTCTTTTTAAATACTGCAAATTTTTGGTCATGATTTCGAGAAACCTTTCAACACAAAAATCGTAGAACTTTTTGATACCTTCAATTTGATATAAAATTCAAAACTTTTGGATGAAAATTGAGTGACTTATGACCATTTTAGTGGGACTGCTCAAACTGCGTTTTTCCGAAAAATATGTTATTGATGAATTCTTGAAGTTTAATTGTTGCAGACTTCATTGGAGATCGACGGGTGATCGCTGCTGTGTATAGGTATATTTTTAATGATGTTGGGATGGTTATTGACGTTTTGTTTAGTGTCGTTAGGCATTTGGGAGAACGAGTAGTCGTAAAAACTATTTTGGTGTCAAAATTTGAGGTTATGGGTTTTATTGTATTGCGTGAGGTGCGTCGTTTCTTTGGGAACGTTTGAGACGTTTTTATGGAGTTGAGTCAGTGTCATAGTGTCCTAGGATGAGTCTCGATGGATTGGTTAAAGAATCGTATTATTTTAGTTAGAAGTATTAAGATGCAAGTCACGGAGTCCAGTACACTCGGCGCCCGAGCGGTAATTTCTTACCGCCCGAGCGCCACTCTTTCTGTTTGAGTGCAGGTCTCCAGAAGACCTGGCGCTCGAACGGTAACATATTACCGCCCGAGCGCCAACCCATCTGTGAGAATGTTTGGTTTCCACTCATGTTCAAGTTCAAATAGTGAGTTCATGTCTTTTATTGTTGGGAAATGTTCACACGTCATCTTAGAGTGTGTCTCGGGGTTTGATGCCATGGTTAGTACGATTAAATGAGGTCAAGTCCCGAGTGATCTTGAATGTCATAAGCTACTTAGTCACTTTGGTGGTGAGCTTGAGTACCTAAGTCTAAGTTATGCAAGTTAAGTATCTTAAAATCATGTTAGTCTGTGCTGCAACGGCCCCAAAGCGAGCTCCAACGAATCCCTCAGCGCCAAGTAAGTATGTTCGACGTGCAAAGAAAATATTTTCAAGTTTTTGAGGTATGCTAATTGTCTTGTTAAAAAATTATGTATGGGGTTGGAAAGCGTTAAATCATGAACGGGAACCAACCCACCCCGTTAAATTATGAACGGGTTTAGATCAGGATTGGAAAGCGTTAAAGCATGAACGGGGACCAATCCACCCGTTAAAGCATGAACGGGGATCTCATGTATGTGGCAGTGGATACGTCTCTGTCAGCCCAGTACTGTGGTTTGTCTGATCAGGCATTTATTATGTATGGGTCACTTGCTTTGAAACATGCATCTACGCGAAAATGATGAAGTTATGTATGCTCAAGTATGCAAGCATGTTTAAGAAAAGTGTTATGTTGATAGCACGTCTATGTATGTATGTACATATGTTTAAGCTTTTGATATGCAAGTTCAAGTTTCAAGTATGTAAGCTCCATTTTGAAGTTGCATGTGGTTTTATTACGTATTATTCGATACTTCCAGTTTGTACGTGTTGAGTCTTTAGACTCACTAGACTTGATCGATGCAGGCGAGGATGTTTATGAGGAGGCTGGAGGTGGGGACCAAGGAGCAGGCTTGGACTGAGCGGGAGGCTAAACCCGAGGACCGCCATGTTTTAATTTTTATGAAAACATTTATTTCTTATGTCAAACTTTAAATTTCAAATCTTTTGTTGCAACAACTTCAGAGACGTACAGTTTTACTTCTTTTATCGAATTTTGAATGTTCACTTTTTATTTAAGAAAATTTTAAATTTTTCCGCAAATTTTAAATAGTAAAAGTACGGTACGTTACAGTTGGTATCAGAGCGGTGTTATTGTAAAGGGTTACGCCTACTGCCAGTCGCAAGAAGCTCACGAAGTCACACCTCAAGTCTGTAAGTTTAAAAGTTTTGCATTATGTATGTAGTAAGCATTGAATCATGATTTCAGCATGTCCATGTTTTAAGTTTAGATTTCGTGCATCTTATGATATTGCTATTATATTCATGCATATTGGGTTTACGTGTTGGGTAAATCATTGGAACAGTATGCCTCCCAGTCGTGTGATTAACCTGGAAGTTAGGGACGAGAACAGAGAGCATCGCGATGAGGAGAGGGTCACTCCTCCTCGTCCACTTCCGGATATGCAGGCGCAAATGCTTGCAGGTATGAAGCAGTTCTTCGCGCAGTTTGCCGGGAACCAGACTGCAGCGAATGCTAGGGCAAGGCCCAGACCTGAAGCGGTGTATGAGAGGTTTCAGAGGATGAATCCTAAGGAGTTTTCGGGAACTAAGGACCCGATGGTGGCACAGGGATGGATTAAGTCCATCGAAGTGATCTTTGATTTCATGGAGCTGTAGGATGCAGACCGAGTCCGTTGTGCCATATTTTTTCTAGCAGGGGATGCCAGGCGTGGGTGGGATAGTGCGTCGGTGGCAGTTAATTTGCCGAATTTGTCTTGGAATGGGTTTAAGGAAATATTCTTCGCCAAGTACTTCACTGAGGAGGTACGATCCAGACTTACCAGAGAGTTCATGTCGTTGCGACAGGGAGACAGCAGCGTGACAGACTTCGTCCGGAAGTTTGAGAGGGGGTGTTACTTTGTGCCCCTAATAGCTAATGATGCCCGAAAAAAGTTGAGGCATTTCATGGATGGGTTGCGGCCGATCTTGCGCCGTGATGTCCGAGTTGCTGGTCCCCTACTTATGCAGTCGCCGTATCTAGAGCTTTGGTGGCAGAGCAAGATCAGCGAGACATTGAGGCTGACAGGCAGGGCAATAGTCTCTATCAGGCACCACCGCAGCACCAGCACCAGCAGCATCAGCGACCCCAGCATAAGAGGTCTTACCAAGGGCCGCCAGGGAAGAAACCTTATCAGGGACCGCCTAAGGGCAAGGGTCCGATTCAGCAGCAGGGGGCGCCTCAGAAGCCCATTGTTTTCCCAGTGTGTCCTAAGTGCAACCGCCAGCACCCGGGGCAATGTTTATATGGATCGGGCAAGCGTTTCAAATGTGGAGCCAGTGACCACTTGCTGAAAGAGTGCCCACAGTGGAAGCAGCCAACCCAAGGAAGAGTGTTCGCCATGCATGCATAAGAAGCAAACCTAGACACGACTTTGCTGACCGGTAAACTTTTCTACCTAAGCTCAGTATTATTTTTGCCTTGCATGTTTTGAATTTTAATTGGGATTGTTAAGGTGCTAGTAATATTTTTTGAGTGATTTGGGATAGTAATTTTCTAATATGCTTCAGGTTAATGTAAGAATTTTTGGGGATATAAGTTTGTGTTGTGCTAACGTCCCTCAGGAAATATTTTCATTAAGAGAATAGCCACTTAGGCCCTGATAGACTCAGGAGCCCCCCATTCTTTCATATCAGAGACGTTCGTCAGTCACTTGGATATCAAGATGATTGGTCTCGACATGAATTAATCAGTGACAGTCCCATCAGGAGAAGAATTATCAGCTACTAGTGTGGTCAGGGACAATGATCTGGAATTGCAAGGCCACCTAGTGTATGCCGACTTGATAGTCTTGCCAATGCCGGAATTCGATATTATCTTGGGTATGGACTGGTTGACAAAGAACAGAGTCTTGATCGACTTTCAGAAGAGATCGGTTTTGGTTAGACCATTGGGCAAGGAGCAGTTTCTGTTTGAACCACCCAGATGGAGAAGTTTCCCTCGTATGATCTCCTGCATGCAAGCTAGGATACTTTTTTCTAAGGGATGTCAGGCTTTCTTGGCCAACATCGTATCTACACCTGACATGACCACTCAGTCGTTATCAGACGTGCCAGTAGTCAGAGACTTCCCAGATGTCTTTCCCGATGACATCACAGGTCTTCCACCAGAGAGAGATGTGGAGTTAGCTATCGATCTTATGCCAGGCACAGTGCCAATATCTAAGGCACCGTACCGACTAGCTCCAGCTGAGATGTTAGAGCTCAAACAGCAGATTCAGGAGCTTCTGGACAAAGAATTTATTCGCCCTAGTTTCTCTCCATGGGGCGCGCAGTGCTTTTTGTAAAGAAGAAGGATGGGAGCATGAGACTGTGCATCGATTACCGAGAGTTGAACAAGGTAACGATCAAGAACAAATTCCCACTTCCTAGAATCGAAGACTTATTTGATCAGCTGCAGGGAGCTACAGTGTTCTCAAAAATAGATCTTCGATCAGGGTATCACCAGCTGAAGGTGAAAGATGCAGATGTTCACAAAACAGCCTTCAGGACCAGGTATGGGCATTACGAGTTCTTAATGATGCCGTTTGGATTGACAAATGCTCCAGCAATTTTCATGGACCTTATGAACCGAGTATTTCAGCCTTACCTTGATCAGTTCGTCATAGTATTCATTGACGATATTCTTATTTACTCGAAGAGCCATGAAGAGCATAGCCAGCATTTGAGGACAGTTTTACAGATCCTGCAGAGTCACAAGCTGTTTGCGAAGTTCAGTAAGTGTGAATTTTAGTTGGAGAAGGTATCGTTTTTGGGGCATATAGTGTCTAGCAGTGGTATTGAGGTAGATCCAGCTAAGGTAGCAGCAGTAAAGGAATGGGTTGAACCAAAGAATGCATCAGAAATCCGCAGTTTTCTGGGTTTAGCCGGTTACTACCGTAAGTTTATTCAGGGGATTTCGTCGATAGCAGTGCCACTAACTTCGCTGACAAAGAAGAATGCTAAATTCGTATGAAGTGTCGAGTGTCAGAAGAGCTTCGATGCTTTGAAGCAAGCTCTTATTTCCGCGCCAGTGTTAGCCATGCCATCAGGGCAAGGGGATTTTGTGTTATACACCGATGCATCTAAGCTTAGTCTAGGCGCAGTGTTGATGCAGCAGGGTCGGGTTATAGCCTATGCTTCTAGGCAGTTGAAGGTACATGAGAAGAACTACCCGACTCATGATCTTGAGTTAGCCGCTGTAGTCTTTGCGTTGAAGATTTGGAGACACTACTTGTACGGCGAGAAATGTCAGATTTTCTCTGATCATAAGAGCCTCAAGTATTTCTTCACGCAGAAAGAACTGAATATGAGACAGAGACGGTGGTTAGAGCTGGTAAAAGACTACGATTATGAAATTAGCTACCATTCAGGGAAAGCTAATGTTGTGGCAGATGCCTTGAGCCGTAAAGTTGCAGTCGTAGCATAGTTGTCAGTACAGAGACCTCTTCAGTATGAGATTCAGAGGTTTGGGTTAGAATTTTATCGCAAGGGCAAAGCTCCGAGGCTGTCTAATCTTACAGTCCAATCTTCTTTGCTAGACCGTATCCGAGCAGGTCAGTCTTCAAATGAGCAATTACAGAAGTGGAGGCTGAAGGATGAAGCTAATGGCAGTGTACTTTACACAGCTTCAGATGGCATTGTGAAATACAGAGGTAGAATGTGGGTGCCTAGTGTGAATTCGATCAGACAGGATAGTCTGACAGAGGCACATGCATCTCCGTATTAAATCCACCCAGGAGGTACCAAGATGTACAAGGACCTGCGGATCTTGTATTGGTGGCCAGGGATGAAGAGAGACATCCGCAGATTTGTGTCTGAATGCCTCACTTGTCAGTAGGTGAAGGTAGAGAATGAGAGACCAGCAGGATTGGTTAAGCCACTCCCCATCCCAGAGTGGAAATGGGAGAATGTTACAATGGACTTTGTGGTGTGTTAGCCGAGGTCAGTCAGAGGATCGAATTCTATTTGGGTGATAGTGGATCGACTCACTAAGTCGGCACATGTCTTGCCAGTGAAGATGACTTTCTCCATGACTCAGTATGCGGAGCTTTATATCAAGGAGATCATTCGATTGCTTGGAATCCCAGTTACTATTGTGTCCGACAGGGACCCGAGGTTTACTTCATCCTTTTGGAAGAGTTTGCATGTTGCCATGGTGACAAAGTTGCTATTCAGTACAGCTTTTCACCCGCAGACAGATGGTCAGTCTGAGCGAGTGATTCAGATTTTGGAGGACTTATAGCTAGCCTGTATGATCGATTTCCAAGGGACTTGGGAATCTAAGCTACCTCTATGGAGTTTACATACAACAACAATTTTCAAGCATCTATTGGTATGGCTCCCTATGAAGCATTGTATGGAAGGAAGTGCAGATCGCCGATTCATTGGGATGAAGTCGGTGAGAGAGCAGAACTTGGTCCAGAGATAGTTCAACCGCCTACAGATGTGGTGGTCAAGATTCGTGACAGGATGAAGACCGCCTAGAGCCGTCAGAAGAGTTATGCTGACAAAAGGAGGAGAGATCTCGAGGTTTATTTGACCTTTCGAAATTCTTGACAGAGCTGGGACACTAGCGTATCGTGTTGCCCTTCCGCCGAATCTGGCCGGGGTACACAATGTGTTCCACGTCTCAATGCTGAGGAAGTACCTAGCTAATCCTTTGCATGTTTTGAGTTATGAGCCGTTGCAGTGGCTCCAGAACTGTCATACGAAGAGAGACCTATCCAAATCCTAGACAGACAGGAGCGTAGACTTCGGAACAAGACGACTAAGTTGGTCAAAGTCCGGTGGCTTAACTAATCAGTGGAGGAAGTCACTTGGGAGTCCGAAGTGGACACCCGGAGTTGTTCGGTAAGATTTAATTTCGATGACGAAATTTTTATAAGTGGGGGAGGAATGTAGTGCCCAAATTCTGTACACGTATAACCCATGCATTTATTTAATTGTTAAATCATTTGATTAATTGATTTTTACCATGCATGATTTATTTAAATACATTATTTTAAATTACTTATGTTATATGATGCACGTTAAAATGTTTTTCAAGTTTCATGTTTCAGGCGATTATTCGAGGCGGGATTGAAGAAAAAACCCGGTGACGATTTTGGGCAATTTTAATGGAGTATTATATTTTTAGGTTAGGATCGAGGTGTATCAATTTAATTATTAAGTTTCGGTATTTTAGAGCTTAAATCATCTATTTAGATATTTTATGATTTTGTTAAATTTTTTAAAGTTTTGGCACTTGTACAAGGTATTTTAAATTTAGAGGTTTGATTAATTAAGGGAGAGTTAGTATTTTTAAATTAGCTTGTTAATTTTTAATTAAGCAAATTTATTCCCTAATTACTACAAACTCACGCCACACACACACACTACACGCTTTACACACTTTTACACACACCTAGAGCCAATCAACACACACACACACACACATAATTCATTCAGATTTTATTTTTTTTGAGAGAGCAAAACCTAGGTTCCTAAGAACCCTAGCAGCCGCCCCACTTCCTAAGTCCCGGATCGACCTCGCTTCTTTCTCCGCTTCGGTATCGCTGTTTCTGTAAAGTTTATCATCATAAGGCACGTATATACTGTTTCTTTCTGCGTTGATCATGTCATAGTATGCGTTACAATTTATTTTGTATGAAAATCATCTGAATGTTGTGTAGAAGTTTGAGCAATTATGTTTAGATCACTTTTGAAACCGATTTTGGATCTAAAATCACGTTTTTTGCTGTCTTTTTAAATACTCCAAATTTTTGGTCCTGATTTCGAGAAACCTTGCATCACAAAAATTGTAGAACTTTTTGATACCTTTGATTTGATATAAAATTCAAAAATTTTGGATCAAAATTGAGTGAGTTATGAACATTTTAGTGGGACTGCTCAAACTGCGTTTTTCCGAAAAATATGTTATTGATGAATTCTTTAAGTTTAATTGTTGCAGACTTCGTTGGAGATCGACGGGTGATCGCTGCTGCGTATAGGTATATTGTTAATGATGTTGGGATGGTTATTGACGTTTTGTTTAGTGTCGTTAGGCATTTGGGAGAACGAGTAGTCGTAAAAACTATTTTGGTGTCAAAATTTGAGGTTATGGGTTTTATTGTATTGCGTGAGGTGCGTCGTTTCTTTGGGAACGTTTGGGACGTTTTTAAGGAGTCGAGTCAGTGTCATAGTGTCCTAGGATGATTATGTCCTAGGATGAGTCTCGATGGATTGGTTAAAGAATCGTATTATTTTAGTTAGGAGTATTAAGATGCAAGTCACGGAGTCCAGTACACTCGGCGCCCGAGCGGTAATTTCTTACCGCCCGAGCGCCACTCTTTCTGTTCGAGTGCAGGTCTCCAGAAGACCTGGCGCTCGAGCGGTAACATATTACCGCCCGAGCGCCACCCCATCTTTGAGAATGTTTGGTTTCCACTCATGTTCAAGTTCAAATAGTGAGTTCATGTCTTTTATTACTGGGAAATGTTCACACGTCACCTTAGAGTGTGTCTCGGGGTTTGATGCCATGGTTAGTACGATTAAACGCGGTAAAGTCCCGAGTGATCTAGAATGTCATAAACTACTTAGTCAATTTGGTGGTGAGCTTGAGTACCTAAGTCTAAGTTATGCAAGTTAAGTATCTTAAAATCATGTTAGTTTGTGCAGCAGCGGACCTAAAGCGAGCTCCAACGAATCCCTCAACGCCAAGTAAGTATGTTCGACGTGCAAAGAAAATATTTTCAAGTTTTTGAGGTATGCTAATTGTCTTGTGACCAAATTATGTATGGGGTTGGAAAGCGTTAAATCATGAACGGGGACCAACCCACCCCGTTTAATTATGAACGGGTTTAGATCAGGATTGGAAAGCGTTAAAGCATGAACGGGGACCAATCCACCCGTTAAAGCATGAACGGGGATCTCATGTATGTGGCAGTGGATACATCTCTGTCAGCCCAGTACTGTGGTTTGTCTGATCAGGCATTTATTATGTATGGGTCACTTGCTTTGAAACATGCCTCTACGCGAAAATGATGAAGTTATGTATGTTCAAGTATGCAAGCATGTTTAAGAAAAGTTTTATGTTGATAGCACGTCTATGTATGTATGTACATATGTTCAAGCTTTTGATATGCAAGTTCAAGTTTCAAGTATGTAAGCTCTATTTTGAAGTTGCATGTGGTTTTATTACGTATTATTTGTTACTTCCAGTTTATACGTGTTGAGTCTTTAGAATCACTAGGCTTGATCGATGTAGGCGAGGATGTTTATGAGGAGGCTGGAGGTGGGGACCAAGGAGCAGGCTTGGACTAAGCGGGAGTCTAAACCCAAGGACCGCCGTGTTTTAAGTTTTATGAAATCATTTATTTCTTATGTCAAACTTTAAATTTCAAATTTTTTGTTGCAACAACTTGAGAGACGTACAGTTTTACTTCTTTTATCGAATTTTGAATGTTTACTTTTTATTTAAGAAAATTTTAAATTTTTCCGCAAATTTTAAGCAGTAAAAGTACGGTACGTTACATGATTGTTGACAGGTTAAACAAGTCGGCTCATTTTCTTCCGGTCAAGACGACGTTTACAATGAACCAGTAAGCTGAAGTTTATGTAGCTGAGATTGTGAGACTTCATGGTATCCCTGTGTCAATTGTATCTGATCGTGACACGAGGTTTACTTTTGAATTTTGGAAGAGCTTGCACAGAGCCTTGGGCATCAGGTTGACTTTTAGTACAACATATCATCATCAGAGTGACGGGCAGTCAGAGAGGGTGATTCAGATTCTTGAAGATATGCTGCGAGCCTGCACGATTGATTTTCCCTGTAGCTGGAATTCTAAATTGCCACTTGTGGAATTTACGTATAACAATAGTTATCAGGCGACGACTGGAATGGTATACCATACGAGGCATTGTAAGGCAGGAAATGTATATCACCGTTGAACTGGGATGAAGTCGGTGAAAGAAAAATGTTAGGACCAGAATTGGTCCAACAGACAGCTGATGTGATTGCTTTAATTCGGGACAGAATGAAGACGACCCAATCTAGACAGAAAAGTTATGCCGATATTCGAAGAAGGCCTTGGGAGTTTGAACTTGGATATCACGTATTTGTTAAAATTACTCCTCTCAAAGGCATTATGAGATTTGGCAGGAATGGAAAGCTGAGCCCAAGATTTATCGGTCCATTTGAAATTATGGACAGGATTGGAGAAAGAGCGTATCGTCTAGCCTTACCGCCAGAGTTGGATAGAGTCCACAATGTATTTCACGTCTCAATGCTCAGGAAGTACATCTCGAACCCTTCCCATGTTCTCAGGCGTGAACCGTTTAATTTGATGCCGAACTTGACTTATCAAGAAGTACCAATCCAGATTTTAGATCGCAAGGTTAAGGTACTAAGGAATAAGGAGATCGGCATTATTAAGATTCTTTGGCATAATCAGTTGGTTGAAGAAGCAACGTGGGAGCCAGAGGAGGAAATGAAACAGCAATATCCTGAGTTGGTCACATAGTAATGGCAATTTCGGGGACGAAATTTCTTAAGGAGGCGAGAATTGTAACGCCCAGACATTCGTATGCATATGATGTAAGGTAATGATTATGATTAAGTATGTTCATTATTCATTTATGGTTTATTATGATGATTGTTTGGGATATGTGATGTAATGGTGATAGTTTATGGCTTCAAGATATGATATGGAATGGTATTGAATGATATAGAATGAAATAGAGAATGTATGGGTAAAACAGAAAGTTGATCTTTAGCCAAATAGATAATGGAAGTACTGAAACGGTATGAAAATGTGGTAGTAGTTGTGGTTTTTAGAATAATGTTTTGTATATTGATCTGAATGATGTGAGGCTACTTCCATTAGAAAGATAAGACATAAGGCTATAACTTTCGTGTTTTGAGTTTTGTTCAAATCATTGTGAAAGACAAGCCAAAAGCGCCCCAAAGTGTGTCATGTGTATCGTTGTTCCTGTACTGACACATGCTGGGGGATTTGTTGGATCTCGGTTTTCGACACACCCAAACGCAGCAGAAGTTTTAAAATTTTTATTTTATTTTGACAATCAAAATATATTTGATTGGGCGTTCGTATGATTTTTAATAAAACATTCATATGGTGTTGAAATTTTATACCTTTGGTGAACAATTCACACGGCTCCAACTATTTCGGGGTTAGCGGAGATAGCTCTTGATGAATTTCCTACGAACGTTCTTCAGAAACTCCTTTGTTTATTCTTCTAATCAGGTCCACGACTAGATGATTTGTTCCTCTTCTAATTTGCACTAAAAAATTAGAAGAAGTTTTCGAAGGAGTTCAAAATTTGAGAGGCAGCTCAACCCCAAAATTCCTTCAAGGTGGCCGAAATATTTGAGAGGAGGATGGAAGGGAATTTTCGAAAAAAAATGATGCTAGTGTGGAGGCTAGGGTTTAAGTCCTCTACTGAAATAAAGCCTCTATCACCTAATTATCATAAAATAATACATGGACCTCTTAATTAACATTAATGGTTTGATTAATTAATTGGACTAGTCCAACTAGTTTAATTAATTAATCTAAGTCCATTAAGAACTTTAATTGTTTAGTATGTTGAACTTGTACTCCTACAAGCCCATTTAAACATACTTCCCACAATATTTAATTTATATTTAATAAACTCAACTTTTGAGTTTAATAAATTAAATCCATTATAAATTAAACATTTGAATTTATTATTTAAATTATAAATTTAACTCATTTGAATTTTATCACCTCCAAAATTTAATATTTAATAAACTCAACTTTTGAGTTTAATAAATTAAATTATCAAATTTTATAAATTCAACCCTTTGAATTTATTCTCTCCATATTTCATAAATTCAACTTCTTGAATTTACTATCTCATAAATTCAACTTCTTGAATTTACTATATCATAATATAAATTCAACTCCTTGAATTTATTCTCTCAACGGGAACAAACGATCCAGTGCTTGTGTGACCCTCAATGGTTCAGGGATACAGCTAGCCGTGGGTTCACAACTCCTTGTGATTCAGGACATAATCCTTTATTCGGGCTTACCCTAATTAGCCCCATTCT
Source organism: Primulina huaijiensis (assembly GCF_012295235.1). Classification (NCBI taxonomy): domain Eukaryota; kingdom Viridiplantae; phylum Streptophyta; class Magnoliopsida; order Lamiales; family Gesneriaceae; genus Primulina; species Primulina huaijiensis. The sequence goes on along the minus strand of NC_133315.1, from coordinate 9,184,043 downwards.
TTTCATCAACACCTTGATTAAGAATGTCAGAACTCATTTCTGATTGCACCCATCGGATCATGGTAAGAGCGTCTAGTAGCATCGCCCCATGATCCCCTAGGTATCACTGATAGTGCCTGCAAGAACTAGTCGATTATGATTAACGCACAGTACGGTCCCTTCATTTCATATATCCCAATCGAATTTGCAACCATTGGTTCATCGAGGGTTGCATATTAATTCGATAACTATGTGATAACTATAAATAGTGGCATCGCATGTACCGTTCGAGAACTCCTTCTCTAACGTACATCTCATACTCTGGCCAGAGATTCCATGCACTATAATTTCATCAGATCACATAGGATATCCACACCCGCAGGTGAGCGGTGAATCCCCGACTACAATGCACTGGCTCCTATATGTTTCGCAACTGTACCCAACCTCGCCACCTGATGACTCTCCTGGAGCCAGTAAACGAGTCAAAGCACAGCCCTAGCATATAGAGCCTCAGTGTTGTCCCGGGTCGTAAGGACTAATGGTGTACAATCATAACCACGGACTTATCCTCTCGATGAATGATAACCACTTGGAAAGTCCGAGGGAGGGTTGTTCGGTATAATCATCATATGACTACCCATCTGCATGTTTGGACATATCTATGCCCTTACCAAGAAACGCAGTACACAACATCACAGATGCTAGTCTCGAGCTCAAGCGACCTTTATCCATGTTTTAGGCGGCTGAATCGACTAGGAACGAATTTAGATCATACAGTGTTTACAAACGAGTTTCAACATCGAATTACGATTCATTTGTATTAAAGTATAATCAAGGTCTTTATCTATGTTTGATAACATGGGTATACAGATAAAGAAATAACAAACCATGAAATAATGAATTATATTAAAATAAAGATTGTTAATTACAACTGAGTCAATAAAATCCCTAGCCAAGAGTTGGCTTGCACGGCATCTACTCTAACAAGATTTAGCATAACGCTTTACTCAGACCTTCCAATGACATGAGGCCAATTGGAGATGCAAGCTAAGACATAGGGCTACAACTTTCAGGTATACCACTTTTCCTAATTCTGAAGGGAAGAGGTGTTTTGGAGCGGAAAAAGATGTCCGCCCGAGCGTCCAGCAAAGTGTAAAAACGTGTTTTGGGTATTTTAAGGCATAAAATCGATTGAGACTACATTTTTCATCATTTTGATTCTCTTCTTTTCTCTTCTCCATCAATTCTAAGCTAGGGTTCTTCATCTTCTTCTTCTCTTTTCTATTAATCAAGCAATTAATCTTCTATCCGGAGTTGGAACTTCATCTTTTTAGTGAAAGGAGCAAAGGTAAATGGTTTTTCTTCTTGTTCTTTAGTTATTGTAGATGGTGAAGTTGGGGGATGATAGTTGTGATTGATGTATTGGATTAAATGGCTATTTAAGGTTATTATTTGGGTGGTGTTAATTAGTTATTGGGTTTATTGTTGCAGGATCAGCGTCAAGGTTTAGGAAACCAAGTGCTCCAAGTGTTGTAAGTGGAATCATTTCTTAAATGCATCACATGATCCTATATGTATGTGTTTTGATGATTTTATGATGTTAACTCCTTTCAAATTCCATTCAGGATATATATATGTAAATATATATATATGGTAGTGCAATTATATGCATTTTTTAATGAAAGGAGTTCAACTTTAAATGATGCCTCTAAGGTGTTCGATGAAATGCCTAAATGAAGTTTTATGTGATTGAATGATTGGATTGATAGTGATAGTAGCTGTGTTGGCTCTGGAAAATCTAAATCCGCAATGTAATTGGCCAATTAACAATGAAAACAAGTACTTGATAAGTGCATTTTGTGCACTTAAATTATCCTTATAATTTATATAAATTGTTAGTTTTCTTGGGTGGAATTATGCGTTTTTGTTATTTTTGGAGTGATTGCTGGAATCTAGGTGAGGTTACTACGTAGGCGTGAAAAGGCACGAAAGTGACGTTGAGAAGAAATGTATGAGCACAGCCCAGCATCGAAGGTAGAAGGAGCCGCGCATATGCGCGAGCCAAAGGCGCGCATATGCGCGCAAGACAGGCGTTGAAGACAACAATCTGGAAGACTCCGCGCATGTGCGCCGCACAATGCGCGCGCAAAGAAAAATCAGATTCCGAAAACAGAAGACTCCGCGCATATGAGCGGAGCAAGGGTGCGCATATGCGCGCAAGATAAGACTGCACAACGCAACAAAAGGATGCGCGCACATGCGCCGCACAAGGTCGCGCATCTGCGCACGGCGATGTTCAGAATTAAAAAGGGTTTCACGTGGGTTTTAAAAGTGGGTTCTGAAATTTAAACACACAGCCAACATAAGAGAGAAAAGGAGCTAAACACGTTTCTAAAGGAGAACGAAGACGCTGAATCCGGACATGGAGACGCACTTCCATCTCTCCTAAACACGTTTCTAATTCTGTTCTTTTCTTTTACGTTGTTAATGAATACAAACAGGTTTTGTATTGATTTAAATTAGAGTATGAACTAATTCTATTTTCTAGAGATTGATGTAGTCGGTGTCGAACCTATGTTATTGATGTTTTGAATTTTCATGGAATTAATTAATCGTGTTTATTTGTGATTTCTTGCTTTTAATGCTTTTGGATTACTGGCGATAATTCGATTGATTAAATAATTAAGATCTAACACTCAAGGGAGGGGATTGAAATTAGGACAGGGGAAATCACATCGTCAGATGTTTAAAGCGTGCAAAAGACGTATAACTTTGGCGAATTCATGAAAAGAACCTTGTTTGAATTTATTACGTGTTACGTGATTTTGAATAGACATATTAAAATCAGTAATAGGTAATACAGTTCTATTTATTACGTTGAATGCCATGTTATGATATATGTACTTGTTATTCATGATATATGCATGCTGAGTCTTTAGACTCACTAGACTTGATTGTTGTAGGTACTGATGAGGTCGAGACTGGGGGCGGGGACCAGTGAGCTAGCTTGGGTCGGCAGTAGTAGGAACCCGTGGACCTCATGCTTCAGTTTATTTATCATTATTATGCAAACTCATTTTTATCTTGTTGAATTATTTTAAGTTGTTGTTTTGAAACAAATATTTACTTCCGCTGCTATTTTAACATTAAACTTTTTATCAGTTTATTTTATGAATGAGGCATGTAATTTATTTTAATAAGAAAAATTTTAAATAATTCCGCAAATTTGCAAATAAGAAATACGGGCCTCTACACTTCAGACCATTGATCAACACACATTACTATGGAATTGCTCGGGGGACCATAAATGCCAACAATTTTTAGTTGAAGCCTGCACTAATAAATATGGTTCAACAGAACTAATTTTCGAGAACTGCCACTGCGGATCCTCACGTTCATTTGAGTACTTTTTTGGAGATCACGGATACGGTAAAAATTAATAATGTTTCTGATGATATTATTAGACTCCGTTTGTTTCCGTTTTCTCTCAGGGACCAAGCAAGAGGATTGCTTTAATCACTGCCGCTGGGGAGCATCACAACGTGGCAAGAGTTGGCAACAAAGTTTCTGTCTAAATAATTTCCCCCTGCAAAGTCTGCACACTTGAAGATTGAGATCATTACTTTCAGGCGGACTGACTTTGAGCAGCTCTATGAGGCGTGGGAAAGGTACAAGGAGTTTTCGCGAAGGTGCCTGAATCATGGTTTTGAAGACTAGGTACAGATTGAGCTTTTCTATAACAGGTTGAATGTTCAGACACAGACAACAGTGGATGCAGCGGCAGGTGGCACGATCTTTGCCGAGTCTCCTGCTCAAGCCTATGACCTGCTTGAGCAGATGACTATTAATAGCTACCAATGGCCGTCTGAGAGGTCAGGAGTACAGTGGACTGCTGGAGTTTATGCTGTGGATCCTTTCACATCACTCACTCCACAAGTATCAGCATTGACTACACAGATAGCGACCATGAATAAAGTAAGTACATCAAACACTGAGGGACCATAAGTTGTTGTTGACGAATCGCAATTTCCTTATGAAGTTCAATACATCAACAACAAGAATTTTGGAGGCTATGGAGGATATCGAGGTAACCCTCCCCCTAACACTTATCATCTTGGTTTGAGAAACAATGAAAATTTTTCATACGCAAATAATAAGAATGTATTGAATCTTCCACCGGGGTTCAATACATCAAATTGGGAAGGGAAGCCATAATTTGAGGATTTAGTTGGGACTTTTGTTGCTGAATCTGGCAAGAGAATGGCTAGGACTGACTAGGCTTGATAACCTAGAGACCCACATGGCAAATATTGGTGCTTCTTTGAAAATCTTGGAAACGCAAGTGGGGCAGATAACGATGCAACTCACGTTTCAACCGTCAGGCACGGTTCAAAAGACTGCAGACCCAAATCTGAGAGAAGTGAATTCTGTTTTTATACATCATGAGGAGATTGGTGTGGTAAGCAGAGAAGAGAAGGAGGTTAAACCCACACCTATCCAGAATGGAAAGCCAACTCCAACCAAAAGAGTCCGAGGTAAGAAAGATGAGAAGTATCATTCAAATCAATGCGTTGATATTTCTTTGCTTCCCTACCCCCATAGATTTTTACAATTACAAGCTGAATTTCAAAAGAAAAAAGGTCTTGAAGATCTCAAGAACCTACACTCTAACATTCAGTTTGTAGAGCAGGAAGAGGTGGCATTTACTGGAGGAGATGATAAGGGGAGGCAAGGAAATCTTCCTAAAAAGCTGCAAGACCCCGGGGAATTTGTTGTACCATGTGAAATAGAGGGTCAACTAGTGGACAGAGCTATCTGTGACTCAGGAGCAAGTGTGAATATAATGTCAAGTTCTCTCTACGAGAAACTTGAATTGAGCAGGATGAAGCCCACAGGACTAAGCTTACAGATGACAGATAAATCGATCAGGACACCGTTGGGTATTGTGGAAGATGTTGAACTTCGGATCGATAAACTAAATGTTTTAGCAGAGTTCGTGGTACTTGACATGGAGAACCGTCAGAACGTTCACGTCATTCTAGGACGACCATTATTGGCTACTGTTGGTGTGGGGACCCGGACGCTAATCATGTTCTTAATCGTCATTGGGACTAATTAATCAATTATAATAAACAGGGTCTAACTTTTTTTTTGTTAAATATAATATCAAATGCGGAACGTAATGGGATCACTCTACTATACATAACAGTATAAAAGAAAAGTACAAGTCTTGTACTATATACAATCATTTACAAACTAAGGTTCAACTACTAAATATCAAGTGTTCAACCCTATCTCAGATCAAGTCCATAGTCTCCACTCTAATCACGATTTCTCTCTTCATCTCCTCGACCCTGAACCTATCCCACCTGTTGTCATGCACACATACAAACACGACAACAGCCGGATAACTCCGGTGAGAATAAATCCCAGTATAAATCAACGAAACATGCAATCATATAATTAATATAAAGCATGAAGCAGATATCAGATATATATATCAGACAATCAATCATACTCGTGACTCCACGACTCAGACTAGACTCAATCCTAGTCTAGGGATCCCGGTTTCCAGACGTTGTATTCCTATATCGACCAACAGTAATATAAGAAACTCCGATTCTATCCACGTCGATATAACCAAACATCCAGTGTCTTGACCTATCCGTCACAGACTGTGGCACTATCGCCAATACCCTCTCTTGTGACATCGTGCAATGTGCCCGTGGCGATCCCGCCACTATCAGGTACTTCTGTCACAAGATCACTCGTCTAATATTTGTCTAACACATGCTCTCTATACATCAATAGAACAAGCATATCAAATCAGATCAATGCAAATAATAACAAATAGTATGTGATTTACGAAAACACAAGTATATCCTACTTGTGTCGATCTCCCAATACCACATTCTTATACCTTTCGTTTGTAGTCTCGGTCGGAAGAAACGGAAGTTCTGAACTCAAGATTGTCTCTGTAAATCTAAAAGGACATATCGAGAATAATAATATCAACCTTCCATTCTCAATTCAATACTGAATCTGATTAATCTGCTTTTAATTCAAATCATCGGCATAACGGCACAATCTCAATATCCCCGTAAATACCATATCAACAGATATCAATTATCAATCATAACCCATATCCAATACAATCTGTGATTCAACCATAATCCAAATTTGTCCAATACCACTCAATATAATCTGAAAAATTATAACAAATCCGTAATCAATTTGTTTCTTAATCTGACTTCGATTCTATGATGTCTAACATATCAAGAACATCATATATGAATTTTATTCAATTCTGACAATAGCATAATTTCAACACATATCAAAACTTAACAAAACTTACGTCCAGTTGTATCCCGCGTCGATAGGAACACCGTACTGAAGTCGGATTCAAAATCTAACGGGCGGATCGAAATATAAAGGCGTAAGGATTTTCTATAACTTCTCTCGTTCTTTTTTCTCGTTTTTCTTCTTTTTTTTTTCCTTCTACTGAATTCTGAAGAATTGTTATATATATATCTACTTGCATGCTTGAAGAAACGTGGCACAATTCATTGAATTGCAGTCGGCGCTCGGGCGGTTGCAATCTACCGCTCGGGCGCGGGATGTTCTGTCCGATACATATCCTTATTGAACATTGGCGCTCGGGCGGTCAAAAACTACCGCTCGGGCGCCAGACGTTCTGTCCACAACATGCTCTTGTAATGCATTGGCGCTCGGGCGGTCGTCTTCTACCGCTCGGGCGCCACAGGTTCTGCCCGAAAATCACGTAACTCATATGTTGTAACCAATTGGGTCTCGGAGTGGTCTACACTCACATCAATTCATGATCAATAAATCACATCAGATTACGATAATCAATTTCTCGGGCATTACAGTTGGAGCCATCATTGACGTGAAACGAGGAAGGTTGACCATGGAAGTTGAAGGTCAAATGGTGGCAATAAATGCATCCAAGAAAGCATACGAACCACCATGGACAAGATTGGTATAGTCGGGCTGACGACGTTAAACCAAGCGCTGTGTGGGAGGCAACCCACAATTATTTTTTTTAAGCATTCGTTTTGTTTTTATTATTTTATTTCAATTCCTTAGTTGTTATTTTTTTTATTTTCGCTATTCAAGTATTAATTTGAAATGTTTTATTTTTGTAGGTATTTAAAAAAAAAAGACGAATTGACAGAGGGCATTGCGCATATGCGCGACTTAATTGCACGCACATGCGCGAAGCCCAGCTAGGAAGACAGAAGATGCTGCGCATATGCGCGCCGGCGCATATGCGCGAGATGACAAGCAAATACACTCGGAAGGCAGAGACTTTGGCGCATATGCGCGACATGCAGCAGCTGAAATTTTCGAGACAAAAAACTCGGCGCATATGCGCGGGGCTGATTTAAAAAAAAATGAGGATGACGACGATGGTGACGGCGAGACTGACGCTCATCGTGGGAGGTATGTCTGTTCCGTTCTTTCCTGTTTATACATTGAGGACAATGCATATTGTAAGTTTGGGGGAAAGGTCAATTTGCTTGCATCTTGATTATTTGAGTTAATAATTCGTTACTAGTTGTTTCGTTGGAGGTTATTATTTTTTTAAAAAAAATCGTTTATTTATTTATTGCTGGCTAGATTTGTTAGTTAGAGTCATGGATACTTTATTGTGTGGCCGATGATGAAAATGAAATGGTGGTTCTAATGCATATATGTATTCATGATAACTCGGGAGTCACAATTTCTGCACTGTCATGTTTGTTTATACTATCGATGCTTAGAGACAATTTACATACTTGTGATGCTAAATAGACAATTGAGATCTGAATTCTAGTATTTCTAACATGACATTAACTCACACTTTTGCAAACACATAAATGACCTAGGCAATCTTTCGCAATGTCTTTGGGCCTCTTTTCATTGTTATTATCGTTCGTTAGCCCATTGAGCCTCGAGTAGATTGGCTTGATTTTTCTTTGTGCACCTATCTCATATATCCTTTTATTGAAAAAAAATGCATGTGATTGGTTTGTACGAGTTGACTAATGGATTGACGGAAATCTAGAACTTGCTTGAACACTTTTCGAGGCGAAATACGGATAATATGTGACATAGGAATGATTTAGGAAATCTTTGGAACCGTTTGAGCCTTTGAGCCTACCAAATCAACATGAAATATCCCTAGTGTCCCATATTGAGCCTATTAAAAATCAAGTGGTGTGTGTCAATGACATACAATTAGTCCCCACTTGTATCTATTCTACATCCCACAACAACTACCTAAATGAATGCTTATACACTTATTGTCTTACCTAAATTTTGAGAGAAATAAGTTCATTTGGTGTTGTAATGATTCGAATCCTCCTTGAAAAGAAAAAGAAAAAATTGAATGTGCAAAAAAGAGTTAAAAAAAGACAATAAACAGAAAAACAATCAAAAGAAAGGAATCAAAAAGTGGTGAAAAATATATATATATATGGGAAATAGAGGATATGATTGAGAAGAAAAACAATAAAGTGATGGTGAATGAAATGAAAGTGAAGATGATGAAAATTCGATTATTTATCTCATACCTTGATTTTCTGTACCTTCTATTGTAGCCAAGAGCCATAGCCTAACGTTACAAGCTTACAAGACCTATTAACCTTGTCACATTTATCCAATATACTAGTGAACAAAAGTTGTTCAAGTCAAGCCTATGGATACTTGAGAAACATGGTCAGCAAGTATGAACTTTAATCATTTGCTCGAAAGCATCTCATTGTCTAATATCATCGTTTGATATACTTATGTTGAATACCTATTGAGCCGAATGATCACCCCTAAAGTCCTTGGGAATCTGTGCAAGTAAATCTGTATGTTAATGAAGTGTGGGTCAAACTGAACTGAAGATCTCTTGAGTTATAAAACTATTAAGTGTGTGAATATATCTGAGCATTTGATTGGGTAAATGAGCATTCACATAGCACACACGCACGTGACTCTTGAGTAAACGTGAATTACATGAAAATAGATGAGTCGGAGGCCAATATCACTTTCGCATATCCATGACTTTAGTTGTTAGCGTTATTTCTTCTGTGAATCTTGTTTTATTTTATTTTATTTTGCTCGGGACTAGCAAAAGTTTAAGTTTGGGGGGATTTGATAAGTGCATTTTGTGCACTTAAATTATCGGTATAATTTATATAGATTGTTAGTTTTTTTAGGCGGAATTATGAGTTTTTGTTATTTTTTGAGTGATTGCAGGAATCTAGGTGAGGTTACTACATAGACGTGAAAAGGCAAGAAATTGGTGTTTAGAAGAAATGTATGAGCACAGCCCAGCATCGAAGGCAGAAGGACCCACGCATATGCTCGAGCCAAAGGCGCGCATATGCGCGCAAGACAGGCGTTGAAGACAACAATCCAGAAGACTCCGCGCATGTGCGCCGCACAAGGCGCGCATATGCGCGTGCAAAGAAAAATCAGATTCCGAAAACAGAAGACGCGCGGAGCAAGGGCGCGCAAGAGAAGACTGCACAACACAACAGAAGGATGCGCGCACATGCGCCGCACAAGTTCGCGCATATGTGCGCGGCGATGTTCAAAATTAAAAAAGGTTTCACGTGGGTTTTAAAAGGGGGTTCTGAAATTTTAACACACAGCCGACGTAACAGAGAAAAAGAGCGAAAAAGTGATATCCAACGGAGGGCGGAACGCGAAGATAGGAGATCAAAGACGCTGAATCCAGACACGGAGACGCACTTCCATCTCTCCTCAACACGTTTCTAATTCGTTTCTTTACTTTTACGTTGTTAATGAATACAAACAGTTTTGTATTGATTTAAATTTGAGTATGAACTAATTCTATTTTCTAGAGATTGATGTAGCCGGTGTCGAACCTATGTTATTGATGTTTTGAATTTTCATGGAATTAATTAATCGTGTTTATTTGTGATTTCTTGCTTTTAATTCTTTTGGATTACTGGCCATAATTGGATTGATTAAATAATTAAGATCTAACACTCGAGAGAGGGGATTGAAATTAGGACAGGAGAAATCACATCGTCAGATGTTTATAGCGTGCAAAAGACGTATAAGTTTGGCGAATTCATGAAAAGAACCTTGTTTGCATTTATTACGTGTTACGTGATTTTGAATACACAAATTAAAATCAGTAATAGGTAATACATTTCTATTTATCACTTCAAAAAGAGAATAGGAAAATTGCGAGTTCTTAGTTAATAAACATGATGCAATTTAATAATATATGAATCAATTTTGATTTAGCATAGAGGAAACTCGACGAAATCATATCTCTGGATTTATTTACTCATTGAATTTCTACTGCGTGCTAAGAATTACAGGATTTATTATTTTTATTTGAATTGATTATAAACCATCACTTGATTATTCTAGATAAAGTCGAACTCTATCAATTATGGTACTTAATATATAAAAATTTATATAATTACTACTCGTGGGATTGATATCTGTACTCATACCAGTACTAAAATTTGACACCGTATACTTGCAGTAGTGAAAATACGCAACAGTACTCTCTTATAAGATGCATTTTATGCAGAGGTACATGTCCCTCCTATAAGATTCGTTTTTACGAAGAGGGTTAGCAAGAATGATCTATCTTATAAGAACTATCAATTATTCAGTTAATCAATGAAAATGAATATCATCCCTATGTATTGTTGTATTATGATTCTTGACGAATGTTATTAATGATGATTCGACGTTTATGAAATGAGATGGATAGTGTTTTCAACAAAATGAAATTGAGGCTATTCATTTTATGCTTTACGATAAAACGATATATATGTATCTTGTTAGTATTGATTCCATTTGCTGAGTTACTCATTCCAGTTATGTTCATGTGATGCAGGCACATGTAAGAAAGACTGATCATCCTTGAGTTGTCAAAGCGAGAGAAGGGAATATGCCAAACATTGGAGATTTCGATTGGATGCTATTTTGATGTGTTGAACTTTTGGTTATTTTGGGAAACCTTGAAAATCTTGTTTTGATATTTTAATTAGAAATATGTGTAGATACTATATTAAATGGTATCTGATGTATATAAAAATCTTTTGGATGTATTTTATGTGTTGCTTGAGGCAGGTGGCAAGTCCTAATTGCGGGGAGATGATGCCCAAATTTTTTTAAATTATACATTTTCTTCAAATTATATTTTAAAGCTTCCGCACTAATTATGCGTTTTAGTCACAAGTGTTACACTCGGCGTTTGGCTGCTCGCGCAGATGCGCGTCCCGTCTCCGCGCATGTGCACGACATCTTCTGGCCTCCACACACCCATGCTTTCCCACGCCTTCCTCGGAGTTTGGCGTTCCGTGATCGTATCAATTCGTCAATTAAATAATGTGAGTACAATTATATAATCTCGGGCCTTACAATTCTCCCCCTCTGAGACGTGATTTCGTCTTTGAAATCGCAGGCAATCAAATTACATCTGATAAGAAGACATAACAGAAGCTAAATAAGAAACTCACATCAGTGAAACAACTCTGGAAACTTCTGTCTCATGTATGATTCAGTCTCTCAGGTAGCTTCTTCCATGCCATGACGAATCCACTGCACTTTCACAAGTGGAGTAGTCTTCGTTCTAAGTTGCTTGTCTTTACGATCGAGAATCAGAAGTGTTTTTCAACATAACTCAGAGTTTCATCGAGTTTGGCCTCATCAGGCTGAAGAACATGAGAAGCATCCGGAATATATTTCCGCAGCATAGACACATGAAAGACGTCATGTATTCCAGATAGAGGCGAAAAAAGAGCGAGTCGATATGCATGATTACCTATCTTCTCAAGAATTTCGTACGGACCGATATAACGTGGAGACAACTTCCCTCACTTGCCGAATCTGACAATGCCTCTGAAAGGAGAAATCTTCATAAATACTCTGTCTCCTTGCTCAAATTCTAAAGGTCTTCGTCGAATATTTGCATATTTGGATTTTCTATCCTGAGCAGTCTTCATTCTTTGCTGAATCAGCTTTACTTTTTCTATCATATCTCGAATCATGTCAGGCCCAAATTCAAGTACCTCTGAGATATAATCCTAGTAGGGAGGAGATCTGCACTTCTTGCCGTATAATGCTTCAAACGGTGCCATCTCAATACTCGTCTGATAGCTTTTGTTGTATGAGAATTCACAAAGTGGTAAGGAATCTTGCCAACTAGTGCCAAAATCTAGCACTACAGCTCTAAGCATATCTTCCAATATCTGGATGGTTCTTTCTGATTGTCTGTCTGTATGAGGATGATATGCAGTACTCAGGTGTAATTTTGTACCTAGAGCTTATTGCAAACTGCGCCAAAAGTGCAAAGTAAATCGAGGGTCATGATCTGATACGACGGACTTTGGCACACCATGCAATCTAACCGCTTCTATGTAATAAATTTCTGCCATCTGATCGTGTCTATATGTCATTCGGTATGGAATGAAACACGATGATTTGGTTAATATGTCAATAACGACCCAAATCGCATCACAACTTCGGGAAGATCGTGGTAGCTTCGTAACAAAATCCATGGAAATGTGATCTCATTTCCATTCTGCAATGATAAACTATGCAGTAGACCTCCTGGTTTCTTTTTTTCGGCTTTCACCTGCTGGCAATTAAAACATCTGGACACAAAATCGGCGATATCTGATTTCATCTGTTTTCACCAAAACTATTTCTTCAGATCATTATACATCTTTCTGCCACCAGGATGAATACTAAAACGACTCAGTGTGCCTCTGTCAAAATCTGTTGTCTCAAGTCTGAAACATCTGGCACAACAAGACGATTATTCATATATAACACATTATCACGAACCTGATATTCTGATTGATGCCCTGATCTGACCATCGCAATCGAATTCTGAATATTCTGATCGACTTTCTGTGTTTCTTTTATTCTTAAAATCAGCTCTGGTTCAACTTGAATGGTGCAAAGTCTCAAAGGTTCACAATCTATCTCAAATATTAATCCAGAAAGACAGCAATCTTTAATAAAATTCGAGACCCCAATCGTCGATAGGGAGAAAGAACATACCTTTCGACTCAGTGCATCAGCTGCTGCATTTGATTTTCCTGAGTAATATTTGATTTCACAATCAAAATCTTTCAGCAAATCAAGCCATCTCCGTTGCCTCATATTCAGTTCAGACTATGAAAATAGATATTTCAAACTCTTGTGATCAGAATAAATTTCAAACTTCTCACCATATAGATAGTGTCGTAAGATTTTCAATGCAAACACGATAGCAGCTAATTCAAGATCATGAATCAGATAGCGCGTCTCATGTGGTTTTAATTGTATCGAGGCATAAGCAATAACATGTTCTCGTTGCATCAAAACACAACCTAGTCCCCTGTGAGAAGCATCACAATAAACAACAAAATCACCAGTACCTGACGAAATAGTCAACACCGGAGCACTGGTTAATCTCTTTTTCAACTCCAAAAAACTGGATTCACACGCCGCTGACCAAATAAAAAGGGCATTCTTCTGGGTCAGCTGGGTAATCGTCTTAGCAATACTAGAGAAATCTTTGATGAATCGACGATAATATCCCGCTAAACCCATAAAACTGTGTATCTCTGGCACTGATGTCGGTCTAGGTCAATTGATCACAGCCTCAACTTTCCTAGGATTAACAGAAATACCATCTCTCAATATAATGTGCCCCAGAAATACAACTTGTTTCAGCCAAAATTCACATTTCGATAGCTTTGCATATAGTTTCTCAGCTCTTAGAGTCTTTAATACAATTCTCAGATGCTCAGCATGATCAATCAGATTCTTCGAATAAATCAGAATATCGTCAATAAAGATAATCACAAAGTCATCAAGATATTTCTGAAATATAGGGTTAATCAAACTCATAAATACAGCTGGAGCATTCGTTAAATAAAACGGCATGACTATAAACTCATAGTGGTCATACCTTGTTCTGAAAGCTGTTTTTGATATATCAGAATCTCTGACTCTCAACTTATGATATCCAGATCTCAGATCGATCTTGGAATAAACAGAAGAACCCTACAACTGATCAAATAGGTCATCAATACGAGGCAAAGGGTATTTATTCTTTATCGTAGCTTTGTTCAATTGCCGATAATCAATGCAAAGTTTCATTGAACCGTCTTTATTTCTGACAAACAGTACTGGAGCGCCCCAAGGAGAAACACTCGGACTGATGTAACCCTTGGCTAGTAAATCCTCTAGCTGATCTTTCAATTCTTTCAGTTCAACTGGTGCCATTCTGTATGGAGATTTAGAAATAGGCACTGTACCTGGTATCAATTCAATGCTGAAGTCTATTTTGCGGACTGGAGGCAAACCCGGAATCTCATCTGGGAAGACGTCAGCAAACTCACATACCACTGGTGAATCTTCCAAGGAAGGGCTCGACTTCAGTACATCTACTGAATACACAAGGAATCCCTCTGCTCCCTTCTGCAATAATCGAGTCATAGACAAAGCAGATACTAAAAGAATTCGAGCTCTGGAACCATTACCGTAAAATTTCTATTCATCAGCCATCTCAGGCCTGAATCTTACAATTTTCTTAAAACAGTCTACGATAGCTTTGTACTTGGTCAGCATATAAATACCAATAATTCATTCACAATCAGACAAACCGAGTACAATACAATCTAATTCTATCTCATTACCGTCATACTGCAGCACACAATGTCTAACAGAATTCACTGATATAAGACATCTCCCCAAAGGTGAAGAGACAGATACTACAGTAGATAAAGACTCAACAGGCAAAGTTGAACTGAAGAGACAGATACTACAGTAGATAAAGACTCAACTGGCTAACATTCAGGCTTCCTCCTGGCCTCAGCTGTGACTGGGTAGGTGGTGGCTGGAAAGCGTGAACAGAAGATGGTCGTCGATCAACCTGAGCCACTGATCCAGATGATCCTGCTTCCTGGGATCGTTGAGAACCTCGCTGTAGACAGACTTTGGCAAAATGTCCTGGCTGTCAACAGATGTTGCAACTACCAAACACTCCTCGGCATTGCTCTGTTAGATGTCTTCATCCACATGTTCTGCAATAAACCCTTGTATAATTCTGGCCAGAACCAGTCTGTCGTGAGCCACTGGAACTAGATGTGCTACTTCCAGATTTCTTACACTGTTTCCCTCGGGCTTTCAGATTATCCTTCTTCCCACAGATTTTACCGCCACTATCAAATCTGGGAGGTGATTGGTGGAACTGGGATGAAGGTTGTTGCTGTGTCTGTGTTTGAGCAACATACGAAGTTAATCGCTGCTTGATCAAGCCTGCTTCAGCTCCTTTTGCTCTGTTTAAGGCATCAGCAAAATTATTTGGTCGCCCCGTATTTACCAGTGTAAAAATATCAGGATTCAGCCCATTGATGAATTGATCAGCCACGGCTTCATCATTATCAGCATCATGAGGAGCAAAACGTAACAAGGTAGAGAATTTGGCAATGTATTCTTCAATATTCAAATGACCCTGTTTCAGATTAGCAAACTCTGCACCCTTGTCATTTCTGTACGATACTAGGAAAAATCGTTGATAAAATTCGGCTTTAAAGATCTTCCAAGTAATCACCGTACCTCGATGCTCCAAAGCTCTCTTGGTTGTGCGCCACCAGTTTTTTGCAACCTCAAGTAACTGGTGCCCAATCACTCTGACTCTACGCTCATCTGTATAGTCAAGTGAATCAAACAACATCTCAATATCATCAAGCCAGCTCTCGCAGTCGATAGACGTCTCAGTGCCTTTCAAAGTTGGCGGTTTAAATGACTGAAATCACTTTAACAGTGCTTCCATGGGTGTCGCTGTAACATCCATCGGATTATTTGAAGTACTACCCTGTTCTGCGGCTCTTCGAGTAGGCATATCTGATTATCAAAATGGTTAGTAATCCAATCTAGCAAATCTGTCTCAGTCCTCCTCTGATCATCATACTTCTGATCAAGAACACGTTCCCACTCAAATCAGATAATCAGGTAAACATGTACTTTCTAAAACAGTAAAACATGATGTCATACTAGCATATAAAGTACACAAATCAACAATATAATAAATCGCATGCTAGTCTCACAGAAGCAAGAAGGAAAACTCAATGTACCCCACGCACTCGCTTCAATTTCAGTCTAAGGAACAAACAGCTCTCATACCACCCGTTGTTGAGACTCGGGTGCTAACTCATTTTCTTAAATCATCATTAAGATTAAATGGATCAATTAAATAAGCTAGGTCGATTTTTTATTTTTTTTTAAAAGTCGAGCACCTCATAAACAAGTGTCGAAAATACTACAACAAGTTATGCTCTTTCTTATTTAATTTACAAGATCAAGTTCAATATCTACAACATGATCAAAGATGCAAAACTTGTTCAAAATAAAGTTATAACAGACTAGTGTTTATCAACCACATAGCAAATGGTGAACAACTAGATCTATGTCTAAGCCCGGATCACCACTCTAATCTCGATCTTTCATTCCTCTTCTCGACCCTGATCCTAACCCACCTGTTGTCATGCACATATACAAACACAACAACAGCCGGATAACTCCGGTGAGAAATATATTTCCCAGTATAAACAATGTATACATGCATTTCATATAAGCATATACAAAAGCATAAACCCTTTGTCAAACAACATGTATCATAGTCTAAGAAAACATAATCGATACAAAGTTTGAAATCAAAATCTTTAACTCTTAATCTTTGACTCGACTCTTATCTAGGGATCCTGGTTTGAATAAGAACGTAACAAGTCTCCTACCTACTCTCCCATTCGAGGTGGTGGTACGTCCCTATTCCCGGACTTCGGCACACTATATCGAGTGTCTACAACAGGAGTCGATCTTTCTCCTAAGCGCATCGATATAAACCAAACGTCCAGTAACTTGGCACTTATACCAAAGACTCACCCAAGATGTCTATCTCATAATACATGCTTTTCTATAACTCAATATACTAAGCATATTAATCTCAATAATTTCAAACACATCAAAGCAATAACAATTTAGTATGTGGTTTTTGGAACTCAAGTTATAGCTTACTCGAGTTATCTATCCCGGTTTAACATTAATTTATACCTTTCTTCTTGTGATTCTTGGTTGTGTCAAACCGATCAAAGTCTTGTTCAACACCTCTCACTTTTTAAGGTACAAAAGCTTGGAAATTTTGATCTTTCTTCTACCGGTTTCGGAATTCTTGAGTTCGAATCCTTCAATACTAATTCTAGAAATGACATTCGAGAAGCACAATATCAATATACAACTCAAAGCAAGACTTGATTTGATCAAACTCAATCTAGTTAAATTTCGATGGCATAACGGCGCAATCTCGAGATATCCGGAAACTCAAACATCAATAGATACAACCCACAACTCATAACCAATAACAATTACAACCCACAATTTCAAAAATCTGCACAGCCCCATTCGAACAGAAGCTGGACAATAACAATTGCATACGTTGTCCGTTCTTCGATCCAATTTCGATTACATGTTTACCATAATCTCAAGAACACATAATATCAATCAAATTATGATTTCTTCGACACCATATTTTCGAACCATACAGGAAAATAAGAAAACTTACATCCCTTTGAAGCTCTTGACGAGAAAAGCACAGAACTATGCTAGGATCGAAAATATGATGGCCGGATCTTGCACAATAAAATTTCTAAGATATGAAAAGCACGAGGATTTCCATGGAAGTCTCGGTTCTTGCTGCTCAATTCTGAAGTGGATGGAGGTTGGTTACATGTTAATATGCATGGCAAGACATGTGTCATTTTTTTTTCATTCAGCACTTCTCGCGCATATGCGCGCCCAATACTCGCACATATGCGCGAGACTCTCTGTCTTGGCGCTTGGAAATCCACCTGCTCGCGCATATGCACGCGTCGTCTCGCGCATATGCACGAGATTTTCTGTCTCGGCGTTTGGCTGCTCGCGCATATGCGCGTCTCGTCTCCGCGTATGTGCGCCACATCTTCTGGCCTCCACACACCCATGCTTTCCCACGCCTTCCTCGGAGTTTGGCTTTCCGTGATCGTATCAATTCGTCAATTAAATAATGTGAGTATGTTGTGACTTTGATTGTTGCACTCCCAATAGCAGGTTGTCCGCAAGTAGTATAATTCGGTGAGTCCGATATCGTATCCACAGGGAAGCTACGGTAATTACAAGTCCACTACAATGTCTTTTTGTTTTTGTTTTTGTCTTAATTGTTTGAATCTTTAATTGGTAATTTTTAATTGTTCAAATTTTAATTTAAGTAGTTGAGATTAAAGGATCCACTCTTGATATTTTAATAAAGTTAACATTAATGAACATTATTGAAATCCACTTAATAAAATGGTTCCAATATANCCAAGAATTTAGTGTAACATATAGCAACAATAAATCAAAACTCCCACTTATAAGTAGGGTATAAAAATGCTTAAAGAAATAAATATAACATAAACAATAAATAATGATTAAATAATATAAAATATAGATTATTACTTTTTAATAACCTTATTATCATACCAAGAGCTTCACCTTTTCATCTCAACCTTGGGAAGTTAGCTACTCATTATTCAAAGTATAAAACTTTGAATATGAAATTAACATGCTAATTATTTTTAAATGATTAAATAAAGGAAAAATAAAGAGAGAAATATTATGAACTCAAAGATTTGTTCATAGAATGAGGGATATCTCAATTCATTACAATGCACCCCTATTTATAGCCAAATTTGGAGAGACAACCACAAATAAAATATTATTTTTTACACATAAGTCTTCATTTGTGTTCCAAGAAATTATATTTTAATACACATCACTTTTGAAAATCTTCCCATCCAATTTTGCTTCTCCACATAAAATAAAACATGTGGATAATTGAGTTGTTTGTATTGTGTTATTTTATTTTAATCATTTGACCAAGTAGTTTGAGAGATATGGTAAAAATACTAGGCATGGTAAAACTGCCACTCCTTTGGTAACTTTGTTTGTTGCTTAATTTGATCCCAATTGTGAGAAGATTTTTATCTCATGCTTGTCACCAATATTGTAGATATTATCATCAACTTTCTACAGGTCCAAGAATCATCTTAATCCCATTTGCAACGCCAAGTTTATTCTTGTTTTATCGAACCTGTAAAAATAATAAAAACTTATAATTACACAACAACTTATTTTTCATACAATTTATTATAAAACATATAATATTTAAACATTTAATAAAACAAAAACTATAAATTTATATTATAAAACATTTATTTAATGTATAATTTTTATTTTTATCACACCCCCAACCAATTTATTGTTAGTCCCTAGCAATTTAAGCGTTAATAGCAATACAAAACATATTGATTAATTTAAATAGAAATGTAATCGGAATTATCCAAGTGTTTAAATTAAATTTGAAAACTGTCAAAGTTATATCAAGATCATCATAATTATAATTTATGAAATAATCTGAGCTGATCAATTCAAAGCTTATTTTCAGGTAGTTAAATGTACATGACCTTCAGAAATTCCTAGTAAGAGTCTCAACTCCATATCCTCACGGGTTAATAAATTTTTCAATTCATGGGAACGATTTCTCTCATGGAGTTGGAATACAGATAAATACTCAGGAAAATGGTTTACAGAATGCAGACAGACAAACGACCCAAACTAATCAAAAGATAGGAAATCCATTGATTCAAAATCTAGTTGTTCTTATTATATATTTTTTCCTGATCTTTTTTTTTTGTTTTCATAACATCATGGAATCAGACTAAGTTTATGCTTCTTGACCACATATTTATTTAATTTGTACAAAAAATTTCTCTCTTTCTTTTTTTTTTCTTTTATGAATAACTTAAAAATTACAAAGATTTTCAACATCTTTCTTTTTGTTTTTTTTTCTCTTTTTTTTTCTTCAGGAAATATCATTTTTTTTTCAAAATAAGAACTCAAGATCTAAACAATAGATAGCCTCTCTCATGATCAATAAAAGCTCGAAAGCTGTTTTCTCAGTCCTCTCCACTCACTCACAAAATATGCGTGAGTTTAAAATTTTAGGCACTCTTATAAGGTATATCTTGGGCCATATACTTTAATATCTGATTTTATCACAATGCAAAAACTTGTTGTGACTTTGATTGTTGCACTCCCAATAGCAGGTTGTCCGCAAGTAGTATAATTCGGTGAGTCAGATATCGTATTCACAGGGAAGCTACGGTAATTACAATTCCACTACAATGTCTTTTTGTTTTTGTTTTTGTTTTTCTTTTGATTATTTGAATCTTTAATTGGTAATTTTTAATTGTTCAAATTTTAATTTAAGTAGTTGAGATTAGAGGATCCACTCTTGATATTTTAATAAAGTTAACATTAATGAACATTATTGAAATCCACTTAATAAAATGGTTCCAATATATTAAATAATCATATTTATATTATGTTATATACTATTTTCTTATAAGTATAAAATATATACCAAAACTTATAAATGTTGTCAAGTATTTATTGTGCTATATATATTTGTAAACACTAAATCAAGGTTCTCACTTTAAATTGTTGGTAAAACCAAACTAACATTTAAATGGTACGAAGAAATTAATAATATGATATATTGATATATAATAAATCAAGGCATCCACTTTAAATTGTTGGGAAAACCAAACAAACATATAAATGGTACCAAGAATTTAGTGTAACATATAGTAAAAATAAAACAAAACTCCCACTTATAAGTATGGTATAAAAATGCTTAAAAAAATAAATATAACAAAAACAATAAATAATGATTAAATAATATAAAACATAGATTATTACCTTTTAATAACCTTATTATCATACCAAGAGCTTCACCTTTTCATCTCAACCTTGGGAAGTTAGCTACTCATTATTCAAAGTATAAAACTTTGAATATGAAATTAACATGCTAATTATTTTTAAATGATGAAATAAAGGAAGAATAAAGAGAGAAATATTATGAACTCAAAAATTTGTTCATGGAATGAGGGATATCTTAATTCATTACAATGCACCCCCATTTATAGCCAAATTTGGGGAGACAACCACAAATAAAATATTATTTTTTTACACATAAGTCTTCATTGGTGTTCCAAGAAATTATATTTTAATACACATCACTTTTAAAAATCTTCCCATCCAATTTTTCTTCTCCACATAAAATAAAACATATGGATAATTGAGTTGTTTGAATTGCGGTATTTTATTTTAACCATTTGACCAAGTAGTTTGAGAGATATGGTCAAAATACTAGAGCATGGTAAAACTACCACTCCTTTGGTAACTTTGCTTGTTGCTTAATTTGATCCCAATTGTGAGAAGATTTTTATCTCAAGCTTGTCACCAATATTGTAGATATTATCATAA
Organism: Primulina huaijiensis; assembly: GCF_012295235.1. NCBI lineage: Eukaryota > Viridiplantae > Streptophyta > Magnoliopsida > Lamiales > Gesneriaceae > Primulina > Primulina huaijiensis. Next base: position 9,162,680 of record NC_133315.1, on the reverse strand, counting down.
ACTTTCTACAGGTCCAAGAATCATCTTAATCCCATTTGCAACGCCAAGTTTATTCTTGTTTTATCGAACCTGTAAAAATAGTAAAAACTTATAATTACACAACAACTTATTTTTTATACAATTTATTAAAAATTATATAATATTTTAACATTTAATAAAACAAAAACTATAAATTTATATTATAAAACATTTATTTAATGTATAATTTTTAAGTTTATCACACCCCCAACCAGCTTATTGCTAGTCCCTAGCTTTAAGCGTTAATAGCCATACAAAACATATTGAT
>NC_133315.1:9126289-9160706 GCF_012295235.1 Primulina huaijiensis | reverse complement strand
GTTTATTATGGATATTAAGTTGTGCCCAAGAAACAGTGTGAAAAATTTCTTCTAATGTACCAAAACCACCTGGTAATGCGATAAAAGCATCAGAATTTTCAATCATTTTGGTGATTCTTTCATACATTGAAGAAACTTTTAATTCCTCCCCAATCGTAACACCTGTAATATTTCCTTCAGCTAAAGCTGTAGGAATAATACCCAAAACCTGACTACCTCCAAGATGTGCAGATGTTGAAACAGATCCCATTAACCCAATATTACCTCCCCCATATACCAAGTGAATTTTTCTCTCAGCCAATATCTTTTCAAGATTATTTGCTGCTTCTACAAACACTTCATTTTTTCCAGGACTTGACCCACAAAATACACAAATATTTTTCAATGTTTGTGCAGAGGATCCAGCCATGTTTTTACTTTCTTTTTGGTCTGCGAAAATAGAGAGAAAGATGAGAGATTTTATAGGGGTTATATGTTATCATGACAAAACTATGGGTCACAGTTGTAAACAGAATAAACAGTAAAAACAATAATAACACACATGCATATAAACAGTAGTGTGATTGTGACTCACAATTTTCCTCTGGTTTTACGTCCAGAAACGGCTTCAACTCCTTCTATGAGTCGAGGATATGCTTCCCATCCAATTTTCTTATAAATTGGCAAACAGGGTCTTTTTTAGTCGAATTCCCAAGACTATTAAAATGACGCTCATCTTGGAATTTTACTATTTTTACAGGTTCGATAAAACAAGAATAAACTTTGCGTTGCAAATGAGATTAAGATGATTCTTGGACCTATAGAAAGTTGATGATAATATCTACAATATTGGTGACAAGCATGAGATTAAAATCTTCTCACAATTGGGATTAAATTAAGCAACAAACAAAGTTACCAAAGGAGTGGTAGTTTTACCATGCTCTAGTATTTTGACCATATCTCTCAAACTACTTGGTCAAATGGTTAAAATAAAATACCACAATTCAAACAACTCAATTATCCACTTGTTTTATTTTATGTGGAGAAGCAAAATTGGATGGGAAGATTTCCAAAAGTGAAGTGTATTAAAATATAATTTTTTGAAACACCAATGAATACTTATGTGTAAAAAAATAATATTTTTTTTTGGTTGTCTCCCCAAATTTGGCTATAAATAGGGATGCATTGTAATGAATTGAGATATCCCTCATTCTATGAACAAATCTTTGAGTTCATAATATTTCTCTCTTTATTTTTCCTTTATTTAATCATTTAAAAATAATTAGAATGTTAATTTCATATTCAAAGTTTTATACTTTGAATCATGAGTAGCTAACTTCCCAAGGTTGAGATGAAAAGGTGAAGCTCTTGGTATGATAATAAGGTTATTAAAAAGTAATAATCTATGTTTTATATTATTTAATCATTATTTATTGTTTATGTTATATTTATTTCTTTAAGCATTTTTATACCCTACTTATAAGTGGGAGTTTTGATTTATTGTTGCTATATGTTACACTAAATTCTTGATACCATTTAAATGTTTGTTTGGTTTTATCAACCATTTAAAGTGGATGCCTTGATTTATTATATATCAATATATCATATTATTAATTTCTTGTTACTATTTAAATGTTAGTTTGGTTTTACCAACCATTTAAAGTGGGAACCTTGATTTAGTGTTTACAAATATATATAGCATAATAAATACTTGAAAACATTTATAAGTTTTGGTATATATTTTATACTTATAAGAAAATAGTATATAACATAATATAAATATGATTATTTAATATATTGGAACCATTTTATTAAGTGGATTTCAATAATGTTCATTAATGTTAACTTTATTAAAATATCAAGAGTGGATCCTTTAATCTAAACTACTTAAATTAAAATTTGAACAATTAAAAATTACCAATTAAAGATTCAAACAATTAAGACAAAAACAAAAACAAAAAGACATTGTAGTGGACTTGTAATTATCGTAGCTATCCTATGGATACGATATCGGACTCACCGAATTATACTACTTCCGGATAACCTGCTATTGGGAGTGCAACAATCAAATTTTTCAAAATAAGAACTCAAGATCTAAACAATAGATAGCCTCTCTCATGATCAATAAAGGCTCGAAAGCTGTTTTCTCAGTCCTCTCCACTCACTCACAAAATATGTGTGAATTTTNTCAGAATTTTCAATCATTTTGGTGATTCTTTCATACATTGAAGAAACTTTTAATTCCTCTGCAATCGTAGCACCTGTGATATTTCCTTCAGCTAAAGCTATAGGAATAATACCCAAAACCTGACTACCTCCAAGATCTGCAGATGTTGAAATAGATCCCATTAACCCAATATTACCTCCCCCATATACCAAGTGAATTTTTCTCTCAGCCAATATCTTTCCAAGATTATTTGCTGCTTCTACAAACACTTCATTTTTTCCCGGACTCGACCCACAAAATACACAAATATTTTTCAATGTTTGTGTAAAGGATCCAGCCATGTTTTTACTTTCTTTTTGGACTGCGAAAATAGAGAGAAAGATGAGAGATTTTATAGGGGTTATATGTTATCATGACAAAACTATTGGTCACAGTTGTAAACAGAATAAACATTAAAAACAATAATAACACACATGCATATAAACAGTAGTGTGATTGTGACTCACAATTTTCCTCTGGTTTTACGTCCAGAAACGGCTTCAACGCCTTCTATGAGTCGAGGATATGCTTCCCATCCAATTTTCTTATAAATTGGTAAACCTGGACTTTTTTAGTCGGATTCCCAAGACTATTAAAATGACGCTCGTCTTGGAATTGTTTCCATAAACGGAGAAGTCNGAAGCAGAGATGAGCATCCTTCGTGAATTTTCTGAAATGAAATTCTGTTCCACAGCTTTATCAAGAAATGTCAATAAACTGTCATAATAATTATTGATATTCAACAAGCCCACAGGTTTATTATGGATATTAAGTTGTGCCCAAGAAACAGTGTGAAAAATTTCTTCTAATGTACCAAAACCACCTGGTAATGCGATAAAAGAATCAGAATTTTCAATCATTTTGGTGATTCTTTCATACATTGAAGAAACTTTTAATTCCTCTGCAATCGTAGCACCTGTGATATTTCCTTCAGCTAAAGCTATAGGAATAATACCCAAAACCTGACTACCTCCAAGATCTGCAGATGTTGAAATAGATCCCATTAACCCAATATTACCTCCCCCATATACCAAGTGAATTTTTCTCTCAGCCAATATCTTTCCAAGATTATTTGCTGCTTCTACAAACACTTCATTTTTTCCCGGACTCGACCCACAAAATACACAAATATTTTTCAATGTTTGTGCAAAGGATCCAGCCATGTTTTTACTTTCTTTTTGGTCTGCGAAAATAGAGAGAAAGATGAGAGATTTTATAGGGGTTATATGTTATCATGACAAAACTATTGGTCACAGTTGTAAACAGAATAAACATTAAAAACAATAATAACACACATGCATATAAACAGTAGTGTGATTGTGACTCACAATTTTCCTCTGGTTTTACGTCCAGAAACGGCTTCAACGCCTTCTATGAGTCGAGGATATGCTTCCCATCCAATTTTCTTATAAATTGGTAAACCTGGACTTTTTTAGTCGGATTCCCAAGACTATTAAAATGACGCTCGTCTTGGAATTGTTTCCATAAACGGAGAAGTCCAATATGCACGTGTCCACTAGAATGCGTCTCAAGAGTCAATAAGATGTTATCTAAAGACTCCTTACTCAGCCCATTCTTAATGAAACCAGTTTTATCTTCTCTGTTATTAGAAACATATCCCAAAGATCTGCATCGTTTGTTACAAGTCCATCTTGCACATTTATGACAAACCCCTAAACTTTTGGCCTTTCGTTTTTTCGCATAAGTACTTTTTCCTAATCCAGGCATATACCGAATGAGTAATGACTGTTGAACTTCTCTTCCTAATCGGACCTTAGCTTCTATTACAAGACGAATATCTTCTGGAATTCCTTTTCGCATTAACAATCTCAATCTTTCACACCTACCTGCATAAATTTTCTTAGAACATTTTCAGAAACAGAGGGAAAATATTTACAAATTTTTGAGAGAATTTCATCCATTTTGAAAACAAAAGAAATGATTTTTTTTTTGTATCAGCAATTGTGGAAAACTGATTAAACCGACTAAGAGAGCCACGGAGTACCGTTATCCGCCATTTAACCGGGAAAATAAAAAGATTAAGGAAACCTGAAATAAAAACAAGCAAAATTAATTGCAATACAAAAAATCAAGGATCGGAAAGGGAAATAAACTCTTCTTTAAATATTTTATTTTCTAAAAATGGTTTAAGCCTTTGTCCATTTACTTTAAAAACATCACCATTTTTAGGATTTTCAATGTCCACAGCTCCATAAGGATACACATGTTCTACAACATATGGGCCCGTCCATCTTGATCGTAATTTTCCTGGGAATATGTGAAGTCACGAATTATAAAGCAAAACTTTTTTTACCAATCTCAAAATATTTTCTAAGAATTGTTTTATCATGAAATGATTTGATTTTGCTTTATAAATCGTTGAATTCTCATACACGTCATTTCTGAGTTCATCAAGTTCATTAAGTTGTAATTTGCGCAATTTGTTGGCATCATCCATGCTTGAATTAAAAGTTTTAATCGCCCAATAAGCTTTATGTTCCAATTCCACAGGCAAATGACAATGTTTTCCGTAAACCAACCTATAGGGAGACATATTCAATGATGTTTTAAAAGCTGTTCGATATGCCCAAAGTGCATCATTAAGTCGCAGAGACCAATCTTTTCTATTTGAGTTAACAGTTTTTTCCAAAATTTGCTTTATCTCCCTATTAGCTAATTCAACTTGTCCATTTGTTTGAGGATGATAAGGAGTAGTTACTTTGTGAGTAATACCATATTTTTTCATTAATGAAGCAAATGGTTTATTAACAAAGTGAGTTCCCCCATCACTTATCATGGCTCGAGGAATTCCAAATCTTCTAAAAATATTTTCTTTTAAAAATTTGATGACGATTTTATGATCATTTGTTCGACATGGAATTGCCTCTATCCATTTGGAAACATAATCAACTGCAACTAAAATATACAAGTATCCAAACGGCGGTGGAAAAGGTCCCATAAAATCAATTCCCCAACAGTCAAAGATTTAAATTTCAATGATAGGATTCAAAGGCATCATGTTTCTTTTTGAAATCGCACCTAATTTTTGACAATTTTCACAGATCTTGCAGATTTCGTGGGTATCTTTAAACAAAGTGGGCCAATAAAATCCACACTGCAAGATTTTTGCAGCAGTTTTCCTTGAAGAAAAATGTCCTCCGCATGCTTCTGAATAACAAAATTTAATGACACTACTTACCTCATTGTCGGGTATGCAACGCCGAAAAATTTGATGCGGACAATACTTGAACAGATACGGATCATCCCAAAAAAAGTTTTTTACCTCATTCAAAAATTTTCTTTTATCTTGAGAACTCCATTGTGGTGGCATTTTTCCTGTCACAAGAAAATTTACTATGTTAGCAAACCAAGGTGTAGTAGTAACTGAAAATAGATGTTCATCGGGAAAATTATCGTTAATTGGTGACATTTCATAAGATGATCCTGTTACTAGTCTCGATAAATGATCGGGTACAACATTCTCGGTTCTTTTTTATCTTTGATCACAATGTCAAATTCTTGGAGCAACAAAATCCATCGTATCAGTCGTGGCTTTGCATCCTGTTTGGTCAACAAATATCTAATAGCAAAATGATCAGTAAACACAATAGTCGTTGATCCAATCAAATAAAAACGAAATTTATCTAATGCAAATATTACAGCAAGTAGTTCTTTTTCAGTTGTTGAATACCGTTTCTTCTTTGACCCAATACTGCACCGACTGCATAATCACTCGCATCGCACATGATTTCAAATGGTAAAGACCAATCAGGAGGTTGCATGATAGGAGCTGATGTTAAATATCGAATGATTTTATCAAAAGCATTTTGGCATTCTTGAGTCCACTCAAATACAGTGTCTTTTATTAAGAGGTTACAAATGGGTTTAGAGATTAAACTAGAGTCCTTTATAAACCTCCTATAAAATCCAGCATGTCCTAAAAATGAACGAATTTCTTTAATGGTTTTTGGAGGGGGTAAATTGGCAATGACATCAACTTTTGCTTTATCAACTTCAATTCCATGAGATGACACAATATGTCCCAAAACAATCCTAGAATTAATCATGTAATGACATTTTTCCCAATTTAAAATAAGACCTTTTTCTTCACATTTTTTTAAAAATTTTTCTAAATTTTCAAGATAATTATTAATGTACTCCCAAAAATAGTTAAATCATCCATGAAAATCTCCAAACAATTTTCAACCATGTCGCTAAAAATGCTTAGCATACATCTTTGAAATGTTGCTGGGGCATTGTATAAACCAAATGGCATCCTTCTGAATGCAAATGTTCCAAAAGGACATGTGAATGTAGTTTTTTCTTGATCTTCAAGTGCAATGGGAATTTGATAATAACCTGAATATCCATCAAGAAAACAGTAGTAGGGATGACCTGCCACTCTTTCTAAAATTTGATCAAAAAATGGTAATGGAAAATGATCTTTTCTAGTGGCATCAGTTAATTTTCTGTAATCAATACACATACGTCAACTAGATGGGACTCGACTTGTTAACAATTCACCTTTTTTATTTTTTATCACTGTGATGCCAGATTTTTTTGGAACTACTTGTGTTGGACTTACCCACTTACTATCAGAAATATGATAGATAATTCCAACATCAAGTAGTTTGAGAAATTCAGTTTTCACAACATCTTTCATGTGCGGATTTAATCTCCTTTGTGGTTGTTGAGATGTTTTAGCATTTTTTTCTAAATGAATTTTGTGAGTGCCAATTAATGGATTAATGTCCTTGAGATCTTTTAATGTCCAACCATTTGCATTTTTATGTCTTTTAAGCATATCAACTAATTTACCTTCTTGATCACTTGCTAGTTTGGAAGAAATTACCACCGGATATGTTTCATCTTCTCCAAGAAATGCATACTTCAATTCTTCTGGCAAAGGTTTTAACTCCAATATGGGTGGTTCATCTTTGTTCTCATATTTTCCCTCAAATTCTTTCTCTGATCCTGGTAACGAGTCATACCTGATAAAATCATCAAGATCAATTTCAATATTTTTTTTAATAGTATCAATTGAACAAATATTTAATTGGTCACGAGTACTCCCTTCTTGAATGTTTTCTTCCACAAGAGTGTCAATAAGATTTTCATCTCCTTTGTCATGTGGTTGCTTACAAAGATTAAAAACATTAAGCTCCAAGGTCATGTTACCAAATCACAACTTCGTTATTCCATTCCTGCAATTTATAAGAGCATTAGAAGTTGCTAAAAATGGACGACCCAAAATTACAGGAATTGCATTACAAGCTTCGATAGGTTGTGTATCTAAAACTATGAAATCGACAGGATATACAAAGTTATCAACTTGGACCAACACGTCTTCTACCATACCTCTTGGAACTTTAACAGATCTATCAGCAAGTAACAGTGTTACCGAAGTAGGTTTTAACTCACCTAGATTCAGTTCTTGATAAACTGAATATGGAAGTAAATTCACACTAGCTCCAAGATCAAGCAAGGCTTTTTTAGTCTTTCGTTCTCCAATAATACATGAAATAGTAGGACAACCAGGGTCTTTGTATTTCAAATTAATATTATTTTGAATAGTTACACTTTCTTGTTCGGCTAAATATGTTTTCTTTTTCACATTCAATTTTCTTTTCACGGTGCACAACTCTTTCAAAAATTTGGCATATGATGGTACCTGCTTTATTGCATCTAATAAAGGAATATTAACTTTTATTTGTTTAAAAATATCAAATATATCAGAATTCAAATTTGATTTTTTTGTATTTTTCAATGCATGAGGGAATGGTGGTGGCACTATGTAACGTCCGAAAAACCAACCTACGTAAACCACATGCATGCAAAATTATTTTAATTACTTAATTGTTTTATTTAATTGATTTTAAATACTAGCATGATATTTATAATATAATTAAAAGTATGATTTGCATGATTAAATGATTATGTGGCATGTTTTCATGAAATTAAGGATTTTACCCGAATATTCGATAATAGGCAGGGAAAAGGAGACCAGGAACGACCAAGACAAGAATATGTATTTTTATTTAAATAGTGGCAAGGCTTCCTAATATGATTAAAAATGATATAATTTTCCTAAAAATGTTGGAGTTCGAATTATTTTACGAGTCGTGCTCGATTTTTCCAGGGGAGCCGATTTTTGGCAAACAAGGAGTTTTAAAAGATCAAAAATATTATTTTATGGAAACTAATTTTTATAAACTTTTATTATTAAATTAATTAAGTGTTATTCGGCTCAATTTAATTAATTTAAGTAGGCCCAATTACCTTAAGAATGCAAGCCCAAAACCAAAGTCCCTTTAATATGTTAATTAAATTATAAATAAGTGTTTTTAGGTCTTTAAACCTCATAAAACACCTACTATCAGCCGAGAATCACACCTAGCACACACGATAATTTTCAAAAAAAAAAATAAGGAGAAGAAAGCTTGTGTTCTTCGTTGCCCGTTCGTCCTTCCTCGCCGACGATTGAAAATTCTAGCGTCATAAACGCAAAGGCACGTTTCTTAAACCCTTTTAAAACATCATACAAATCATAATATGTGTGTTTTAATTGTTTATGCTTGAATAAAATAGGTATTAGATTATTTAACGGTATGATACTTATTTTCGACGTTTTTACGATTTTACGCTTGTTTGAAATCGTTTTTGATTCCAAAGGACACGCTGCCAATACATGGTAAAATAAAAATGATTATGATTAAAACATGATAAATTGATAGAAGGAAATAGGCTGGAACAACCGTGAAAGAAAAAAAAAAGGAGAGAAGAGGGCCGTAGGATTCATGGTGGTGCAAAACACAAGTGGTTCGGTTCCTTTGCATGGGGCACAGGTCTGGCCAGGGTCTGGTTGGGGGCTTTTCCAGGGTTAGGTTCGAAGGCTAGGTAGGGTCCTAGGGCGGCTATGGTTCGAGTTCTAGGCTGTGGAAGGAGTCCACCCGAAGTGGGACTCCTCCCATGCATGCTCACGCATGTCTAATGCACGAGAGGGGGCTGCGGCTTGGTAGGGGCTGGGCTAGGTGGTTTGGTCGGTACTCTAGGATGGTTCAGAAAGGGGTAGGAAGGGACAGGGCTCGGTGGTGGCTCAGACAAGGAGACCCACGCGAGATGAAGAAGCACTCCCGTTGAAGAGAGGCGCGCAGCTTGTTCCTGATTCAAGGAGTTCGCTGCTTGAGTTCAGGGGCTGGGCTAGGCTCAGTCTGGGGCTGGGCATGGTCCAGGGTCGGTGAGGGTCCGAGGTGATAGCTGGTTAAGTGGCTAGAGGAGTCCTAGGGTGGCTGGGAGTCTTGTAGCGTGAGTGGCAACCATGCGAGTAGCATCTGTTTACTTCAATTGGTTTGTGCGTGAGTTCAAGTTGCAGGGCTGGTCTGGGTAGAGTCTGAGCGTGGTGTAGGCTCGGTAAGGGTCAGTTCTGGTTGATGGTTCAGGAGCTGTAAGGTTCCTAGAAGGGTAAGGAATCCTAGTGCACCTAGGAGACTTCACACGCACACACGCATGCACTTGTGTTCAAGGTACAGGGGATTTTTTCGTTGGCCAGAGGCTGGTTCATGGGCTTAGGGCTGGATAGTAGGGTTCCTAGATGGGTTGTCTAGGGTTTGGCTCAAGGTGGCTCGGGCGTGGCTTGAGTATTTTGGGAGATGGCTCGGGTTGATCGTATATGTGTCAATTTCGAAAATAATAAAGCTAAAATTGAATCCATGGGTCCAAGGGTGTGGCTCATGACTTGGAAGGGTATAATAAATACTAAAAATGTTATGTTTAAAATTTGGGATCAAAATAACGAGTTTTGGAATTTTCCGGGAGTTAATCGCCGCTCGAAACGTTTATTAACTAATTAATTGAAACACCTAGTTTAAACTTTATAAAATTATGAAAAATTAGGTTTAAGCTTAAATAATTATTAAAAGTCTAATTTTTTAAATTGGGAATTTTATATTAAGTTTTGGTTTAATTCGGGATTAAAACGCATTAATATGTTATATTTAAAGATTAATTTAAAAGTCATCGATTTAGGCCAAATAAAAATATGAGAAAATTTTTGCAAGCTTAAATAATTATTTAGAATAATCCCATGTCATTAAAAGTGAGAAAAAGATAAATTCGAGAATTTTTACGTCCAGGAGCAAAACGGTCTTTTTACACTTAGGAAAATACGAAAACGCTTGGCAACGTCCCGAAGGATCATAACGCATGTTAAATGATATTTTATGGTTTAAAATGATTATTTTGATGATAATATGTTATTTTATGATTTTTGGTAAAACTGTGCAAATTTTACTGTTTAAAATGTTATTTTTGGAAAGTTGTGCTATTTCATGATTTTAACAGAAAAAGAAAAATATTTTGAGGGATGTGAATTGACTGTGACAAAAGATATCATTTATGATATATGATTTTGTGGGGATAACGTGAGGGGAAAAGCCCCGGAGGGAGCCCATTTACGGGAGAAGGCCCCAGAGGGAGCCCATACGTTGGAAAAGGCCCTAGAGGGAGCCCGTCTATGGGAGAAGGCTCCCGAGAGAGCCCCGACGAACGTATTTCCACGGTGGAGCCTAGTGCACACCCCCATGGGCCATGTGGAGCTGAAGACTGATCAGTCGACCAAAGGATAAAAGCTAGTCACTTTCAAGGATCAAACTTCAACAAAAAATGATATATGATTGAAACCTTATGATAAAAATGATTTTTATGATATATGATTTATGATGAAGATTAAATCTATTTTTAAAATGATTTATTTATGCCCAAAGCATATTTTTAAATGATTTGTTTTAAGGATTTATTTATGCTTAAAAGTTATTTTAAAATGTTTTTACGATTTAGGATATTATTATGATTTTTAAAGGATTTTAAAATGGTTTATTTATTTTCAAAAGCTATTTTAAATAAAATTATGATTTTTAAATGCATGTGAGTGTATATATATTATTTGTTATTTATGTTTAGAGCGTGCTGAGTCTTTAGACTCACTAGGTTTGTATGATGCAGGATTCGATGATTTTGGAGGCGGTGACGATTGAGCCGATCGAGTGTAGCAGTACACACCCGAGGGCCTTTATGTTTCCGCACAAGCTAGATAGATTTAGGATTTTATTTCATGCACTTGAGATATTAATTGTTAAATTATTATGATCCATGATTATGTTGAATTATTTTATTTAGAAATTTAGAATTTATGATTAAAGATTAGAAAAAAAAATCGAGGTCGTTTCAGTTGGTATCAGAGCCGAGGATCCCCAAAGGGTTGTGTACTGTCACTTCGAGAAGCTCCAGAAGTCACGCCTCAAATATGTGAGTTTTACTGCTTTGCATTTTATATGCTTAAAATTCTTTTAAATGTTTATATGATATATGATATAAATGATAGTTGCATGCTGCATGAAAAAAAAATAAATTTAAATGCATGTTGGTTACGTGGTTGGACGATGTGTACAGAGATGCCTCCTAGAAGGATTTTGCGTAGGACTGATGAGGTTAGACATGAGAGGAATAACGAGGTGAGACAGGAGGAGAACATTCCACAGCCTCCACCCGTTCAGGATGCTCATGCCCGTGTACTAGGCGGTATGGCCCGTTTCTTTGAGCAACATGTCGGGGATGGAGCAAGGGTTAGACCAGAGCCAGTTTATGAGAGATTTAGGAGGATGCACCCCGATGAGTTTCATGGCACTACTGATCCATTCGTTGCGGTGGGATGGATTCGATCTTTAGAGGTGATTTTTCGCTACATGGACATGGCGGACGCTGATCGAGTTCACTGCACCATTTATCTGTTGAAGGGCGACGCTTTTTTATGGTGGGAGGGAGCGGAGCGCGGAGTGAACATGGCGACATTGACTTGGGATGAGTTCAAGAGGGTATTCTATGACAAATACTTCACATCCGATGTTCGTTCTAGGCTTAAGAGAGAGTTTATGAGTCTCCGTCAGGGAGATTGGTCTGTTGCCGAATTTGTGCAGAAGTTTGATAGGGGCTGTCACTTTGTGCCCTTAATTGCCAATGATGCAGTGGAGAAATTACGACACTTTCTAGATGGTTTGAGGCCGACTATCCGATGTGATGTGATGCTTGGCGATCCTACTGATTATACTACTGCCGTTTCCAGAGCTTTTAGAGCCAAGCAGTCACTCAAAGATATTGATTGGGAGATGCAACGAAAGAGGAATCATGCTCAGCAAGCCAATCAGAGCAACTCGAAGCCCCACACGGGACCACCAAAGCAACAAGAACCACCAAAACCACAAGGACAACCACCTAAAGGGAACATTCCGAAGGCTGATGAGAAACCACTTTGCAAGGAGTGTAATCGTCATCATCATGGCAAGTGCATGTGGGGCACTTACAAGTGCTTCAAATGCGGAGATTTGGGACACAACGCTGTGGATTGCCCAACGTTCAAGCAACCTACTACTGGAAGGGTCTAAGTGATGCAAGCTGCAGAGGATGAGACAGAGCCGACACTACACTGATTTCGAGGTAACCTAGTTGTTTAACATTTTTTCGATGCTTTTCTTGCTTGAAATGTTAAATCGGGTTATGGAATTTGTTTGGGATATTGAAGAACTTAGAAAATAGGGTGCATGCACTACTTGAACTCGATTTAAGAGTCGACTGAGGGAAAATTTCTGGGTTAGTATTATGATTTTCAAGATTTTGAGGACCGAATTGAGGAGTAAGATTTAAGTTAGATGTTAAGTTTGAGGTGGATAAAGAAATCTAAGATTTGCAATCATCAAGTCTAGGAAAATTTCGAGGACGAAATTCAATTTAAGGGGTGAGAATTGTAACGTCCGAAAAACCAACCTACGTAAACCACATGCATGCAAAATTATTTTAATTACTTAATTGTTTTATTTAATTGATTTTAAATACTAGCATGATATTTATAATATAATTAAAAGTATGATTTGCATGATTAAATGATTATGTGACATGTTTTCATGAAATTAAGGATTTTACCCGAGTATTCGATAATAGGCAGGGAAAAGGAGACCAGGGACGACCAAGACAAGAATATGTATTTTTATTTAAATAGTGGCAAGGCTTCCTAATATGATTAAAAATGATTTAATTTTCCTAAAAATGTTGGAGTTCGAATTATTTTACGAGTCGAGCTCGATTTTTCCCGGGCAGCCGATTTTTGTCAAACAAGGAGTTTTAAAAGATCAAAAATATTATTTTATGGAAACTAATTTTTATAAACTTTTATTATTAAATTAATTAAGTGTTATTGGGCTCAATTTAATTAATTTAAATAGGCCCAATTACCTTAAGCATGCAAGCCCAAAACCAAAGTCCCTTTAATATTTTAATTAAATTATAAATAAGTGTTTTTAGGTCTTTAAACCTCATAAAAAAACACCTCTATCAGCCGAGAATCATTCAAACCTAGCACACACGATAATTTTCAAAAAAAAAATAAGGAGAAGAAAGCTTGTGTTCTTCGTTGCCCGTTCGTCCTTCCTCGCCGACGATTGAAAATTCTAGCATTATAAACGCAAAGGCACGTTTCTTAAACCCTTTTAAAACATCATACAAATCATAATATGTGTGTTTTAATTGTTTATGCTTGAATAAAATAGGTATTTGATTATTTAACGGTATGATACGCATTTTCGACGTTTTTATGATTTTACGCTTGTTTTGAAATCGTTTTTGATTCCAACGGACACGCTGCCAATACATGGTAAAATATGATTGATTATGATTAAAACATGATAAATTGATAGAAGGAAATAGGCTGGAACAACCGTGAAAGAAAAAAAAAAAGGGGGAGAAGAGGGCCGTAGGTTTCATGGTGGTGCAAAACACAAGTGGTTCGGTTCCTTTGCATGGGGCACGGGTCTGGCCAGGGTCTGGTTGGGGGCTTGTCCAGCGTCAGTTTCGAAGGCTAGGTAGGGTCCTAGGGCGGCTATGGTTCGAGTTCTAGGCTGTGGAAGGAGTACACCCGAAGTGGGACTCCTCCCATGCATGCTCACGCATGTCTACTGCACGAGGGGGGGCTGCGGCTTTGTAGGGGCTGGGCTAGGTGGTATGGTCGGTACTCTAGGAAGGTTTAAAAAGGGGTAGGAAAGGAGAGGGCTTGGTGGTGGCTCAGACGAGGAGACCCACGCGAGATGAAGAAGCACTCCCGTTGAAGAAAGACGCGCGGCTTGTTCCTGATTCAAGGAGTTCGCTGCTTGAGTTCAGGGGCTGGGCTGGGCTAGGCTTAGGCTGGGGCTGGGCATGGTCCAGGGTCGGTGAGGGTCCGAGGTGATCGCTGGTTAAGTGGCTAGAGAAGTCCTAGGGTGGCTGGGAGTCTTGTAGCGTGAGTGGAAACCATGCGAGTAGCTTCTGTTTACTTCAATTGGTTTGTGCGTGAGTTCAAGTTGCAGGGCTGGTCTTGGTAGAGTCTGAGCGTGGTGTAGGCTCGATAAGGGTCAGTTCTGGTTGATGGTTCAGGAGCTGTAAGGTTCCTAGAAGGGTAAGGAATCCTAGTGCACCTAGGAGACTTCACACGCACACACGCATGCACTTGTGTTCAGGGTGCAGGGATTTGTCGTGGGCCAGAGGCTGGTTCATGGGCTTGGGGCTGGTCATTAGGGTTCCTAGATGGGTTGTCTAGGGTTTGGCTCAAGGTGGCTCGAGTATTTTGGGAGATGGCTCGGGTTGATCGTATATGTGTCAATTTCGATAATAATAACGCTAAAATTAAATCCATGGGTCCACGGGTGTGGCCCATGACTTGGAAGGGTATAATAAATACTAAAAATGTTATGTTTAAAATTTGGGATCAAAATAATGAGTTTTGGAATTTTCCGGGAGTTTATCGCCGCTCGAAACGTTTATTAAATAGTTAATTGAAACACCTAGTTTTCTGCTCTATAAAATTATGAAAAATTAGGTTTAAGCTTAAATAATTATTAAAAGTATAAGTTTTTAAATTGGGAATTTTATATTAAGGTTTGGTTTAATTCGGGATTAAAACGCATTAATATGTTATATTTAAAGATTAATTTAAAAGTCATCGATTTAAGCCAAATAAAAATACTAGAAAATTTTTTTAAGCTTAAATAATTATTTAGAATAATCCCCTGTCATTAAAAGTGAGAAAAAGATAAATTCGAGAATTTTTACGTCCAGGGGCAAAACAGTCTTTTTACACTTAGGAAAATACGAAAACGCTTGGCAGCGTCACGAAGGATCATAACGCATGTTAAATGATATTTTATGGTTTAAAATGATTATTTTGATGATAATATGTTATTTTATGATTTTTGGTAAAGTGGTGCAAATTTTACTGTTTAAAATGTTATTTTTGGAAAGTTGTGCTATTTCATGATTTTTAAAGAAAAAGAAAAACATTTTGAGGGATGTGAATTGACTGTGAAAAAAGATATGATTTATGATATATGATTTTGTGGGGATAACGTGAGGGGAAAAGGCCCCAGAGGGAGCCCATTTACGGGAGAAGGTCCCAAAGGGAGCCCATACGTGAGAAAAGGCCCCAGAGGGAGCCCATCTATGGGAGAAGGCCCCCGAGGGAGCCCCGACGAACGTATTTCCACGGTGGAGCCTAGTGCACACCCCCATGGGCCATGTGGAGCTGAAGACTGATCAGTCGACCAAAGGATAAAAGCTGGTCACTTTCAAGGATCAAACTTCAACAAAAAATGATATATGATTGAAACCTTATGATAAAAATGATTTTTATGATATATGATTTATGATGAAGATTAAATCTATTTTTAAAATGATTTATTTATGCCCAAAGCATATTTTTAAATGATTTGTTTTAAGGATTTATTTATGCTTAAAAGTTATTTTAAAATGTTTTTACAATTTATGATATTATTATGCTTAAATAATTTTTAAAGGATTTTAAAATTGTTTATTTATTTTCAAAAGCTATTTTAAATAAAATTATGATTTTTAAATGCATGTGAGTGTATATATATTATTTGCTATTTATGTTTAGAGCGTGCTGAGTCTTTAGACTCACTAGGTTTGTATGATGCATGATTTGATGATTTTGGAGGCGGTGACGATTGAGCCGATCGAGTGCAGCAGTACACACCCGCGGGCCTTTATGTTTCCGCACAAGCTTGATAGATTTAGGATTTTATTTCATGCACTTGAGATATTAATTGTTAAATTATTATGATCCATAATTATGTTGAATTATTTTATTTAGAAATTTAGAATTTATGATTTAAGATTAGAAAAAAAAAAATTCGAAGTCGTTTCACACTATCTGTTGATCCTCTTCTTCGCAAGTTATGGGTTCCACTTCCTTACCCTTTGGAGTTGATTTATCATCATTTTCACAAGGTTCAAGAATGGATTTTTCCACTACCTTACCACTGCGAAGGGTAATAACAGATTTTACCGGATCCATCGGTTGAGTTCCAGAAGTTCCGTTTTGTGAATGATGATCCTTGGGATTAGGCTGTGGTTGTGAAGGAAACTTACCTTTTTCATTAACATTAAGTGCAGATGCAAATTTAGAAAGAGTATCTTTCAAATCTGTCATGGTTTGAGTATTGATAGACTCTTGCTTTGCTATGAAAGTATTCAATATAGCTTCCAAGTTCCTTTCAGGTGGAGGAGCATAAGGTGCATAATTTTGAAAATTTTGTTGATTTTGGAAATATGGTTGTGAAAATTGTGCAGCATTATCATTCCTCCAACTAAAATTTGGATGATTTCGCCAACCTGGATTGTAATTTTGAGAAAATGGTTCAAAATTTGGCCTTTTGAAATTGTTCAAAACATTGGCTTGTTCATGGAGACATTCTTTAAAAGAGGGTAAAATGGGACAATCTTTTGTAGAATGATCACTTGTATCACATATGTGACTCGCAATTTCTTGAACAGATTTTAATTGACCATTCTTTTTCAATTCAAGTGCTTCAACTTTTCTTGCCAAAGAGGTAAATCTAGCTTGTAGATCTTGTTCATCATTGAGGGTATACATACCTCCACCAGATGTGGGAGATTGAATCTTGTTTGATGGTTCTATTGTACCTATAGTGTCCCAATTTTGAGAATTTTCAGCTAATGAATCAAGATACTCAATTGCCTCGTTTGGATCTTTATCTTCAAATGTTCCATTACACATAAATTCAACCATTTGCCTATCTTTAGGTGTTACGCCTTCATAAAATTGAGAAACAACTCTCCAAATTTCAAAACCATGATGTGGACAAAGATTAAGCAATTTTTTATATCTATCCCAACACTGATAAAAAGTTTCTCCTTGTTTTTGAGTGAAAGTGATGATTTGCCTTTTGAAAGAATTTGTTCTATGAGATGGAAAAAACTTTTTCAAAAATTGTTGTTGCAATTCATCCCAAGTTCGAATGGATCCCGATCTAAGATTTTGTAGCCAAGTTTTAGCTTTATCTTTTAAAGAAAAAGGAAAAAGCTTAAGTCGAATGGTGTTCATGCTACAATTTAGATCATTATATGTGTTGCACACTTCTTCAAATTCTCGTAAATGCATGTATGGATTTTCAGAATCTAAGCCATGAAAGTTGGGTAAAAGTTGGATAATACCAGGCTTAAAATTGAAATGAGATGCATCAGGGGGAAAAACTAGACATGAAGGTGCACTAGTACGTATAGGATTCATGTGATCTCTAAGTGTTCTTCGCCTATCATGATCATGTTGAGATTGAATTTCATCTTTATTTTCCTGGATGGGTTCTTCCGCCATGTTATGTAAAAATAAAGGGTTATTTCGAATGAGTCGACCACTAAGTATACGTGACCAAATAATGCTCATGCAAATGCAAAAGAAAAAGAAGAAAAACACACAAAAACAATAAAAAATTCAAAGAAAGAAAATTAAATATCCTTGAAATTAAATTATACTTCCCCGGCAACTGTGCCAAAAACTTGTTGTGACTTTGATTGTTGCACTCCCAATAGCAGGTTGTCCGCAAGTAGTATAATTCGGTGAGTCCGATATCGTATCCACAGGGAAGCTACGGTAATTACAAGTCCACTACAATGTCTTTTTGTTTTTGTTTTTGTTTTTGTTTTTCTTTTAATTGTTTGAATCTTTAATTGGTAATTTTTAATTGTTCAAATTTTAATTTAAGTAGTTGAGATTAGAGGATCCACTCTTGATATTTTAATAAAGTTAACATTAATGAACATTATTGAAATCCACTTAATAAAATGGTTCCAATATATTAAATAATCATATTTATATTATGTTATATACTATTTTCTTATAAGTATAAAATATATACCAAAACTTATAAATGTTGTCAAGTATTTATTGTGCTATATATATTTGTAAACACTAAATCAAGGTTCCCACTTTAAATGGTTGGTAAAACCAAACTAACATTTAAATGGTACCAAGAAATTAATAATATGATATATTGATATATAATAAATCAAGGCATTCACTTTAAATGGTTGGTAAAACCAAACAAACATTTAAATGGTACCAAGAATTTAGTGTAACATATAGCAACAATAAATCAAAACTCCCACTTATAAGTAGGGTATAAAAATGCTTAAAAAAATAAATATAACATAAACAATAAATAATGATTAAATAATATGAAACATAGATTATTACATTTTAATAACCTTATTATCATACCAAGAGCTTCACCTTTTCATCTCAACCTTGGGAAGTTAGCTACTCATGATTCAAAGTATAAAACTTTGAATATGAAATTAACATGCTAATTATTTTTAAATGATTAAATAAAGGAAAAATAAAGAGAGAAATATTATGAACTCAAAGATTTGTTCATAGAATGAGGGATATCTCAATTCATTACAATGCACCCCTATTTATAGCCAAATTTGGGGAGACAACCACAAATAAAATATTATTTTTTACACATAAGTCTTCATTGGTGTTCCAAGAAATTATATTTTAATACACATCACTTTTGAAAATCTTCACATCCAATTTTGCTTCTCCATATAAAATAAAACAAGTGGCTAATTGAGTTGTTTGAATTGTGGTATTTTATTTTAACCATTTGACCAAGTAGTTTGACAGATATGGTCAAAAACTAGAGCATGGTAAAACTACCACTCTTTTGGTAACTTTGTTTGTTGCTTAATTTGATCCCAATTGTGAGAAGATTTTTATCTTATGTTTGTCACCAATATTGTAGATATTATCATCAACTTTCTACAGGTCCAAGAATCATCTTAATCCCATTTGCAACGCCAAGTTTATTCTTGTTTTATCGAACCTGTATAAATAATAAAAACTTATAATTACACAACAACTTATTTTTTATACAATTTATTATAAAACATATTATATTTAAACATTTAATAAAACAAAAACTATAAATTTATATTATAAAACATTTATTTAATGTATAATTTTTATGTTTATCAGAGTACAATGATATAATCTCGGGCCTTACAAATATACAAAGCGACGCTCAGGCGGTAAGATCTTACCGCTCGGGCGGGGAACATTCTGCATAAATATTGAATTTGTGGTACAGCGGTCGGGCGGAAAGATCTTTACCGCTAGGGCGCCGAACATTCTACCTCTGCACGCCGTTTCATCAAAGATCGCTCCAGAAACATTTTTGCTCTTCATAATTTGAAAATGTGATAAACATGAAAGTTGTAGCACTATGTCTTGGTTTGCATCTCCAATTCGTTTCAGGCATTTAAAGGTCTGAGTAAAAATTTATGCTCATTCACTCAACATGTGTCAGTGGAGGAACAACGATACACACTACACATTTTGGAATGATTTTGGCCTTGTTTCCCAATGGATTTGGACAAAAATCAAAACATAAGATTATAGCCTTATAGCTTAGCTTTCTAATGGTTGTAGCCTCACACGATTTTGATCAATATTCAATTCATTATGCTAAAACTTGTAAGAACTGCCATCTTTTCATCTCATTTCCTGCATTTCCATACCAACATCCATTACACTGCTTTATCTACACATCTTACTATTACTATTTAGACACATATTCATTCTCAATACACAATGTACAATATATAAATCATATTCAATCTCAATATCAATATATCAATCGATGTTAATAGGTCCAAATGTATAATACAAGGAGCACTAGCGGCATCATTCATGTAAGTCATAATGAATCGATAAGCGCATAACAAACGACATAAACACATTAATCATTTGTACAAGTAACCGAGCATCACAATTCTCCCCTCCTTCAAAGAATTTCGTCCTCGAAATTTGACGTACCATATAGTTTAGGATATCTCTGTTGAATTTCGTCTTCTCGCTCCCAAGTTGCTTTTTCGATTACATGATTGCGCCATAATAGTTTCACTAAGGGTATTTCTTTGCCTCCTAACACTTTTGATTTCCTACCGAGGATTTGGACCGGCCATTCTTCATACGAGATATTCGATGCAAGCTCCAATGGTTCGTAATGAAGAACGTAAGATGGATTGTCCAAATACTTCCGTAACAAGGAAACGTGAAAGACGTTATGAACATTTGACAAATTCGGTGGTAGTGCAACTCGGTATGCTCTGTCTCTTATTCTGTCCAAGATTTCAAATGGACCGATATATTTTGGACTTAATTTTCCTTTCTTATCGAAACGCAAAATACCCTTCAATGGTGATATTTTTACAAATACATGGTCACCGACCTGAAATTCCAATTGACAACGTCGCACATCAGCATAACTTTTCTGTCGACTCTGGGAAGTGTGCATTCTTTCTCTAATCTTGGTTACCAATTCCACTATTTGTTGCACCAATTCAGGGTATAATAACTTTCTTTCTCCTACTTCATCCCAATGTACTGGAGATCGACATTTTCTACCATAAAATGTAGTATACGGTACCATTCCAATAGTTGACTGATAACTATTGTTATATGTAAATCCAGCCAACGGTAGTTTACTGTCCCAACTGCCTGGAAAGTCAATAGTACATGTCCTCAACATATCTTCCAATATCTGATTCAATCTATAACACTCATGACAAAAATACATAATCAGTGCGGAAGCTTTTAAATATAATTTGGAGAAAAGGTGTAATTTAAAAAAAATTTGATCCGCATCTCCCCGAAATTAGGACATGCCACCTGCCTCAAGCAACACATAAAACACATGCAAAAGATTTTCATATACATTAGATACCAGTTTATATAATATGTACAAATATTTCTAATTCAAAAACAAAACAAGATTTCAATGTTTTCCAAAATAACCCAAAAGCTTAACACATCAAAAATAACATCCAAACACTATCTCCAAAGTTTGGCATATGCCCTTCTCTCGCTTCGACAACTCAGGGATGATCAGTCATTCTTACATGTGCATGCATCACATGAACATAACTGGAATGAGTATAAAACTCAGCAAATGTAATCAATACTAACAAGATATATATGTATATCATTTTATTGTAAAACATAAAATGTAGCCTCAATTTCATTTTGATGAAAACATTATTCTCCTCATTTCTTAAACGTCCAAACATCATTAATATCATCCGTCAGGAATCATAATACAACAATACATATGGATGATATTCATTTTCATTGATTAGCCGAAGAATTGATAGTTCTTATAATATATTTCATTCATTGTTAACCATTTTCGTAAAAACGAATCTTATAGGAGGGACATGTACCTCTGCATAAAATGCATCTTATAAGAGAGCACATGTTTTCATCGTTAATTAGCCAATTACATTGCAGATTTAGAATTGCCAGAGGCAACACCGCTACTATCACTATCAATCCAATCATTCAATCATATAAAACTTCATTCAGGCATTTTATCGAATACATTAGAGGCATCATTTAAAGTTTAACTCTTTTCATTCAAAAATGCATATGATTGCACTACCGTGTATACATATTTACAAATATATATCATGAATGGAATCTGAAAGGAGTTAACGTCATAAAAGCATCAAAATAAATAGATATAGGATCATGTGATGCATTTAAGAAATAATTCCACTTACAACACTTGGAGCAATTGGTTACCTAAACCTTGACGATGATCCTACAATAATAAACCAATAATTAACCATTAACACCCAAATAATAACCTTAAATGACCATTTAATCCAATACATCAATCACAACTACCATCCCCAAACTTCACCATCTAATAAACTCAAGAACAAGAAGAAAACAACTTACATTTGCTTCTTTCACTAAAAAGGTGAAGTTCCAACTCTGAATTGAAAATTAATTGCTTGATTGAGTGAGAGAATAAGAAGAAGATGAAGAACCCTAGTTAAAATCGAGGGAGAAGAGAAAGGAAGAGAAGGAAAGTGAGAAAAAATGAAGTCTCAATCGATTTTATACCTTAAAACACCCAAAACACGCTTTTACACTTTGCTGGACGCTCGGGCGGTCACATCTTACCGTCTTAGCGCGGACCTCTTGGCCAGAAACACAAAATTTCAGAACTATGCGCGCTCGGGCTGTCAATCTTACCGCTCGGGCGCGCTCTGTGCACAACTATAACAAAGATTGCTTTCGAAACGTGCGATACACTTCGGGCCACTCTTGGGTCGTCTTCCCTAATAATTTGAACAAAATTCAAAACATGAAAGTTATAACCTTATATCTTATATTTCAAATGGAAGTAGACTCAAACCGTTTGGATCAATATACTAATCATTATGCAAAAAATCACAACAACTGCCACAGTTTTATACCGTTTCTGGATTTCTACTATATATTTGAATCAAGATCAACTTTCTATTCTACACATCCATCCTCTATCCATTCTATAACATTCATTACTATTCATATCATAACTTGAAGCCATAAACCATCACCATTACATCACATATCCCAAACGATCATCATACCATAAAAGGAATAATGAACATACTTAATCATAATCATTACCTTACATCATATGCATACGAATGTTTGGGCGTTACAATTCTCCCCTCCTTAAGAAATTTTGTCCCCGAAATTGCCATTACCGTGCGAATAACTAAGGATATTATTGTTTCATTTCCTCCTCTGGCTCCCATGTTGCTTCTTTAGCCAACCAATTACGCCAAAGAATCTTGATAATGCCGCTCTCCTTATTCCTCAGTACTTTAACCTTGCGATCTAAAATCTGGATTGGTACCTCTTGATAAGTCAAGTTCGGCATCAGATCCAATGGTTCATGTCTAAGAACATGGGAAGGGTTCGAGATGTACTTCTTGAGCATTGAGACGTTAAATACATTGTGGATTCTATCCAAATCAAGCTGTAAGGCTAGACGATATGCTCTTTCTCCAATCCTGTCCAGAATTTCAAATTGATCGATAAATCTTGGGCTCAGCTTTCCTTTCCTGCCAAATCTCATAATGCCTTTGCAAGGAGCAATTTTGACAAATACGTGATTTCCAACTTCAAACTCCAAAGGCCTACTTCGGATATCGGCATAACTTTTCTGTCTGGATTGGGCCGTCTTCATTATCTCCTGGATTAAAGCAATCACATCAGTTGTCTGTTGGACCAATTTTGGTCCTAACATTTTTCTTTCACCGACTTCATCCCAGTTCAACGGTGACCTACATTTCCTGCCGTACAATGCCTCGTATGGTGCCATGCCAATCGTCTCCTGATAACTATTTTTATACGTAAATTCAAAATGTGGCAATTTAGAATCCCAACTACCTGGAAAATCAATCGTGCAAGCATGTAGCATATCTTCAAGAATCTGTATCACCCTCTCTGACTGCCCGTCAATCTGAGGATGATATGCTGTGCTAAAAGCCAATCTGATCCCCAAGGCTCTGTGCAAGCTCTTCCAGAATTCAGAAGTAAACCTCGGGTCACGATCAGATACAATTGACACAGGGATACCATGAAGTCTCACAATCTCAGCTACATAGGCTTCATCATACTGGTTCATTGTAAACGTCGTCTTGACTGGAAGAAAGTGAGCCGACTTGGTTAACCTGTCAACAATCACCCAGATGGAGTTGCAACCCTTTGGTGCTCTCGGAAGTCCCGTTGCAAAGTCCATGGTGATGTGCTCCCAGTATAGACGTCGTTGATCCTGATACATCTTGGTTCTACCAGGATGTATCGAGTATGGCGTGGTATGAGCCTCTGTCAAAACATCCCCTCGAAGGTCATTACCACTGGGAACACATATCCGACCTTTCAACGTTAACAAATCATCAGTGTTCATTGCAAACTCTGTATTTCCTTTCTTATCGACTTTGGATAAAAATTCCATCAACTGATTGTTATTAGGCTGTTCCCGTCGTATCCTATCTGTCAACGTAGGTCGAATAACCAAAGCTGAGAGTCTAGCGATGGTCCTTTGCTCTACCATAGCGATCTCACTCCTCTGAAGATCCAATAACAATGGCTTCTGAATCAATGAGCTCAAAGAAGAAACTGACTTGAGGTTCAAAGTATTTGCAACAACGTTTGCTTTGCCTGGGTGGTAGCTAATAGTCACATCATAATCTTTAACACGTTCTAACCACCTCCTCTGTCGCATATTGAGTTCCTTCTGTGAGAATAGATATTTCAAGCTCTTGTTGATATGAATCCTCGTACGAAAAGAAAGCAAACAAGATTAATTAGAATCACGCCCTCTATTCAATAACGAACAAGGATCGATGTTGTCCCAATCTTTTGAAACAAACATGATTTTGTGATATTCACCTCTAAGCGATGAAACTTAGAAACACATATTCACGACTGAAACAATTGAAAAATTAGACGATCCATGTGAGATCAATCGAGAAACACCACAAATCAATGTCAGGTAAGTGAGTTGTGAGATAGAGTTTTGTGCGTGAATCCATGTCTCCTTGTGCTGTTC
Organism: Primulina huaijiensis; assembly: GCF_012295235.1. Taxonomy (NCBI): domain Eukaryota; kingdom Viridiplantae; phylum Streptophyta; class Magnoliopsida; order Lamiales; family Gesneriaceae; genus Primulina; species Primulina huaijiensis. The sequence continues at coordinate 9,135,728 of NC_133315.1, read as the reverse complement.
CTGTTTTATTAGTTCCTAAGAAAGATGTCTCATGGCGTATGTGTGTGGATTGTAGAGCAATTAATAACATAACCATTATGCTAACAAATAGAGCTACAGGTTCTATCTGAACCAAAAGTCGAGATTATTAACGCACAATACACAAAACTTCGAATTTCAGAAGCACATGAACTGAACTCACCAAAATACTGCACAGAAACAGGGCTCACGAAATGGAGCCTCGATCTGCTCACTTCCTTGCTCAAAATTTGTGTTTTATGGCTCAAAACAAAAGTACTGATGTAAGGAAGACAACCCCTCAAACCGATCGAGATTTCGACGTCGGACGAAGGAGATATCACGACTTTCCCGCAGCTGCTCCATGGGTTGCGGGAATTGGGTGTCTTTTTTCTTTTCTTTTCTTTTCTTCATTCTTTCTCTTTAAATTGTGTGTATGTATATGTATATTTATATATTGTGTATTTGGTTACTAAAATAGTAACTCAAGCCCATTAATCTCGGTTTGTAATTATTTTGCTCTCTTGTGTTATTTAAACTCTATATGTATTTTATATCGTTAAATTCTTCGATATTCTAAATTATATATTTTCTTTAACACACTTCTTGAATTTGTTTGACATAAATAATTATTTTAATTTACAACTCAATAATTGTTCTAATTATGCAAAATTCCCGGATAATTAATTAACGGGCCTTATAATGTATACGCTCAAAGATGAACATGATCTACAAGCTAGATTTACCTCTTTGGAAAGAAAAGTTGAAGCACTTGAATTGAAAAAGAACGGTCAATTAAAATATGTTCAAGAAATTGCGTGTCACATCTGTGATACAAGTGATCATTCTACAAAAGATTATCCCACTTTGCCCTCTTATAAAGAATGTCTCCATGAACAAGTCAATGTTTTGAATAATTTGAAAATGCCAAATTTTGAACCATTTTCTCAAAATTACAATCCACGTTGGCGAAATCATCCAAATTTTAGTTGGAAGAATGATAATACTGCACAATTTTCACTACCACATTTTCAAAATCAACAAAATTTTCAAAACTATGCACCTTATGTTTCTCTACTAAAAGGAACTTGGAAGATATATTGAATTCTTTCATTGCAAAGAAAGAGTCTATCAATACTCAAACGACTCAAACCATGACAGATTTGAAAGATACTCTTGCTAAATTTGCATCTGCACTTAATGTTCATGAAAAAGGTAAATTTCCTTCACAACCAAAGCCTAATCCCAAGGATCATCATTCACAAACTGGAACTTCTTGAATTCAACCGATGGATCAGGTAAAATATGTGATTACCCTTCGCAGTAGTAAGCTTTTGGAAAAATCCATTCTTGAACCTTGTGAAGATGATGATAAATCAACTCCAAAGAGAAAGGAATTGGAACCCATAACTTTCGAAGAGGAGGATCAACAGACAGTGTCACCACCATTCCCTCATGCATTGAAAAATACTAAAAAATCAAATTTAAATTTTATATATATGATATTTTTAAACAAGTAAATGTTAATATTCTTTTATTAGATGCAATAAAGCAGGTACCATCATATGCCAAATTTTTGAAAGACTAATGCACTGTGAAAAGAAAATTAAATGTGAAAAAGAAAGCATTTTTAGCCGAACAATTAAGTGCAATCATTCAAAATAATAATACTTTGAAATACAAAGACCCTAGTTGTCCTACTATTTCATGTATTATTGGAGAACGAAAGATTAAAAAAGTCTTGCTTGATCTTAGAGCTAGTGTGAATTTACTTCCATATTCAGTTTATCAAGAACTCAATCTAGGCGAGTTAAAACCTACTTCGGTAACACTTTTACTTGCCGATAGATCTGTTAAAGTTCCAAGAGGTATGGTAGAAGACATGTTGGTCCAAGTCGATAACTTTGTATATCCTGTCGATTTCATAGTTTTAGATACACAACCTATCGAAGATTGTAATGCAATTCCTTTAATTTTGGGTCGTCCATTTTTAGCAACTTCTAATGCTCTTATAAATTGAAGGAATGGAATAATGCAGTTGTCATTTGGTAACATGACTTTGGAGCTTAATGTTTTTAATCTTTGTAAGCAACCACATGACAAAGGAGATGAAAGTGAAGATGAAAATCTTATTGAAACTATTGTGGAAGAAAACATTCAAGAAGGGAGTACTCGTAACCAATTAGATATTTGTTCAACTGATGCTGTTAAAGAAAATATTGAAATTGATCTTGATGATTTTATCAGGTATCGCTCATTACCAAGATCAGAGAAAGAATTTGAGGCAAAATATGAGAACAAAGACGAACCACCCATATTGGAGCTAAAATCCTTGCCAGAAGAATTGAAGTACGCATTTCTTGGAGAAGATGAAACATATCCGGTGGTAATTTCTTCCAAACTAGCAAGTGAACAAGAAGGTAAATTAGTTGATATGCTTAAAAGACATAAAAATGCAATTGGTTGGACATTAAAAGATCTCAAGGGCATTAATCCATTAATTTACACTCACAAAATTCATTTAGAAGAAAATGCTAAATCATCTCAACAACCACAAAGGAGATTAAATCCACACATGAAAGATGTTGTGAAAACTGAAGTTCTTAAACTACTTGATGTTGGAATTATCTATCATATTTCTGATAGTAAGTGGGTAAGTCCAACACAATTAGTTCCAAAAAAATCTGGCATCACAGTGATAAAAAAATGAAAAAGGTGAATTGTTAACAAGTCGAGTCCCATCTAGTTGGCGGATGTGTATTAATTATAGAAAATTAAATGATGCCACTAGAAAAGATCATTTTCCATTACCATTTTTAGACCAAATTTTAGAAAGAGTAACAGGTCATCCCTACTACTGTTTTCTTGATGGATATTCAGGCTATTATCAAATTTCCATTGCACTCGAAGATGAAGAAAAAACTACATTCACATGTCCTTTTGGAACATTTGCATTTAGAAGGACGCCATTTGGTTTATGCAATGCCCCAGCAATATTTCAAAGATGTATGCTAAGCATTTTTTGGGACATGGTTGAAAATTGTTTGGAAATTTTCTTTGATGATTTAAATGTTTTTGGGAATACATTTGATAATTGTCTTGAAAATTTGGAAAAAGTTTTAAAAAGATGCGAGGAAAAAGGTCTTATTTTAAATTGAGAAAAATGTCATTACATGATTACTTCTAGAATTGTTTTGGGACATGTCGTGTCATCTCATGGAATTAAAGTTGATAAAGCAAAAGTTGATGTCATTGCCAATGTACCTCCTCCAAAAACCATTAAAGAAATTCATTCATTTTTGGGACATGCTGGATTTTATATGAGGTTTATAAAAGACTTTAGTTTAATCTCTATACCCATTTGTAGTCTCTTAACAAAAGAAACTGCATTTGAGTGTACTCAAGAATGTAAAAATGCTTTTGATAAAATCATTCGACATTTAACATCAGCTCCTATCATGCAACCTCCTGATTGGTCTTCACCATTTGAAATCATGTGCGATGCGAGTGATTATGCAGTCGGTGTAGTATTGGGTCAAAGAAGAAATGGTAAGCCTTATGTGATATATTATGCAAGTAGAACTTTAAACAATGCTCAAATGAATTACTCCACAACTGAAAAAGAACTACTTGATGTAATATTTGCATTAGATAAATTCCGTTCATATTTGATTGGATCAACAACTATTGTGTTTACTGATCATTCTGCTATTAGATATTTATAGACCAAACAAGATGCAAAGCCACGACTGATACGATGGATTTTGTTGCCCAAGAATTTGACATTGTAAACAAAGATAAAAAAGGAACCGAGAATGTCGTAGCTGATCATTTATCAAGACTAGCAACAGGATCATCTTGTGAAATGGCACCAATTGATGATAATTTTCCTGATGAACATCTTATTTCAGTTACTACTATAGCTTGGTTTGCTAACATAGTAAATTTTCTTGTGACAGGAAAAATGCCACCGCAATGGAGTTCCCAAGATAAAAGAAAATTTTTGAATGAGGTAAAAAATTTTATTGGGATGATCCATATCTGTTCAAGTATAGTCCAGATCAAATTTTTCGACGTTGCGTACCCGACAATGAGGTAAGTAGTGTCATTAAATTTTGTCATTCAGAAGCATGCGGAGGACATTTTTCTTCAAAGAAAACGGTTGCAAAAATCTTGCAGTGTGGATTTTATGGGCCCACTTTATTTAAAGACACCCACGAAATCTGCAAGATATGTGAAAATTGTCAAAATTGGGTGCGATTTCAAAAAGAAACATGATGCCTTTGAATCCTATCATTGAAATTTAAATCTTTGATTGTTGGGGAATTGATTTTATGGGACCTTTTCCACCGTCGTTTGGATACTTGCATATTTTATTTGTAGTTGATTATGTTTCCAAATAGATAGAGGCGATTCCATGTTGAACAAATGATCATAAAATCGTCATCAAATTTTTGAAAGAAAATATTTTAGTAGATTTGAAATTTCTCGAGCCATGATAAGTGATGGGGGAACTCACTTTGTTAATAAATCATTTGCTTCATTAATGAAAAAATATGTTATTACTCACAAAGTAACTACTCCTTATCATCCTCAAACAAATGGACAAGTTGAATTAGCTAATAGGGAGATAAAGCAAATTTTGGAAAAAACTGTTAACCCAAATAGAAAAGATTGGCCTCTGCGACTTAATGATGCACTTTGGGCATATCGAACAGCTTTTAAAACATCATTGAATATGTCTCCCTATAGGTTGGTTTACGGAAAACCTTGTCATTTGCATGTGGAATTGGAACTTAAAGCTTATTGGGTGATCAAAACTTTTAATTCAAGCATGGATGAGGCTAGCAAATTGCGTAAATCGCAACTTCATGAACTCCGAAATGACGTGTATGAGAATTCAAAGATTTATAAAGCAAAAGTCAAATAATTTCATGATAAAACAATTCTTAGAAAATCTTTTGAGATTGATAAAAAAGTTTTGCTTTATAATTCACGACTTCACATATTCCCAGGAAAATTACGATCAAGATGGACATGCCCATATGTTGTAAAGCATGTGTATACTTATGGAGCTGTGGATATTGAAAATCCTAAAAATGGTGATGTTTTTAAAGTAAATGGACAAAGGCTTAAACCATTTTTAGAAAATGAAATCTTTCAAGAAGAGTTTATTTCCCTTTCTGATCCTTGATTATTTGTGTTGCATTTAATTTTGTTTGTTTTTATTTTAGGTTTCCTTAATCTTTTTATTTTCCCGGTTAAATGGTGGATAACGATACTCCGTGGCTCTCATAGTCGATTTAATCATTTTTCTACAATTGGTGATACAAAAATTAAAAAAAAATAATTTCTTCTCTTTTCAAAATGGATGAAATTCTCTCAAAAATTTGTAAATATTTTCCCTCTGTTTCTGAAAAGGTTCTAAGAAAAATTTATGCAGGTAGGTGTGAAAGATTGAGATTGCTACTGCGAAAAGAAATTTCAGAAGATATTTGTCTTGTAATAGAACCTAAGGTCCGATTAGGAGGAGAAGTTCCACAGTCATTACTCATTCGGTATATGCCTGGATTAGGAAAAAGTACTTTTGCGAAAAAACGAAGGGCCAAAAGTTTAGGGGTTTGTCATAATTGTGCAAGATGGACTTGTGACAAACGATCCAGATCTATGGAATATGTTTCCAATAACAGAAAAGATAAAATTGGTTTCATTAAGAATGGGCTGAGTAAGGACTTTTTCGATAACATATTATTGACTCTTGAGAGGCATTCTAGTGGACACGTGCATATTGAACTTCTCCGTTTATGGAAACAATTCCAAGATGAGCGCCATCTTAATAGTCTTGGGAATCTGACTAAAAAAGACCATGTTTGCCAATTTACAAGATGAGCGCCATCTTAATAGTCTACAAACAATTTATATGCATGTGTGTCATTATTGTTTTTACTGTTTATTTTGTTTCCAACTGTGACCCATAGTTTTGTCATGATAACATATTACCCTTATAAAATCTCTCATCTTTCTCTCTATTTTCGCAGACAAAAAAAAAAGTAAAAACATGGCTGGATCCTCTGCACGAACATTGGAAAATATTTGTGTATTTTGTGGGTTGAGTCCTGGAAAAAATGAAGTGTTTGTAGAAGCAGCGAATAATCTTGGAAAGGTATTGGCTGAGAGAAAAATTCACATGGTATAGGGGGAGGTAATATTGGGTTAATGAGATCTGTTTCAACATCTTCACATCTTGGAGGCAGTCAGGTTTTGGGTATTATTCCTACAACTTTAGCTGAAGGAAATATTACAGGTGTTACGATTGGGGAGGATTTAAAAATTTCTTCTGTGTATGAAATAATCACAAAAATTATTGAAAATTCCGATGCTTTTATCGCATTACCAGGTGGTTTGGGTACATTATAAGAAATTTTTCACACTGTTTTTTGGGCACAAATTCATATCCATAATAAACCTGTGGGCTTTTTGAATATCAATTATTATTATAACAGTTTGTTGACATTTCTTGATAAAGATGTGGAACAGAATTTCATTTCAGAAAATCTACGACGGATGCTCTTCTGTGCTTCGACTGCAGACTAATTAGTTGATAATTTTGAAGCTTCTGTTCATAAGCCTGATCCGATGATAACAAAGATCAATTGGTTGCAATCAAGCAATAAGAAAAGAAAGTTGGATACATAAACNCAGTTTGTTATCTTCAATAAAATTCCATGTGATATCTCTTTCATTATATACTCTTTATTAATAATTATTTTGATATTAGGGACAATGTCATATTCTGATTGGGGTGAGAACAAACTAAAAAAAAAATTAAAACAAAAACAAAATTTTTTTAAAAAAAATTATTTTAAAATAAAACCATGTTTATTGTTTGTATCTTAGTAATTTTTGCAAAAATATCATTACATTACATGATTGAAAGGTTTAAATTAGAAAATGTATTAATCTATCTAAGGAGGTTTAAATTTTTATTTGAAAAAAAAAGTCAAAACTTTTAATATTACGATCACTATAAAAATATGATTTATGAAATCTTTTTGAATGATTAACCAGTGTGATAAAATCAGTTATTAAAGTATATGGCCCAAGATATATCTGATAAGAGTTCCTAAAATTTTTAAACTCACACATATTTTGTGAGTGAGTGGAGAAGATTGAGAAAACAGCTTGCGAGCCTTTATTGATCATGAGAGAGGCTATTTATTGTTTAGATCTTGAGTTCTTAAAAATAAAAAAAAGAAAGATGTTGAAGATCTATGTAATTTTTAAGTTATATGCTACGACCCATTTATCTCACATAAACAAAAAAAAAAAGAAAAAAGAAAGAGAGAAATATATTGTACAAATTAAATAAATATACATGTCTTTTAAATGTCTTCCTTAAACCATAAAAATCCCATAGGCATTTAAAAATCATAATTTAATCATGAACATTTCATAAACGTTTAAAAATAATCATAATATCATAAAAACAGCATTTAGAGCACTGCCATGATGTTTACTAATTTTTAAGTGTAAAAAGACTGTTTTACCCATAGACGTAAAATTCCTCGGTTTGGACTTTGTCTTGAATTCATTGACTTTAACATGTCCCAAATAATTATTTAAGCCTAAATTAATTTTTTCATAATTTTATTTAGCTTAAATATTAAACTTTTTTATATATATTTAATTATTTGTTTTCACGGTGTTTTTAATCCCGAAAAATCCCAAACTTTAATATAAAATTCCTAAATTCAAAATTTAGTCTTTTTATATAATTTTATCCCTTATGAACCACGACTCAGCCCCCGTGAGCCGTTTTTCGATTTATTCTAGTTTAGAAACCCTATTATGACACATAAACTTCTATCCCGAGCCATCTTACGATTTTCTCGAGTCACCCCAGAACCAAGTTGATCCGAAACTTGACTAACATCCTAGAGTACCCTACTGAACCCTTAGGTCACTTAGAAACCACCCCAAAACCCGAAAACGTGAGCCCCTCATTCTTCCCTAAGATGACCGAGAGTTTCACTTAGCAAGGACTCTAAGTTTGTGAACCTATGAGCCAAGCCATCGCTCCAGCACCCAAACCACCCTCTAGTACACCTACCTAGGACCCTAAAGACTCGCCCTAGCCCTATCAACGAGCAGGTTAATCAATCAATGAAGTTCATTTTTCAAAAGGATCATCAATCAGAAAAATGGAATGGAGTTTTTTGGAACAGTAGAAAACTAAATCAACTTTGTCATTTAGACGAAAAAAAGACTCTTATTCTAAAGAACCCAACAGGCCCTTTCACCTCGAATCAGACAAACAAAGACGGGATTAATTTTCCTAACTGAATGAGTTAGCATGGAGTAGCCCCTGAGCCCTGGACCGAGCCCTCCCCTCTCAGCAAGCTGCGCGCCCCCTGCACGAAATTTGTGCATGTTCTCGGGTAGGAGTCCTTGTTTATCAGGACTCCTCCCAGCCCTCAAACCTGACATTAATCTTGACTCAACCAAGCCCCTAGCCAGCCCTGAACCCACGCCAAGGCCAGCCCTCCCCTTTATTCATGAACCCGATCCCCTAAACCCTATGACAGCAAATTGGCTTTTCTTTTGTTTCCTTTGTTTCTGCCGTGATTTGGGTGTGTGTGTGGGACTCTAATTCACATAATAACTTTGCTTGATCACCACTTAATACCATGGCAGCCCCTTCACACAAAAGAACAAGATTTCGAACTACAATTCATGGGTATAAATTATGCATGGATAATATTTCGAAAATAACAACATAAATTTCATGCTTTCCATATTAACGATGTTTTAAACAATATTATGATGTGATAGACGAGAAAAAAAGATGTATGGCGTTCCTTTGCGTTATATACGCTCGAAAAACCGTTGACGACAAAGAACGGAGCGAAACCTTGGCTTGTTTCTCCTTGAACCTTCGAAAATCCCTTCAAATATTGGATGTGTGTGTGCCGTGTGGTTGATGGGTGCTACTACTTAAATTATAATTCACCCAAGTGTAGGTTGTCTGCAAGAAATATATTTCATAAGTACGAGATCGATCCACAGAGAGGTTATTTTAAGTTTAAATTTATTAATTTATAGATTACCAAATGCAAGAACGAAGTTTACAAATTATAAATTTTGTCAAGGCTCGAGGATTTATTCTTGGTTTATGCAATATTGTTTAACTAAAAGTAAAACAAAGGAAACCACCATAAATAATGGTTCCAAGAAAATTAAATATTTAAATACACATCTAATATAATATAGCTCCCACTATAAAAAATACCGAATTCACCGATATTTTATATATGGTACCTATGATTATACATATAACTATATAAATATATAACTGCATAAATGTTAAATTAAATCATTATATTTCATTTAGAACAACCGGCAGAGCCACGCTATTGCCTAAATGAAATATATGATTTAATAA
>NC_133315.1:9122840-9123834 GCF_012295235.1 Primulina huaijiensis | reverse complement strand
CAATAATTATTAACTAATGCGTCTCAGGTGCATTTTACTGACACATTACTCGTCATTGAACTAAAAATTATAATTATTATTATTACTATATATATGAATATATATATATTTTTTTTTGTTTTTTTATAAAAACAAACTAAGAGGAGAAGAAGAATAGGAGATTTTTCATACCTTAAAGAGAAAACAAAATATTAAAACATACCGTTGAATCACAAGTTCAGCATCACATGAATTTTCTTTTCTTACTCTTGGATGTTGGCCAATTAAGTTGAGATAAGAATGGATCTGGTTCATGACTAAATCCTTGCAGTAAATCAATAAGTTCAGCATCACTTGTAGCAGAAACTAACATCCTTCGCGAAGCTAATGAAATAAATCCCTGTTCCACAACATCATCAAGAAACGATAGCAGTTTATCATAATAATTGTTAACATTTAACAAGCCAATTGGCTTATTGTGGATATTTAATTGTACTCAACAAACAGTATGAAATTTTTCTTCCAAAGTACTGAAACCTCCTGGCAAAGCAATGAAAGCATCTGAATGTTCAATCATTTGAGTAATTCGTTCATATACGTTGTCCACTTTCATTTCTTCTCCTATTGTTGGTCCAGTAAGACTGGCTAAGGTAGTCGGAATAATGCCTAAGACTTCACTTCCACCTGCATGCGCAGCTTTTGCAACTTTTCCCATGAGACCAACTTCACCACCACCATATACCAAATGAATCTTTTTTTTAGCAAATGTTATTCCAAGCTTTTCTGCTGCCTCTTCATAAATTGAATCTTTTCCTGCAATAGATCCACAAAATACACAAATATTTTTGATTTTACTTACCGTGGACGTCGACATGTTGAGAAATATGTTTTCTGCAATTGTTAAATCACAGCATATGAATTTATAAGCGTAACATGCCAAAAGTCAATATTTGAACAGGAAATTATTATTATTAAAAGAAAATAAAAATGACATAAATTAAAACACATATATACA
>NC_133315.1:9109644-9122480 GCF_012295235.1 Primulina huaijiensis | reverse complement strand
TATTATTATTATTATTATTATATATTTCAATTATTTTGGGAAAACTGAAAAAACCGACTTAGATAGTCACGGAGTACCGTTATCCGCCACTTAACCGGGAAATGAACTAGAATCTGCAAAAACAAAATGAAAATATCAAACAACTATCATGGATCATATAAAGGCATAAAATCATCATTGAGAATTTCAATTTCTATAAAAGGCTTAAGTCTTTGCCCATTAACTTTAAACACGTCATTATTTTTAGGATTTTCAATATCAACAGCACTATGAAGATAAACAAATTTAACTATAAATGGTCTTGACCATCTCGATCTTAGTTTTCCTGGAAATAAATGCAAACGAGAATTATAAAGTAAAACTTTTTGTCCAATTTCAAATGACTTTCTCATAATATTTTTATCATGAAAGGTTTTAGTTTTATCTTTATAAATCTTAGAATTTTCATATGCATCATTTCTTAATTCTTCTAGTTCATTTAATTGCAATTTTCTTAGTTTAGATGCATCATCTAAATTAATATTAAATGCTTTAATTGCCCAATAAGCTTTATGTTCAAGTTCAATCGGTAAATGACAATGCTTACCAAAAACTAACCTATATGGTGACATCCCTAATGATGTCTTAAATGCAGTTCTATATGCCCATAATGCATCAGTTAATCTTAAAGATCAATCTTTTCGATTTGGATTAACTGTTTTTTTTTAAAATTTGTTTTTTTTTCTCTATTTGCAAGTTCAACTTGACCATTACTTTGAGGATGATATGGGGTAGAAACTTTATGTGTAATGCCATATTTTCTTAACAAAGAAGAAAATGATTTATTTATAAAATGACTTCCCCCATCACTAATTATTGCTCTAGGTATTCCAAATCGACTAAAAATATTTTATTTTAAAAATTTTATAACAACTTTATGATCATTACTTCTACATGGAATTGTTTCAATCCATTTTGAAACATAATCAACAGCGACTAAAATGTACGTATATACAAAAGATAATGGAAATGGACCCATAACATCTATCCCCCCAACTATCGAATATTTCAATAATTATGATTGGATTTAAAGGCATCATGTTTCGTTTTGAAATTGATCCCATCTTCTGACAGTTTTCACAAGATTTGCAAAATAAATGCGTATTTTTGAATAAAGAGGGCCAATAAAATCCACATTGTAAGATTTTTGCAGCTGTTTTATTGGATGAAAAATGACCTCCACATGCTTCAGAATGACAAAATTTAATAACATTACTTACTTCATTGTCGGGTATGCATCGTCGAAAAATTTGGTCAGGACAATACTTAAACAAGTAAGGATCATCCCAATAAAATTTTTTAACTTCTATCAAGAATTTATTCTTATCCTGTGAATTCCAATGAGAAGGCATTTTATTTGTCACAATAAAATTTACAATGTTAGCAAACCAGGGCATAATAGTAGCATAAAACAACTGATCATCTGGAAAATTTTCATTTATTGGTATTTCATTATGAGATGATTCAGTCATTATTCTAGATAAATGATCGGCTACGACATTTTCTTTTCCTTTTTTATCTTTAATTATAATATCAAATTCTTGTAACAATAAAATCCACCGTATTAATCTTGGCTTAGCATCTTGTTTATTTGATAAATATTTTACGGCAGAATGATCAGTGTACACAATAGTAGTAGAACCAATTAAATAAGATCGAAACTTATCTAATGCAAATACTACTGAAAGTAATTCTTTTTCAGTAGTTGAATAATTTATTTGGGCACTATTTAAGGTTCTACTAGCATAATAGATTGCATACGGTTTTCCTTCTTTTCTCTGTCCTAACACAGCTCCTATAGCATAATCACTTGCATCACACATTAATTCAAATGGTAAAGACCAATCTGGAGGTTGTAAAATAGGTGATGTAATTAAAAGATTAATTATTTTTTTAAAAGCATTTTCACATTTCTGAGTCCATTCAAATTGTGTATCTTTTGTTAAAAGATTCGAAATTGGTTTAGATATTATGCTGAAATTTTTTATAAACCTTCTATAAAAACCTGCATGACCCAAGAATGATCGAACTTCTTTGACCGTTTTTGGTGATGTTAAATTAGCAATAACATCAACTTTGGCTTTATCAACTTCAATTCCTTTTTCAGATATCACATGACCTAACACAATCCCAGATTTAACCATATAATGACATTTTTCCCAATTTAAAACAAGATTTTTTTCTTCACATCGTTTTAATACTTCTTCTAGGTTTTTAAGACAATTTTCAAATGAGTTTCCAAAAACAGTTATATCATCCATAAAAACTTCTACAAATTCTTCAATCATATCACTGAAAATACTTAACATGCATCTTTGAAAAGTAGCCGGAGCATTACATAAACCAAATGGCATTCTTTTAAATGCAAAAGTTCCGAAAGGACAAGTGAAAGTAGTTTTTTCTTGATCTTCTAATGATATAGGTATTTGATAATACCCCGAATACCCATCAAGAAAACAGTAATAAGAATTTCCTGCTACTTTTTCTAGAATTTGATCTAAAAATGGTAGTGGGAAATGATCTTTTCTAGTTGCATCATTTAATTTTCTATAATCAATACACATACGCCAACTAGATGGAATCCTAGCTTGTAATAACTCTCCCTTTTCATTTTTTATAACAGTGATGCCTGACTTTTTAGGTACTACTTGTGTTGGACTTACCCATTTACTATCTGAGATTGGATAGATAATTCCAGCGTCTAATAGTTTTAATACTTCATTCTTAACAACTTCCTTCATATGTGGATTTAACCTTCTTTGTGGTTGTTGATATGTTTTAGCATTTTCTTCCAAATGAATTTTATGTGTGCAAATTAAAGGATTTATACCTTTTATATCTTTCAAAGTCCATCCAATTGCATTTTTATATTTCTTAAGTAATTTAATTAAATCTTCTTCTTGATTTGGTAGAAGAGTGGAAGAAATTACAACAGGAAATGTTTTATTTTCACCAAGAAATACATATTTCAATTCGAATGGTAAAACTTTTAATTCAAGTTTTGTATTATCATCTTTTTTAAAATTATTTTCAGACTCAAAACATTCTATTGAAAAAACTTCAGATTGTTGATTTAAGTTTTCTTCTTGTATATTTTCTTCCATAATTGTTTCAATTTCATTATCATATTCATTTTCATTAATACTTGGTTGTTTACATAAATTGAACACATTAAGTTCTAGAGTCATATTTCCAAAAGACAATTTCATTATTCCATTTCGACAATTAATTAAAGCATTTGAAGTTGCTAGAAATGGTCGTCCCAATATTACTGGAATTTCATTATGTACTTCTATTGGTTGTGTATCCAAAACAATAAAATCTACAGGATATATGAATTTATCAACTTGAACCAACACATCTTCTACAATACCTCTAGGTATTTTGATTGACCTATCCGCCAGTAAGAGAGTAACAGAAGTGGGTTTTAATTCTCCTAAATTAAGTTTTTCATAAACTGAATAAGGAAGTAAATTCACACTTGCTCCCAAATCTAACAAAGCTTTTTTAATTTTATTTTCTCCAATAATACATGAAATTGTTGGACAACCAGGATCTTTATATTTTAAACTAGAATTATTTTGAAGAATAGAACTTACTTGTTCAGCCAAGAATGCTTTCTTCTTCACATGCAATTTTCTCTTCACAGTACATAAGTCTTTTAAAAATTTTGCATATGAAGGTACTTGTTTAATAGCATCTAATAATGGAATATTTATCTTTACTTGTTTAAAAACTTCATAGATATCAGAATCATTTTTTTGTTTTTTATGATTTGTTAATGCATGAGGAAATGGTGGAGGTTTATTTGATTCATTTACTATTTCAGATGATTTATCATTCAACATATTATTTTTAGAATTTAAGGTATCATCATTCTCAAAAGTATCAGGATTATCATCCTTACTCTTTGATTTTAAATGATCCTTGTTTTCATTACTATATGGATCATTAACTATTTTACCACTTCTAAGGGTAATAACAGATTTTATTTGATCAATTTTTTCATTTTTTAATTCTTGATTTTGATTTTTAGGATTAGGTTGAGGTTGAGATGGAAATTTTCCTTTTTCATGAATATTAAGTGCAGATGCAAATTTTGCAAGAGTTTCTTTCAAATCAGTCATAGATTGACTGTTTTGAATATTGATAGATTCTTGCTTTTGGATAAATGCATGAATTACATCTTCAAAGTTTTTTCTTGGAGGTGTAACATAAGGAATATAACCTTGATGATTTTGGTTATTTTGAAAATATTGTTGTGAGGGTTGTGCATTATTATCATTCCTCCAACTAAAATTAGGATGATTTTTCCATCCAGGATTATATGATGTTGAAAAAGGATCTAGTATTGGTTTTTTATAATTGTTAACATAATTTGCTTGTTCATGGAGACATTCTTTAAATGAAGGTAATGTTGGACAATCTTTTGTAGCATGATCATGTGTATCACATATATGACAAACAATTTCTTGAATACTTTTTAATTGACCACTCTTTTTCATTTCTAATGACTCAATTTTTCTTGCTAAAGATGCAAGTTTAGCTTGAATATCTATATCATCTTTAAGATTATAGATACCACCCCCATTTGTTGAATTATTGATTTTAGTTGTTGGTGGTTCTATTGTGCCTATATTATCCCAATTTTGAGCATTTTCTGCTAATGAATCCAAATACTCCATAGCTTCATTTGGGTTTTTATCTTCAAAAGTTCCATTACACATGAATTCTATCATTTGCCTATCTTTAGGTATTAGACCTTCATAAAAGTGAGAAACTATTCTCCATGTTTCAAAACCATGATGTGGGCATGTATTAAGTAATTCTTTATATCTATCCCAACATTGATAAAATGTTTCTCCTTGTTTTTGAGAAAAAGTAGTAATTTGTCTTTTAAAAGAGTTTGTTCTATGGGAAGGAAAAAACTTTTTGAGAAATTGTTGTTGCATTTCTTCCCATGATCTTATTGAACTTGATCTCAAATTTTGTAGCCATGTTTTAGCTTTATCTTTTAAAGAAAAAGAGAAAAGCTTTAATCGAACTATATCCATGCTACAATTTTAATCATTATAAGCGTTACAAACTTCCTCAAATTCTCTTAGATGTAAATATGGATTTTCAGAATCTAAGCCATGAAAATTTGGTAAAAGTTGAAGAATTTGAGGTTTAAAGTTGAAATTAGATGCAACAGAAAAACTAAACAAGATGGAGCACTAGTTCTAATAGGGTTCATATGGTGCCTAAGTGTTCTTAATTGATCATGTTCTTGATTATTATTATTATTATTGTTATTATTGTTATCATTATCTTGATTATTTGAATTATCATCCATTTTTAAATTATTTTCAGATACTCGAATAAGTCTACCATTTTTTTTTGGATTCCAAATACTCATACAAAAAAAAACACAATACTTATAAATAAAACATAATTAACAAATATAAACTTAATTTATACCTCCCGGCAACGGCGCCAAAAACTTGCTACTACTTAAATTATAATTCACCCAAGTGTAGGTTGTCTGCAAGTAATATATTTCGTAAGTACGAGATCGATTCACATAGAGGTTATTTTAAGTTTAAATTTATTAATTTATAGATTACCAAATGCAACAACGAAGTTTACAAATTATAAATTTTGTCAAGGCTCGAGAATTTATTCTTGGTTTTTGCAATTTTGTTTAACTAAAAGTAAAACAAAAGAAACCAACATAAATAATGGTTCCAAGAAAATTAAATATTTAAACACACACCTAATATAATATAATTCCCACTATAGAAAATGCCGAATTCACCGATTGTAGAACCCGTAAATTAGACTACGTATAAGCCATGCATAATTCCTAGTATTTAAATTAAAATGATTTTATTTCATGAGTCTTTAAATTCTATTCGTTAAATGTATTTATTTCATGCAGTAGTTTAGTTGCTACCTTTTTGTTAAATAAGTGAGGCCAGACCGGAGTTGGAATAAAGAGATAAATTTTAATATTAAGAAAATATTCCTAGAATTTATTTAAAATAAATAAAAAGTTAATTTATTGTAAAAGAAAATTTAGGGGAATCATTTAATTAATTAGAGATAAGTAGTAAATGAATTCTTTTAGGTTCAATAATTTAATTAAAAGCCTAAAATAAAATATATGACCAATTGAGATAAGTTAATCTAGGCTTATTTTAATTAAGAAATTATAATTTTACATGATAGTAAATTTATCTTTAAAATTTAAAGAAATATCCATGCATGCAAGATAATGGTATTCCTTAATTAATTTATTTATTCACTAAAATATTTAATGGGTAGATCAAACTCTAAAGAATTAAAATACAAGATTTAAGAAATATTTTCCCTCCATTTTTATTTAAAATTTCGGCCACCCCTATTTGATTTAATTAATTTGTCAACTCTCTTTTTTTTTTATCTTTCAATTGGTCCTTTCCTTGCCCAATTTTTGGGAGATAAATCCCTCAACTTTAATCCTCAATAATTAAACAATTAAGCAATATTCTCCCTTATTTTTGCAAGCTCAAAATCAGTCATCCCTTATTTCAATAGATTTTAATTAGTTGGACAACTCATTCTTTATTATCTTCCCCTTAAATTTTCCTAGCTAGATATTCTCCCCACTTTTAAATCACAATCAAATAATTTAATTAAGCAATTTTTCTTGTTCCTAGACACATTGGTCGATCAAATACATTCAAAATATCCCCAAAAAATCTTGTGATATCCTAAGCATTCCTTATCTCACCACTAGAAAGATAGCAAGATCATTTCATTCCCTTATCTTGTCAACTTTCCCATCTATCTTCTAGCCATTCCCTCCCCCTCCTCTTCACCGAAATTTGAGAGAAATTCAGAGCATTTTAGAGAGGAAAAATCGTGAGAAAACCGTGAGAAAATAGGAGAACAAATCGAGTAGGAAACAAGAAGAAAAACACTCCGTCTCCTCCACGCCGCATCGTGTATTTCTTTTTGTTTTCTTCAAAACAAAAATATCCAGGCATGTATATGTTTTTATTTACTCCTCAATCAAGTCATATACTGATTTTAACATCCCTTGTGCACGATCATTAACCATAAAAATCAAAATGCATGACAGCAACTTTCGAACCATGTACAGAATTTTCTTGCCTTCTTGAACACTTCACGCCTTTGCCTTGTTTCGATGGTTCTAGGTGTTGGTTCGATTCCAGGCTTCCAAGGCTGCATATAGACACGTACTAGGGTGTGTCAAGACCATGTTGGTCCATTCAAACAAGCCCCATGCATTCCAGAAACCAAAAATAACAGCAAATCTTCATTCATGCCATTTAAGTTTCGAAAAATGTTCTGTTTTGCTGTCAAGGAGAGTTTCTGATCTTGGCTGCCCTAAGGGCCAATAGCCATGGTTAGAACACTTCCCTATCATGTGTAAGACGTGACTAAGTTGCCCTGTTGGAGGCTTGGTCCATGGTGAATTTGTTTTTAAATCAAAACACAAGAACAACCCACAGCCCCTTCTCCCCTTTCGAATTCTGGTGGTGTAACTTTCGAGTTTAGTGGTGTGGTGTGAATCTTGGTTGGCCTCTGGCCCATAGCCACGGTTCATACCATACCCCTTGATGTCTAGATTATGTCATGGTCAACCATATGGCCACTGGAATGGTCCATGACAGCAAGAAGCGTAGCAACACCACACACGCACAGAATTGCTCTCGGGTGGGACTTTTCGATAGTTTCTTGGTATGGTTCGAATTGTGGCTGGCCTTGGGCCCTTAGCCATGGTTCCAACCTTCCCTTAGGATGTTGGCAAGAGGTTTTGGTCAGTGGTTCAAGCCCCAATGGCCGGGTAGCTTTAAAAACGACGCAAGGAAACGCAAGCATGCTGCTGTATGTTTGGACAGCAAGTCGGTGCTTCGGTTCAGAGGCTCGTTTGAGTTCTTGGTTGGCTTTTAGCCTATGGCCTTGAACTGGACAGTGTCTCATTGAGTTAGGTGCAATGTGCCAAAGTGACTTGCTATCCAAACATACAGCAGCATGCTTGCGTTTCCTTGCGTCGGATCATTTTAGAGGTCGTACGAGAATTTACGGTGCAATGTGCCAAAGTGACTCTCGAAAGAGCGTTTTACGTTTTTGGCCTCCATTCACTAAATTTCGAGTATTGTAAATTTAGGAGCATTATTTAATCATTTTTAAGAGTATTTTAATCATGAGTAAACGTTGGTTCGGGTTGGTTCGGAGTCATGATTAAGTACTAAGTCAGTTGGCGTAATTGTCTCGTTTTTGGATTCAATTACAAAGTTTGGTCAAGAAAAATCAATTGCATATTTTTCATGTTAAATTTTAGTCGCAGTGAGCCTGGGAACGATCCAACCCATTTGGTAAAATTAATACAGGACATTTAATTACGTTATTTAATTATATTACGTGCATAAAAATAAAATTATCCATTTTTGAGATTTATGTGATATTGCTTGTGGCCATTATACCATTGTGGGATTATTACTTCACCCGGTCGCCAGTTACCAGTCAGTTCAGTTTTGTACCACCCAGTATACTATGGCATTAGTCTGATCAGACGATTAGTATTTCACCCGGTCGTCAGTTACCGGTCCCGGTCGTCAGTTACCGGTCAGTTCAGTTCAGTTCAGTTCAGTGCAGTTCATGTGGCCACTTGCGTAGAACATAATCTCAACAAAATTATCATCCAGGCTATTTTATTACAGAGCTCTATTGAGCTAACAGTTCACTTATGATTTTCAGTTCAGTTATGCACGTATTTATAATTATCCATGATAAGATATTTACAGTTCAGTTATGCAAGTACTATAATTCCTCATGACATGATATTTTCACTTCGCATGCAATTTTATTATTATCTATTTACTTTTTATTTACGATATATGCATGCTGAGTCTTTAGACTTACTAGACTTGACTGTTGTAGGTACTGATGATGTCGGAACCGAGGGCGGGGACCAGTGAGCCATCTCGAGTCGGCAGTAGTGGGACCCGAGGACCTCATTTATCAGTTTATTTATTATTTTTAGAGAAAACTCATTTTATTACAATGAATTATTTTAAGTTGTCGTTTTGAAACAATATTTACTTCTGCTGCTATTTTTGAACATTAAACTTTATTTATCAGTCTATTAATGAATAAGGCATTTTATTTAATTAAAGAGAAAATTTTTAAATTTTTCCGCAAATTTTCAAGTACGAATTAAGAGGCCTCTACAGGTGGTATCAGAGCAATGATTCTGTAAAGGGTTGCACTACTACTGATCTCGAGAAGCTCACGAAGTCACGTCTTCGGTCTGTGAATTTTACATTCATGCATTTTATTTAAAGCCGGAATTATTTTAACTGCATGTTCTCATGAAGTGTTTTTACGTTCAGATTTTTTATTTGTTCAGTATTTATTTACATTTAAATAAATTATGGAATTATGCATGTTGGTTACGTATGGGTTATGTATGGAACAGTATGCCTCCTAGACGCGTTGTTGAGCGAGTGAGAGACGACGAGCCTTGTCTTGAGGACAGGGAGGAGCAGAGGCAGGAGAGGCAGGGATCTCCACCCCATCCACCAGATATGAATGCCCAGATGCTAGCTTTGATGACTCGGTTCTTCGCCCAGTTTGCGGGGAACGATGCTGTGATGACCAGGCCGACAGGGCCTGAGGCTGTCTACGAGTGATTCATGAAGATGCGTCCTAAGTAGTTTTCAAGGACGACGGACCCCATGATTGCCGAGGTCTGGATCAAGTCCCTCGAGGTTATCTTCGAGTTCATGGAGCTTGGAGATGCAGACAGAGTCCGATGTGCCACCTACTTATTCGGACGAGATGCCCGCTTATGGTGGGAAGGAGCATCAGTAGCCCTGAACTTGGCTACGCTGAGTTGGGCGCGCTTCACGGAGGTATTCTACTCCAAATATTTTACTGAAGAAGTGCGCACCAGGTTGACCACTGAGTTCACGAGCCTGAGACAGGGATATCTGACTGTTACGGAGTTCATCCGTAAGTTTGAGAGGGGTTGTCATTTTGTGCCCCTGATCGCGAATGTTGCTAAAGCGAAGTTGATGCATTTCTTGGTGGGTCTACGGCCGATCTTGCGCCGTGATGTTAGGGTGTCTGACCCTACTACTTATGAGGTCGCTGTGTCCAGAGCTCTAGCTGCAGAGCAGGATCAGCGTGATATCGAGAGAGACCGCCAGGGCAAGCGCCCAGCCCAGGTACCACATCGCCCTCCTCCTCAGCAGCATCAGCAGTCGAATAAGAGGCCTTTCCATGGCCCGCCCAGAAACAGAGGCCACCAGCAGCACCAGCAACAGCGGGGACGCGCAGTCCCTAAGCCTATTGAGCATCCGATCTGTCCTAAATGCTCACGCCGCCATCCTGGAGTATGTATGTATTGCTCTGGGAAGTGTTACAAGTGCGGTAGCCCAGACCACGTGCTACCGCAGTGCCCATAGAGGAATCTGCCTACCCAAGGCAGGGTATTTGCTCTTCATGCAGTGGAGACGAACCCCGATACCATGCTTATGACAGGTACCTTTAAGCTTTAAATTTATATTTTCGATTTAATGTTTTGGGTGAGGTTTTGAACCTAGTATTGCGATAGGATTGCATGCTCTACTCAGTATTATTTTTGGGGAATTTAAGTTAGAAGAACTTTGGCCTTTGCATGTCTATAAGTTAGTTTTATTATTATTGGGTTCAGCCTAGTGTTCTAACCTTTCAGAGAGAATTTTCATAGCTGGCTCAGCTACAAAAGCCCTGATAGATTCAGGGGCAACTCACTCATTTATTTCTAAGGTCTTTGCGAATTTTCTCAAAGTTAAGACCGTGGGGCTAGATGTAGCCTACTCAGTGGTACTACCTTCGGGAGAGGAGATGGCAGCCACCAATGTGATCCGAGACATAGATCTGGAGCTTCATGGCAACCTTGTTTATACGGATCTGATTGTCTTGCCAATGCCAGAGTTCGACATCATATTAGGCATGGATTGGCTATTGCGTAACAGAGTGTTGATAGACTTCCAGCGGAGATCTGTTCTAGTCCAACCGCCTGGGATGACACAGTTCTTATTTGAGCCGGACAGGTCCTTTCCCTTACCGCACATTATTCCTTATGTCCAGGCTAGGAAGCTCATGCATAGGGGGTGTCGATCGTTTTTAGCAACTTTTATATCTGTCTCCGAGACACCCAGTTAGTCAGCCGCAGATGTTCCGATTGTTAGAGATTTCTTAGACGTTTTTCCTGAGGACGTCTCTGGTATGCCACCCGAGAGAGAGGTGGAGTTTTCTATTGAACTTATGCCAGGTAAGGCACCGATCTCAAAAGCACCGTACCGACTAGCGCCGACAGAGATGGCAGAGCTGAAGAAGCAGATTCAGGAACTTCTCGACAAGGAGTTCATTCGACCAAGTTTCTCACCACGGGGCTCGCCAGTCTTGTTTGTGAAGAAGAAGGATGGCTCTATGAGACTTGGCATCGATTACCGGGAGTTGAACAGGGTTACAGTGAAGAATAAATACCCACTTCCGAGGATTGAAGATCTATTTGACCAGTTGCAGGGAGCTTCGGTATTCTCCAAGATTGATCTACGTTCCGGTTATCACCAATTGAGGGTGAAAGATGCTGATGTTTTGAAGACTTCTTTTAGGACTCGTTATGGCCACTACGAGTTCCTTGTGATGCCGTTCGGTTTGACGAATGCGCCAGCGATCTTCATGTATCTCATGAATCGCTTATTTCAGCCGTATCTTGATCAGTTTGTGATAGTGTTCATCGACGACATTCTCGTCTACTCGAAGAATCGAGAGGATCACAGCAGACATCTGATCACAGTGTTGCAGACCTTGCAGAAGCACAAGTTATTCGCAAAGTTCAGTAAGTGCGAATTCTGGGTTGTGCAGCAGAATGCATCTGAGATCCGCAGTTTTCTGGGCTTAGCAGGATATTACCGAAAGCTCATTCAGGGATTTTCTTCCATCGCAGTTCCACTCACAGCATTGACCAAGAAGAATGTGAAATTTGTGTGGAGCGATGAGTGCAAGAAGAGCTTCGATACTTTGAAGCAAGCTCTTATCTCAGCACCAGTTTTGGCCATGCCATCAGGGCCCGGTGAGTTTGTTCTATATACCGATGCTTCGAAGCTCGGTCTTGGCGCGGTATTGATGCATGTTGTCACTTTGATTGTTCCACTCCTAAGAGCAAGTTGTCCACAAGTAGTATAATTCGGTGAGTCCGATATCGTATCTACAGGGAAGCTAAGGTAATTACAAGTCCACTACAATGTCTTTTTGTTTTGTTTTTGTTTTTGTTTCTTTTTAATTTTAATTGTTTGAATATTTAATGGGTAAATTTTATTTGTTCAAATTTTAATTTAAGTAGTTGAGATTAAAGGATCCACTCTTGGTATTTTAATAAAGTTAACATTAACGAACAATATTGAAATCCACTTAATAAAATGGTTCCAATATATTAAATAATCATATTTATATTATGTTATAATTTATTATCTTATAAGTATATAATATATACCAAAACTTATAAATGTGGTCAAGTATTTATTGTGCTATATATATATTTGTAAACACTAAATCAAGGTTCCCACTTTAAATGGTTGGAAAAACCAAACTAACATTTAAATGGTACCAAGAAATTAATATTATAATATATTTATATATAGTAAATCAAGGTTCCCACTTTAAATGGTTGGTAATACCAAACAAACATTTAAATGGTTCAAAGAATTTAGTGTAACATATAGCAACAATAAATGAAAACTCCCATTTATAAGTAG
>NC_133315.1:8993219-9109418 GCF_012295235.1 Primulina huaijiensis | reverse complement strand
ACATAAAAAGAAACATGTGGATAATTGAGTTGTCTAGTTGTGGTATTTTTTTCAAACCATTTGACCAAGTAATTAGAGAGATATGGTCAAAATACTAGAGCATGGTAAAACTGCCACTCCTTTGGTAACTTTATTTGTTGCTTAATTTGATCCCAATTGTGAGAGGATTTTTATCTCATGCTTGTCAACAATATTGTAGATATTATAATCAACTTTCTACAGGTCCAAGAATCATCTTAATCCCATTTGCAACGCCAAGTTTATTCTTGTTTTATCGAACCTGTAAAAAATAGTAAAAACTTGTAATTACACAACAACTTATATTTTATACAATTTATTATAAAACATATAATATTTAAACATTTAATAAAACAAAAACTATATATTTATATTATAAAACATTTAATTAATGTACAATTTTTATGTTTATCACACCTCCCAACCAGCTTATTGCTAGTCCCTAGCAATTTAAGCGTTAATAGCAATACAAAACATATTGATTAATTTAAATAGAAATGTAATCAAAACTATCTAAGTGTTTAAATTAAATTTGAAAACTGTCAAAGTTATATCAAGATCATCATAATTATAATTTATGAAATAATTTGAGATGATCAATTCAAAGCTTATTTCAGGTAGTTAAATGTACACGGCCTTCAGAAATTCCTAGTAAGAGTCTCAACTCCATATCCTCACAGGTTAATAAATGTTTCAATTTATGGCAACGATTTCTCTCATGGAGTTGGAATACAGATAAATGCTCAGAAAAATGGTTTACAGAATGCAGACAGACAAACGAGCCAAACTAATCAAAAGATAGAAAATCCATTGATTCAAAATCTAGTTGTTCTTATTATATATTTTTTCTGATCCTTTTTTTTTTTTTCATAACATCATGGAATCAGACTAAGTTTATGCTTCTTGACCACATATTTATTTAATTTGTACAATAAATTTCTCTCTTTTTTTTTTTTTTTTTATGAGAGATATATGGGTCGTAGCATATAACTTAAAAATTACATAGATCTTCAATATCTTTCTTTTTGTATTTTTCTCTTTTTTTTTCAGGAAATATCATTTTTTTTTCAAAATAAGAACTCAAGATCTAAACAATAGATAGTCTCTCTCATGATCAATAAAGGCTCGAAAGCTGTTTTCTCAGTCCTCTCCACTCACTCACAAAATATGTGTGAGTTTAAAATTTTAGGCACTCTTATAAGGTATATCTTGGGCCATATACTTTAATACCTGATTTTATCACAATGGTTAATCACTCAAAAAGATTTCATAAATCATATTTTTATATTGATCAGAATATTAAAATTGACTTTTTTTTTCAAATAAAAATTTAAACATTCTTAAATAGATTAATGCATGTTCTAATTTAAATCTTTCAAACATGTAATGTATGACATTTTTGCAAAAATTACTAAGATACAAACAATAAACATGATTTTATTTTAAAATAATATATATATATATTTTTTTTTTAATTTTTTTTATAAGTTTGTTCTCCCCCCAATCAGAATATGACATTGTCCCTAATGTCAAAATAACTATTAATAAAGAGTACATAATGAAAGAGATATCACCTGGAATTTTATTGAAGATAACAAACTGAAACAAACGCAAACCAATCCACGACTTTTGAATCAATGATCCAACTTCCTTTTCTTATTGCTTGATTGCGATCAATTGATCTTTGTTATCATCGGATCAGGCTTATGAACAAAAGCTTCCAAATTATCAATTAATTGGTCGGCAGTCGAAGCAGAGATGAGCATTCTTCGTGAATTTTCTGAAATGAAATTCTGTTCCACAGCTTTATCAAGAAATGTCAACAAACTGTCATCATAATTATTGATATTCAACAAGCCCACAGGTTTATTATGGATATTAAGTTGTGCCCAAGAAATAGTGAGAAAAATTTCTTCTAATGTACCAAAACCACCTGGTAATGCGATAAAAGTATCAGAATTTTCAATCATTTTTGTGATTCTTTCATACATAGAAGAAACTTTTAATTCCTCACCAATCGTAACACCTGTAATATTTCCTTCAGCTAAAGCTGTAGGAATAATACCCAAAACCTGACTACCGCCAAGATGAGCAGATGTTGAAACAGATCCCATTAACCCAATATTACCTCCCCGATATACCAAGTGAATTTTTCTCTCAGCCAATATCTTTCCAAGATTATTCCCTGCTTCTACAAACACTTCATTTTTCCAGGACTCGACCCACAAAATACACAAATATTTTTCAATGATTGTGCAGAGGTTCCAGCCATGTTTTTTTTACTTTCTTATTTTTTTTCTGTGAAAATAGAGAGAAAGATGAGAGATTTTATTGGGGTAATATGTTATCAGGACAAAACTATGGGTCACAGTTGTAAACAGAATAAACAGTAAAAACAATAATGACACACATGCATGTAAACAGTAGTGTGATTGTGGCTCACAATTTTCCTCTGGTTTTATGTCCAAAAACGTCTTCAACGCCTTCTATGAGTCGAGGATATGCTTCCCATCCAATTTCCTTATAAATTGGCAAACAGGGTCATTTTTAGTCAGATTCCCAAGACTATGACGCTCATCTTGGAATTGTTTCCATAAACGGAGAAGTTCAATATGCACATGTCCACTAGAATGCGTCTCAAGAGTCAATAAGATGTTATCTAAAGACTTCTTACTCAGCCCATTCTTAATGAAACCAATTTTATCTTCTCTGTTATTGGAAACACATCCCAAAGATCTGCATCGTTTGTCACAAGTCCATCTTGCACACTTATGACAAACCCCTAAACTTTTGGCCCTTCGTTTTTTCGCATAAGTGCTTTTTCTTAATCTAGGCAAATACCGAATGAGCAATGATTGTGGAACTTCTCCTCCAAATCGGACCTTAGCTTCTATTACAAGACGAATATCTTCTGGAATTCTTTTTTGCATTAGCAATCTCAATCTTTTACACCTTCCAGCATAAATTTTCCTTAGAACATTTTCAGAAACAGAACGAAAATATTTACAAATTTTTGAGAGAATTTCATCCATTTTAAAAAGAAAAGAAATGATTTTTTTTTATTTTTGTATCAGCAATTATGGGAAACTGATTAAACCGACTATGATAGTCACGGAGTACCGTTATCCGCCATTTAACCGGGAAAATAAAAAGATTAAGGAAACCTGAAATAAAAACAAACAAAATTAAATGCAACACAAAAAAAATCAAGGATCGGAAAGGGAAATAAACTCTTCTTGAAAAATTTCATTTTCTAAAAATGGTTTAAGCCATTGTCCATTTACTTTAAAAACATCACCATTTTTAGGATTTTCAATATCCACAGCTCCATAAGTATACACATGCTTTACAACATATGGGCCTGTCCATCTTGATCGTAATTTTCCTAGGAATATGTGAAGTCGAGAATTATAAAGCAAAACTTTTTTACCAATCTCAAAAGATTTTCTAAGAATTGTTTTATCATGAAATGATTTGATTTTTGCTTTATAAATCCTTGAATTCTCATACGCGTCATTTCTGAGTTCATCAAGTTCATTAAGTTGCAATTTACGCAATTTGTTGGCATCATCCATGCTTGAATTTAAAGTTTTGATCGCCCAATAAGCTTTATGTTCCAATTCCACAGGCAAATGACAATGTTTTCCATAAACCAACCTATAGGGAGACATATTCAATGATGTTTTAAAAGCTGTTCGATATGCCCAAAGTGCATCATTAAGTCGCAGAGACCAATCTTTTCTATTTGAGTTAACAGTTTTTTCCAAAATTTGCTTTATCTCCCTATTAGCTAATTCAACTTGTCCATTTGTTTGAGGATGATAAGGAGTAGTTACTTTGTGAGTAATACCATATTTTTTCATTAATGAAGCAAATGGTTTATTAACAAAGTGAGTTCTCCCATCACTTATCATGGCTCGAGGAATTCCAAATCTACTAAAAATATTTTCTTTTAAAAATTTGATGACGATTTTATGATCATTTGTTCGACATGGAATTGCCTCTATCCATTTGGAAACATAATCAACTGCAACTAAAATATACAAGTATCCAAACGACGGTGGAAAAGGTCCTATAAAATCTATTCCCCAACAGTCAAAGATTTCAATTTCAATAATAGGATTCAAAGGCATCATGTTTCTTTTTGAAATCGCACCCAATTGTTGACAATTTTCACAGATCTTGCAGATTTTGTGGGTGTCTTTAAACAAAGTGGGCCAATAAAATCCACACTGCAAGATTTTTGCAGCTGTTTTCTTTGAAGAAAAATGTCCTCCGCATGCTTTTGAATGACAAAATTTAATGACACTACTTACCTCATTGTCGGGTATGCAACGTCTAAAAATTTGATCCGGACAATACTTGAACAGATACGGATCATCCCAATAAAAGTTTTTTACCTCATTCAAAAATTTTCTTTTATCTTGAGAACTCCATTGCGGTGGCATTTTTCCTGTCACAAGAAAATTTACTATGTTAGCAAACCAAGGTGTAGTAGTAACTGAAAATAAATGTTCATCAGGAAAATTATCGTTAATTGGTGTCATTTCACAAGATGATCCTGTTACTAGTCTCGATAAATGATCGGCTACGACATTCTCGGTTCCTTTTTTATCTTTGATCACAATGTCAAATTCTTGGAGCAACAAAATCCATCGTATCAGTCGTGGCTTTGCATCCTGTTTGGTCAACAAATATCTAATAGCAGAATGATCAGTAAACACGATAGTTGTTGATCCAATCAAATAAGAACGAAATTTATCTAATGCAAATATTACAGCAAGTAGTTCTTTTTCTGTTGTGGAGCAATTCATTTAAGCATTGTTTAAAGTTCTACTTGCATAATATATCACATAAGGCTTACCGTCTCTTCTTTGACCCAATACTGCACCGACTGTATAATCACTCGCATCGTACATGATTTCAAATGGTAAAGACCAATCAGGAGGTTGCATGATAGGAGCTGATGTTAAATGTTGAATGATTTTATCAAAAGCATTTTGACATTTTTGAGTCCACTCAAATGCACTGTCTTTTGTTATGAGATTACAAATGGGTTTAGAGATTAAACTAAAGTCCTTTATAAACCTCCTATAAAATCCAGTATATCCCAAAAATGAGCGAATTTCTTTAATGGTTTTTGGAGGGGGTAAATTGACAATGACATCAACTTTTGCTTTATCAACTTCAATTCCATGAGATGACACGACATGTCCCAAAACAATTCCAGAATTAATCATGTAATAACATTTTTCCCAATTTAAAATAAGACCTTTTTCCTCGCATCTTTTTAAAACTTTTTCCAAATTTTCAAGATAATTATCAAATGTATTCCCAAAGACAGTTAAATCATCCATGAAAATTTCCAAACAATTTTCAACCATGTCGCAAAAAATGCTTCGCATACATCTTTGAAATGTTGCTGGGGCATTGCATAATCCAAATGGCATTCTTCTAAATGCAAATTTTCCAAAAAGACATGTGAATGTAGTTTTATCTTGATCTTCGAGTGCAATGGGAATTTCATAATAACCTGAATATCCATAAAGAAAACAGTAGTATGGATGACCTGCTACTATTTCTCAAATTTGATCCAAAAATGGTAATGGAAAATGATCTTTTCTAGTGGCGGCATTTAATTTTCTATAATCAATACACATCCGCCAACTAGATGGGACACGACTGGTTAACAATTCATCTTTTTCATTTTTTATCACTGTGATGCCAGATTTTTTCGGAACTACTTGTGTTGGGCTTACCCACTTACAATCAGAAATAGGGTAGATAATCCCAACATCAAGTAGTTTGAGAACTTCAGTTTTCACAACATCTTTCATGTGTGGATTTAATCTCCTTTGTGGTTGTTGAGATGTTTTTGCATTTTCTTCTAAGTGAATTTTGTGAGTGCAAATTAGTGGATTAATGCCCTTGAGATCTTTTAGTGTCCAACCAATTGCATTTTTATGTATTTTAAGCATATCAACTAATTTACCTTCTTCATCACTTGCTAGTTTGGAAGAAATTACCACCGGATATGTTTCATCTTCTCCAAGAAATGCATACTTCAATTCTTCTGGCAAGGGTTTTAACTCCAATATGGGTGGTTCGTCTTTGTTCTCATATTTTGCATCAAATTCTTTCTCTGATCCTGGTAACGAGTGATACCTGATAAAATCATCAAGATCAATTTCAATATTTTCTTTAACAGTTTCAATTGAACAAATATCTAATTGATCACGAGTACTCCCTTCTTGAATGTTTTCTTCCACAAGAGTTTCAATAAGATTTTCATCTTCACTTTCATCTCCTTTGTCATGTGGTTGCTTACAAAGATTAAACACATTAAGCTCCAAGGTCATGTTACCAAATGACAACTTCATTATTCCATTCCTGCAATTTATAAGAGCATTAGAAGTTGCTAAAAATGGACGACCTAAAATTACAGGAATTGCATTACAAGCTTCGATAGGTTGTGTATCTAAAACTATGAAATCGACAGGATATACAAAGTTATCAACTTGGACCAACACGTCTTCTACCATACCTCTTGGCACTTTAACAGATCTATCAGCAAGTAAAAGTGTTACCGAAGTAGGTTTTAACTCGCCTAGATTGAGTTCTTGATAAACTGAATATGGAAGTAAATTCACACTAGCTCCAAGGTCAAGCAAGGCTTTTTTAATCTTTCGTTCTCCAATAATACAAGAAATAGTAGGACAACCAGGGTCTTTGTATTTCAAAGCATTATTATTTTGAATGATTGCACTTACTTGTTCGGCTAAAAATGCTTTCTTTTTCACATTCAATTTTCTTTTCACAGTGCACAAGTCTTTCAAAAATTTGGCATATGATGGTACCTGTTTTATTGCATCTAATAAAGGAATATTAACTTTTACTTGTTTAAAAATATCATATATATCAGAATTCAAATTTGATTTTTTTGTATTTTTCAATGCATGAGGGAATGGTGGTGACACTGTCTGTTGAACCTCCTCTTCGCAAGTTATGGGTTCCACTTCCTTACCCTTTGGAGTTGATTTATCATCATCTTCACAAGGTTCAAGAATGGATTTTTCCACAACCTTACCACTTCGAAGGGTAATAACAGATTTTACCTGATCCATCGGTTGAGTTCCAGAAGTTCCAGTTTGTGAATGATGATCCTTGGGATTAGGCAGAGGTTGTGAAGGAAATTTACCTTTTTCATGAACATTAAGTGCAGATGCAAATTTAGCAAGAGTATCTTTCAAATCTGTCATGGTTTGAGCAGTTTGAGTATTGATAGACTCTTGCTTTGCAATGAAAGAATTCAATATATCTTCCAAATTCCTTTTAGGTGGAGGAACATAAGGTGCATAATTTTGAAAATTTTGTTGATTTTGGAAATGTGGTTGTGAAAATTGTGCAGCATTATCATTCCTCCAACTAAAATTTGGATGATTTCGCCAACCTGGATTGTAACTTTGAGAAAATGGTTCAAAATTTGGCCTTTTGAGATTGTTTAAAACATTGGCTTGTTCATGGAGACATTCTTTAAAAGAAGGCAAAGTGGGACAATCTTTTGTAGAATGATCACTTGTATCACAGATGTGACATGCAATTTCTTGAACAGATTTTAATTGACCATTCTTTTTCAATTCAAGTGCCTCAACTTTTCTTGCCAAAGAGGTAAATCTAGCTTGAAGATCATGTTCATCTTTGAGAGTGTACATACCTCCACCAGATGTAGGAGATTGAATCTTGTTTGATGGTTCGATTGTACCTATAGTGTCCCAATTTTGAGCATTTTCAGCTAATGAATCGAGATACTCAATTGCCTCATTTGGATCTTTATCTTCAAATGTTCCATTACACATAAATTCAACCATTTGCCTATCTTTAGGTGTTAAGCCTTCATAAAATTGAGAAACAACTCTCCAAATTTCAAAACCATGATGTGGACAAAGATTAAGCAATTCTTTATATCTATCCCAACACTGATAAAAAGTTTCTCCTTGTTTTTGAGTGAAAGTGATGATTTGCCTTTTGAAAGAATTTGTTCTATGAGATGGAAAAAACTTTTTCAAAAATTGTTGTTGCAATTCATCCCAAGTTCGAATGGATCCCGATCTAAGATTTTGTAGCCAAGTTTTAGCTTTATCTTTTAAAGAAAAAGGAAAAAGCTTAAGTCGAATGGTGTTCATGCTACAATTTAGATCATTATATGTGTTGCACACTTCTTCAAATTCTCGTAAATGCATGTATGGATTTTCAGAATCTAAGCCATGAAAGTTGGGTAAAAATTGGATAATACCAGGCTTAAAATTGAAATGAGATGCATCAGGGGGAAAAACTAGACATGAAGGTGCACTAGTACGTGTAGGATTCATGTGATCTCTAAGTGTTCTTCGCCTATCATGATCATGTTGAGATTGAATTTCATCTTCATTTTCCTGGATGGGTTCTTCCGCCATGTTTTGTAAAAATAAAGGGTTATTTCGAATGAGTCGACCACTAAGTGTACGTGACCAAATAATGCTCATGCAAATGCAAAAGAAAAAGAAGAAAAACACACAAAAACAATAAAAAATTCAAAGAAAGAAAATTAAATAGACTTGAAATTAAATTATACTTCCCCGGCAACGGCGCCAAAAACTTGTTGTGACTTTGATTGTTGCACTCCCAATAGCAGGTTGTCCGCAAGTAGTATAATTCGGTGAGTCCGATATCGTATCCACAGGGAAGCTACGGTAATTACAAGTCCACTACAATGTCTTTTTGTTTTTGTTTTTGTTTTTCTTTTAATTGTTTGAATCTTTAATTGGTAATTTTTAATTGTTCAAATTTTAATTTAAGTAGTTGAGATTAGAGGATCCACTCTTGATATTTTAATAAAGTTAACATTAATGAACATTATTGAAATCCACTTAATAAAATGGTTCCAATATATTAAATAATCATATTTATATTATGTTATATACTATTTTCTTATAAGTATAAAATATATATCAAAACTTATAAATGTTGTCAAGTATTTATTGTGCTATATATATTTGTAAACACTAAATCAAGGTTCCCACTTTAAATGGTTGGTAAAACCAAACTAACATTTAAATGGTACCAAGAAATTAATAATATGATATATTGATATATAATAAATCAAGGCATCCACTTTAAATGGTTGGTAAAACCAAACAAACATTTAAATGGTACCAAGAATTTAGTGTAACATATAGCAACAATAAATCAAAACTCCCACTTATAAGTAGGGTATAAAAATGCTTAAAGAAATAAATATAACATAAACAATAAATAATGATTAAATAATATAAAACATAGATTATTACCTTTTAATAACCTTATTATCATACCAAGAGCTTCACCTTTTCATCTCAACCTTGGGAAGTTAGCTACTCATTATTCAAAGTATAAAACTTTGAATATGAAATTAACATGCTAATTATTTTTAAATGATGAAATAAAGGAAAAATAAAGAGAGAAATATTATGAACTCAAAGATTTGTTCATAGAATGAGGGATATCTCAATTCATTACAATGCACCCCTATTTATAGCCAAATTTGGGGAGACAACCACAAATAAAATATTATTTTTTTACACATAAGTCTTCATTGGTGTTCCAAGAAATTATATTTTAATACACATCACTTTTGAAAATCTTCCCATCCAATTTTGCTTCTCCACATAAAATAAAACATGTGGATAATTGAGTTGTTTGAATTGTGGTATTTTATTTTAACCATTTGACCAAGTAGTTTGAGAGATATGGTCAAAATACTAGAGCATGGTAAAACTGCCACTCCTTTGGTAACTTTGTTTGTTGCTTAATTTGATCCCAATTGTGAGAAGATTTTTATCTCATGCTTGTCACCAATATTGTAGATATTATCATCAACTTTCTACAGGTCCAAGAATCATCTTAATCCCATTTGCAACGCCAAGTTTATTCTTATTTTATCGAACCTGTAAAAAATAGTAAAAACTTGTAATTACACAACAACTTATATTTTATACAATTTATTATAAAACATATAATATTTAAACATTTAATAAAACAAAAACTATATAATTATATTATAAAACATTAGAGGCATATCCTCAAGGTAGAGTTCCCCGTCTATCCACCTTGACAATCCAGTCTTCTCTCCTTGACCGTATTCGCAGTAGTCAGCCAGCAGATGAGCAGTTGGCAAAGTGGAAGCAGCGAGATGAGGCCAAGGGCAGTGCCTTGTATTCAGTTAGTGACGGTATTGTCAGATATCGAGACAGGATATGGGTTCCTAGCAGTGATTCTATCCGATCAGATATTCTATCAGAAGCCCATATGTCGCCGTACTCTATTCATCCAGGGAGTACGAAGATGTACAAAGACCTGCAGTTATTGTACTGGTGGCCAGGAATGAAGAAGGATATCAGACGTTTTGTATCCGAGTGTCTGACTTGTCAGTTAGTGAAGGCAGAGCATCAGAGACCAGCAGGTCTGCTCAAGCCTCTCCCTATCCCCGAGTGGAAGTGGGAGAATGTTACCATGGATTTCGTGACCGGCTTACCGAAGTCAGTCAGAGGATCTAATGCTAACTGGGTGATTGTCGATCGTCTTACCAAATCAGCGCACTTCTTGCCTATCAAGACGACTTTCACCATGGTTCAGTATGCAGAGCTGTATATCAGGGAGATAGTCCGACTTCATGGTATTCTAGTTTCTATCATATCTGACAGAGACCCCAGATTCACTTCCTCATTTTGGAAGAGTTTGCATTCGACGATGGGTACGAAGTTGCTGTTCAGCACAGCTTTCCACCCTCAGACAGATGGGCAGTCAGAGCGAGTCATTCAGATTTTGGAGGATCTTCACCGTGCTTGTGTTATCGATTTCTCCGGGAGTTGGGAGTCGAACTTGTCATTAGAGGAGTTTACCTATAACAACAGCTTTCAGTCATCTATAGGAATTGCTCCGTATGAAGCATTATATGGTCGCAAGTGTAGATCTCCTATTCATTGGGATGAGGTAGGAGAGAGAGCCGAGTTGGGTCCAGAGATTATTCAGCAGACTGTCGATATAGTAGCCCCCATCCGGGACAAGATGAGGACTGCTCAGAGTCGACAGAAGAGTTATGCGGGCCAGCGGAGGAGAGATTTAGAGTTCGCCGTGGGCGACCATGTCTTTGTGAAAGTGGCACTTATGAAGGGTGTCATGCGATTTCAGAAGAAAGAGAAGCTCAGTCGGAGATTCATTGGACCATTTGAGATCCTCGACAGGGTTGGGACGCTAGCTTATCGTGTTGCTCTTCCGCCAAATTTGGCCGGAGTACACAATGTGTTCCACGTCTCTATGCTGAGGAAGTATATGGCAAATCCTTCGCATGTCCTGAACTTTGAGCCGTTGCAGCTTATTCCGAACCTGTCTTATGAGGAGAGAAGAGTGCAGATCCTAGACAGACAGGAAAAGAAGCTTCGGAACAAACTGGTTAAGTGAGTTAAAGTCAAGTGGCTTAACCATTCAGAGGAGGAAGCTACGTGGGAGTCTGAGCCAGAGATGAGGAGCCGGTACCCAGAGTTATTCGGTGAGTTTTAATTTCGAGGATGAAATTTCTTTTAAGGGGGGAAGCATTGTAGAACCCGTAAATTAGACTACGTATAAGCCATGCATAATTCCTAGTATTTAAATTAAAATGATTTTATTTCACGAGTCTTTAAATTCTCTTCGTTAAATGTATTTATTTCACGCAGTAGTTTAGTTGCTACCTTTTTGTTAAATAAGTGAGGCCGGACCGGAGTTGGAGTAAAGAGATAAATTTTAATATTAAGAAAATATTCCTAGAATTTATTTAAGATAAATGATAATTTAATTTATTGTAAAAGAAAATTTAGGGGAATCATTTAATTAATTAGAGATAAGTAGTAAATGAATTCTTTTAGGTTCAATAATTTAATTAAAAGTCTAAAATAANATGTGATTTAATTAATTTGTCAATTCTCTTTTTTTTTATCTTTCACTTGGTCCTTTCCTTACCCAATTTTTGGGAGATAAATCCCTCAACTTTAATCCTCAATAATTAAACAATTAAGCAATATTCTCCCTTATTTTTGCAAGCTCAAAATCGGTCATCCCTTATTTCAAAAGATTTTAATTAGTTGGACAACTCATTCTTTATTATCATCCCCTTAAATTTTCCTAGGTAGATATTCTCCACACTTTTAAATCACAATCAAATAATTTAATTAAGCAATTTTTCTTGTTCCTAGACTCATTGGTCGATCAAATACATTCAAAATATCCCTCAAAAATCTTGTGATATCCTAAGCATTCCTTATCTCATCACTAGAAAGATAGCAAGATCATTTCATTCCCTTATTTTGTACACTTTCCCATCTATCATCTAGCCATTCCCTCCCCCTCCTCTTCACCAAAATTTGAGAGAAATTCAGAGCATTTCAGAAAGGAAAAATCGTAAGAAAACCGTGAGAAAATAGGAGAACAAATCGAGTAGCAAACAAGAAGGAAAAGCACTCGGTCTTCTCCGCGCCGCATCGTATATTTCTTTTTGTTTTTTTCAAAACAAAAATATCCAGGCATGTATATGTTTTTATTTACTCCTCGTCATACACTGATTTTAACATCCCTTGTGCACGATCATTAACCATAAAAATAGAAATGCATGACAGCAACTTTCGAACCATGTACATAATTTTCTTGCCTTCTTGAACACTTCACCCCTTTGCTTTGTTTCGATGGATTCAGGTGTTGGTTCGATTCCAGGCTTCCAAGGCTGTGTATAGACACGTACTAGGGTGTGTCAAGACCATGTTGGTCCATTCAAACAAGCCCCATGCATGCTAGAAACCGAAAATGACAGCAACTCTTCTTTCATGCCATTTGAGTTTTGAAAAATGTTCTGTTTTGCTGTCAAGGAGAGTTTCTGATCTTGGCTGCCCTAAGGGCCTATAGCCATGGTTAGAAAACTTCCCTATCATGTCTATGACGTGACTAAGTTGCCCTTTTGGAGGCTTGGTCCATGGTGAATCGGTTTTTAAATCAAAACACAAGAACAGCCCACAGCCCCTTCGCCCCTTTCGAATTCTGGTGGTGTAACTTTCGAGTTTAGTGGTGTGGTGTGAATCTTGGTTGGCCTCTGGCCCATAGCCACGGTTCATACCATACCCCTTGATGTCTAGATCGTGCCATGGTCAACCAAATGGCCACTGGAATGGTCCATGACAGCAAGAAGCGTAGCAACACCCCACGCGCACAGAATTGCTCTCGGGTGGGACTTTTCGATAGTTTCTTGGTATGGTTCGAATTGTGGCTGGCCTTGGGCCCTTAGCCATGGTTCCAACCTTCCCTTAGGATGTTGGCAAGAGGTTCTGGTTGGTGGTTCAAGCCCCAATGGCCGGTAGCCTTGAAAACGACGCAAGGAAACGCAAGCATGCTGCTGTATGTTTGGACAACAAGTCGGTGCTTTGGTTCAGAGGGTCGTTTGAGTTCTTGGTTGGCTTTTAGCCTACGGCCTTGGACTGGACAGTGACTCATCAAGTTAGGAAGGTCAAGTTTTTGGCCGTTTGTGATTCAGATCATTTTAGAGGTCGTACGAGAATTTACGGTGCAATGTGCCAAAATGACTCTCGAAAGAGCTTTTCACGTTTTTGGCCTCCATTCACAAAATTTCGAGTACTGTAAATTTAAGAGCGTTATTTCATCATTTTTAAGAGTATTTTAAAGATGACTAAACGTTGTTTCGGTTTTGGTTCGGGTTGGTTCGGAGTCATGATTAAATACTAAGTTAGTGGGCATAATTGTCTCGTTTTTGGATTCAATTACAAAGTTTGGTCAAGAAAAATCAATTGCATATTTTTCATGTTAAATTTAAGTTGCAGCGAGCCTGGGAATGATCCAACCCATTTGGTAAAATTAATACAGGACATTTAATTACCTTATTTAATTATATTACATGCATAAGAATATAAATTATTCATTTTTGAGATTTATGTGATATTGCTTGTGGCCATTGTACCATTGTGGGATTATTACTTCACCCGGTCGCCAGTTACCGGTCAGTTCAGTTTTGTACCACCCAGTATACTGTGGCATTAGTGTGATATGACGATTAGTACTTCACCCGGTCGTCAGTTACCGGTCCCGGTCGTCAGTTATCGGTCAGTTCAGTCTAGTTCATGGGGCCACTTGCGTAGAACATAATCTCAACAAAATTATCATCCAGGCTATTTTATTATAGAGCTCTATTGAGCTAACAGTTCACTTATGATTTTCAGTTCAGTTATGCACGTATTTATAATTATCCATGATAAGATATTTACAGTTCAGTTATGCAAGTACTATAATTCCTCATGACATGATATTTTCACTTCGCATGCAATTTTATTATTATCTATTTACTTGTTATTTACGATATATGCATGATGAGTCTTTAGACTCACTAGACTTGATTGTTGTAGGTACTGATGATGTCGGAACCGAGGGCGGGGACCAGTGAGCCAGCTCGAGTCGGCAGTAGTGGGACCCGAGGACCTCATTTATCAGTTTATTTATTATTTTTGGCGAAAACTCATTTTATTACAATGAATTATTTTAAGCTGTCGTTTTGAAACATTATTTACTTCCGCTGCTATTTTTGAACATTAAACTTTATTTATCAGTCTATTTATGAATGAGACATTTTATTGAATTAAAGAGAAAATTTTTAAATTTTTCCGCAAATTTTCAAGTACGAATTAAGAGGCCTCTACACAGATATTTTATATATGGTACCTATGATTATATATATAACTAAATAAATATATAACTGCATAAATGTTAAAGTTAATCATTATATTTCATTTAGAACAACCGGCAGAGCCACGCTATCGTCTATTGGAACTTAGAACTTTTATACACACTCACACTATATTTTACAATGAGATAGAATGATTCTCAAGCTAGCACAAGGCCTCTATTTATAGGCCAAATGAGAGAAAGGATCAAAAATTTTATTAATGCAATGTAGTTGTAATAGTAGTCTTTGTCTCCTCCAACTTCAATTCCATGTCCCTTCTTTCAATGCTTTGTTCTATGACTTTAATCACCGAATTTGACTCTGCTCAAACAGCAAACATGTGAGAAATTGTCTGTAGATGAATTTGGCCACTTGGTTCACCTCATTTGGTTAAATATTGAAATAGTTATGATTTTTTTACTATATGCTGGTCATGGAGAAAGTAAATTTGTCTTCCTTTTGATATTTTCACAATTTGATCATCTTAACCAACTTTTTAGGCAATCATGTCTTCTGCAAAGTTGTAGATAATTTCTCAAGGATTCCAAACATGTTTGAATCACCTCCATTTGAGTTTTCTAGCTTGAGTTATCATTAGTTTACTAACACGTAGAAAACCTGAAAATAAAACATATTTAGTAAGACATTTAAATATAAACACACAATACTAAAATAACATAATTTTATAATTTTAATGAAACTTAAATTTTAAAATATAGGTTTTAACATATAATAAATTATTAATTTTAAGTTTCAACAATGGGATATTGAGGAGTGTTTCTGAATTTTTTAAAAGGTGGGAGGCGTGTAAAAGAGGGTAGGGTTTTAGGTGATTAGTATATTAAATAGCTAATTAAATATTGACAAGGGTTTAGGCCTATCAAGCCTCTAAATTAAGTCCATTAGCCTTAATTAGAATTTAATAAAATATTAACAAAGTATTTGTTTAAATAAATTTGTGAATTTATTAGCCGGGTTGCCAAAAAGCTCGCATTTTTATTGAAAAACCCACACCGATAAAATTTACATTCCGGCGTATATAATCGCCTCAAAACCCTTATTTTCAAAAATATGGAAAACCATCAACCTTATTTTAAACAATTAAAAATAATTATTTAATAAAAGCATTTTACGTTTTCAGCACTCGGTCTCCGTTCCTCGATCGCAACTTGGATAATCCTTAAAATAAAGTTTTATGCATGATGATAATAAAATCCTATTTAACATATAATCATGTAATCAATTAGCAATTAAAATCAATTAATTAGCCATTTTTCATATTTCCTAGATTCGCATGCAGTTGGATTACGTCTTCTTAATTTTGGACCTTACAGTTTTCTTGCTAGTATTATATACGTACCCGACACTGGCAATCGATTGATAGAAGATGTGGAAGTTGCCAGGGACTTTCCGGATGTGTTCCGTGATGATGTTTCTGGCATCCCACCTGAGAGAGAAGTGGAATTTGCTATTGAGTTGATGCCTGGTACAGTGGTACTGTACCAATCTCTAAGGCACCATACCGTTAGCGCCTGCTGAGATGAAATAATTAAAAGATCAAATTCAAGAGCTGCTAGACAAGGGATTCATTCGCCTTAGTTTCTCTCCATGGGGCGCGCCGGTGCTCTTTGCGAAGAAAAATGATGGGAGTATGAGGCTCTGCATCAATTATCGAGAACTAAAAGAGTGAAAGTGAAGAACAAGTATCCATTACCCCGAATCGAGGATTTATTTAATCAGTTGCAAGGAGCTTCGGTATTTTCAAAGATAGATATTTGGTCGGGATATCACCAGCTGAGAGTAAAAGAGGTTGATGTACATAAGACAGATTTCGGAACACTATGGGCATTATGAGTTTCTGTTGATGCCTTTTTGACTGACTAATGTCCTAGCGATCTTCATGGATCTCATGAATCGCGTTTTTCAGTCGTACCTCGATCGATTTATTTTTGTCTTCATCGATTATATTTTGATCTATTCCAAGAGTTGAGACGAGCATGATCAGCACTTGAAGACGACATTGCATGTATTACAAAATAGGAAATTATATGTAAAGTTTGGCAAGTGCGAGTTTTTGCTAGAAAAAATGGCATTCCTAGGCCACGTCATTTCGAGTGAAGGAACAGAAGTCGACCGATCTAAGGTCGAGACAGTTAAAGAGTGGTCAGTGCCTAAAAGTGTAACTGAAATCTACAGTTTCTTGGGTTTGGCTGGCTACTATCGCAAGTTCATCAAGAGTTTTTCGTCCATTGCAATACCCTTCACATCCTTGACGAAGATGAATGCGAAATTTTTTCGGGGACCAGATAGTCAAAACATTTTTGATCAGTTGAAGCAAGCACTCAATACCGCGTTAGTTCTAGCTATGCCGACAAAACAAGGAGAATATGTTTTATATACAGATGCTCCGAAGCTAGGATTGGGCTCAGTTCTCATGCAACACGATCGAGTCATAGCGTATGCATCTAGAAAGTTGAAAATCCACGAGAAAAATCATCCGACACATGACTTTGAACTTGTAGCAGTGGTATTTGTGCTTAAAATTTGGAGAAACTACTTATATGGTGAGAAATGCAAGATCATTACGGACCACAAAAGTCTCAAATATTTCTTCACCCAAAAAGAGTTGAACATGAGATAAAGAAGAAGGCTAGAACTTGTAAAAGACTATGACTGTAAGGCCCAAGATTTTTATTACCGTAATATGAAATGATTTGGTGATAATTGATGTAATTATAGACGGAAAGGATTAGACCGGGAAAGACGGAAGAAAACACGAAATACGTGCGAGGACAGAACACCTCGCGCATATGCGCGACAAGGAGCCGTGCATATGCGCGACAGTGGCAGAAGACCTCGCGCATATGCGAGAGGAGTGTGCGCGCATATGCGCGAGTTGTGCGGAGATGTTAGTATCATGACCCGAGAGCCTCGCGCATATGCGCGGATGAAGGGCTCGCATATGCGCGAGCTGCCGAGAAGGTTACCTGCCGAGACAGTAGGTCTCGNCGCGCATATGCGCGAGTCATGCAAAAAGAAAAATCGACACTTGGTTCATTGATGCAACGTGTATGTATATATATATATATATATACAAACCTTCATTCTTTGAATTTAGCAGCAAGAAGAGGAAAGCAAGCTCCAGAGAATATTCCAAGTTCCATGAATTTTAGAACTCGATTTGCGAAAGATCCGTCCGTTAGATTTTGAATCCGACTTCAGTACTGAGTTCCTATTGACGAGAGCTTCAACTGGACGTAATGTTCTTACGTTTTTGATATAATTTGAAATTATGACATTGCCAGAATCAGATATAATTGATATATAGTGTTCTTGACATGGTAGACATCATATAATCGGAGTCAGATCGAAGAACAGATTGTTTATGCAATTGTTATGATTTTCAGAACTAATATGATCGAGATTGTACATATTTGAGATTGTGATCGGTTATTGTTGAGACTATGAGTTGTACTGATATTGATTATGAGCCGTGTTATTATACCTGTGATGTTGAGATTGACGGGGTTATTGAGATTGTATTGTTATGCCGTCGAAACATCAGTAGATTGATAGTAATCAGATGTGCTATTGAGTGAGATTGTATCGTTGTGTAGTTGACATTGATCAGGTTATGTTTTGATTTGAGTATTGATCAGAACAGATCGGGGTTGAGTTGAATAGATGTGATTGAGATTTGATATCAGATTTGTAGTATTATTGACTATGAATTGTTGGAATTGATATCTGTTGAATTGTATTGCTGGGTATATTGAGATTGTGCAATTATGTCGTTGAAACAGAATTTGATTTAGTTCTGATTTTATCCAGTATTGATTTGAATTGAGTTGTATATTGATATTGTGCCTATTCGATATTGTCATTACCAGATTGAGTATGGACAGATTTGAACTAGAAACTTCGAGTTCGTCAGACAAAGAAGACAAAGGTATAAATCAATGTTGATTCGGGATTGCACAAATCGAGTTAGATTTGACTTGAGTTTCCCTAAATCACATACTTTATTTTATTGCATTGATATTTGCATGTAATGAGACTGTTATGCTTAGGCTATTGATTTATTGTCTAGCATGTGTTGTGACGAGTCTTGGGCAGGATCTGCCTAGTCAGTGGCAGGACATGCCAGGGCGGATATGCCTAGTCATTGGCGGAGATGCCAAGACATCGGACGGTTGGTCGTATCGATGGTATTTAGGAGAGGAGCGACTCCTATCGCCGAAATTCGATATAGAGAGGGCCAAAGTCCGTGAATGAGGACTTACCACTACCGGGATCTGGAGAGTAGGTGGGTGTTAAGTTCTTATTCAGATCGGGATCCCTAGATTAGGAATGAGTCGAGTCTGAGTCTAAGAGTCAAAGAGTTTTATCTGTATTCACTAATGTGTCATAAATTATGATTTATGTTTTGTGATACATGGTTTATGCTTTTGTATATGACTTTATGCATGGCATGTATACTTGGTTTATACTGGGAATATAATTCTCACCGGAGTTATCCGGCTGTTGTTGTGTTTGTATGTGTGCATGACAACAGGTGGGACAGGATCAGGGTCATGAAGAAGAGGAGAGATTCAAGATTAGCGTGGAGATCTGTACTCAGAAGTAGATTAGGATTCAGCACTGATATGTAGTTGAACCTAGTGGATTTATTGTAGACAATACAAGACTTATACGTTTATGTTTACTATGTATCTCAGAGTGATTTACATTACGTTTCCGCATTTGTATATAAAAAAAAATTAGACCATGTTTATCTTAATTGATACAATTATTCCCAAAAGACGATTAAGAAATGAATTAGCGTCCGGGTCCCCATAATGACTATGACATTAGCTATCATCCCGATAAAGCTAATGTAGTTGCGGAAGCTTTGAGCAGAAAATGGACATTCTTGGCCCAATTATCAGGGCAGAAACCTCTGCAAACGGAAATTCAGAGGTTTGATCTCGAAGTTTATGCTAGGGGAAAGACCTTTAATCTCGCTACTTTTACAATACAGCCTACTCTGCGAGATAGATTTCGAGCCGTACAGTCTAAAGATGAGCAACTGCATAAATGGAGATAGTGAGATGAATCAAAAGGCAAAATTTTATATTCAATCGAAGACGATATTGTCAATTATCGAGGACGACTATGGGTTCCTAGTAGAGATTCACTTAGAGTTGATATTTTGACAAAAGCCC
The DNA here is from genome assembly GCF_012295235.1 of Primulina huaijiensis. Classification (NCBI taxonomy): domain Eukaryota; kingdom Viridiplantae; phylum Streptophyta; class Magnoliopsida; order Lamiales; family Gesneriaceae; genus Primulina; species Primulina huaijiensis. The sequence goes on along the minus strand of NC_133315.1, from coordinate 9,089,426 downwards.
ACAGTACCCTTTATTCTATACACCCTGAGAGTACAAATATGTACAATGACTTGCAGCTCTTATATTGGTGGCCGGGAATGAAACGATATATTATGCACTTCATATCCGAATGCTTGACGTGTCAACAAGTGAAGGCAGAGCATCAAAGACCAGCGGGAATACTCCGACTACTTCCCATTCCCGAGTGGAAGTGGGAGAACATCACTATGGACTTCGTGGTAGGTTTGCCAAATACGGTGAATGGATTCAACGCAATTTGGGTAATAGTGGACTGTAGAACCCGGAAATCAGATTACGTATAAGCCATGCATAATTCTAGTATTTTAAATTAAAATGATTTTTTTTATTATTATTGCATGAGTATTTAAATGTTTTCTTTAAATTTAATTATTTTATGCAGTAGTTTAATTTTTATCTTTTCAGTTAATTCAGTGAGGCCGGACTGGAGTTGAAGTTTTGAGATAAAATTTAAGATTGAGAAATCATTCCCAGAGTTTATTTTAGCTAGCAAATAAGTTGATTTAAGTTAAAAGGAGGTTTAAGGAATTATTTAAGCAACTTGAGGTAAGTAGGAAATAAGTTCATTTACGTTCCTTAATTGAGGTGTTAATTCACTAAATTAATTAAAGGATAGGTAAGGCTCTTAAGGTTTAATAATACACTAGCTAAACAATATTTCCCCTCCATTTATTTGATAAATTTCGGCCACCCCTTAGTGAGACAACAATTCTATGCCAACTCACCTTTGACCCTTTCCTTGTCATCCATTAGCATGATAATCTTTTCATTTATTAATCAACCTTAATTAATTAATATTAGATCAATATCCTAACCTAGTCTAGCATGTAAAATCGGCCACCCCATCCATTTCCCTCTCCAACAAATCATTTGATATCAAGCAATTCAAAATTTAAAAAGAGGGAGACTTGGTCATACCTTTGTATCCCTTTATTATTGGATCTCCCTCACTCTCCTAACCATTTCCCCTCCCCCATCACCAAAATATTGAGAGAATTTCAGAGCAATTTTGTGGGTTTATTGAGGAAAAACCGAGAGCTCTTAAAGAAAAATAATCGAGTAGCAAGCAAGAAAAGAAACGCGCCATCTCCGCGCCGCGTCGTGCGTTTCGTTCGTTTCTTTTCAAAACAAAACCAGGCATGTATATGTTCTTTTTTTTTAACTCTTCAATCAAGCCATAGTATTATTTTGAAACATCATAATCATGATTTATTTAAGCTCAAAAACCGAAATCTTTTCATACCATTTTCGGAAATGAAGTGAAGAATTTTGTTCTTCTTTCATGCTTCACGGTTTGCTTGTTTTTGTGAGTACAGGTGGATGGTTCGATTCCAGGATCCCAAGGCTACATCTAGACATGTTCTAGGATGGATTAGGACCACGTTGGTCCATTAGTTCAGCCACCATGCTTGCTGAAAATCGAAATGACAGCAACTCCCCAAATATGTCCCAAGTGCATTCGATTTTCTTGATTGATGTCAAAAGTTGATGGATCTGATCTTGGCTGCCCTAAGGGCTATAGACATGGTTAGAACCTCTCCTAATCATGTCTAAGACGTGATAAAGTCGTCCTTTTGAGGCCTGGTCCACGATGGAATCGGTTTTCAAATAAAAGACAAGAACATCCCCCTTCGACCCTTGTTTGAAATCTGCATGTGTCATTTCGGTTTTGGTGGTTTGGAGTGGACCTTGGTTGGCCTCTGGCCCTTAGCCCTGGTTCACACCACACCCCATGATGTCTAGATCAAGCCATGGCAACCATATGGCCACTGGTATGATGCATGACAGCAACAAAACGAAATTTCAGAAAATGACCGTACAGATTTTTGTGTTCTCGGTTGAAACTTGGTGTTGTCCTATGTGTTGGATTGGATTGTGCTTGGCCTAGGGCCCTTAGCAATGGTTCAAGCCATACCATAGGATGTTGGGAAGAGGCTCTGGTTGGTGGTTCAAGCCTCAATGGCCAATAGTCTCGCAAACGAAGCAATGTAAGCACTAGTGCGGTTGCTGGAATTTCTGGACGGCAACTTGTTGCTTTGGTTCAGTGGCTTGTTCGAGTTCTTGGTTGGCTTTTAGCCTATGGCCTTGGACTGGACAGTGCCTCATCAAGTTGGAAAGGTCATGTTTTTGGCCGTTTGTGCTTCGGATCATTTTTGAGGGCGTACGAGAAATTACGGTGCGATGTGCCAAATTGACTATCGAAAGAGCGTTTCATGTTTTGGCCTCCATTCACCAAAATTTCGGCCCTTATCATTTTAGGAGCATTATTTCATCATTTTAAGTGTATTTTAATCATGACTAAATGATGGTTCGGTGTTGGTTTGGGTTGGCACGGAGTCATGATTAAATACGAAGTCGTTGGGCGTAATTGTCTCGTTTTTGGATTCAATTACAAAGTTTGGTCAAGAAAATCATTTGCATATTTTTCATGATAAATTTAGGTCGCAGCGAGCCTGTGAACGATCCAATCCATGTGGTAAAATTATTATAGGATATTTAATTACTCCATTTAATTATATTACGTGCATAAAAATATAAAATATTCATTTTTGAGATTTATGCGATATTGCTTGTGGCCATTTCACTATCATGGGATTATTATTTCATCCGGTCGCCAGTTACCGGTCAGTTCAGTTTGTACCACACACTATACTGTGGCATTATTCTGATCAGACGTACATTACTTCACCCGGTTGCCAGTTACCGGTCAGTTCAGTTCAGTGCAGGGGCCACTTGTGTAGACCATAATCTCAACAGAAAATTTATGACATTTATGACAGAGCTCGGTTGAGCAAGCATTTCACTCATGATTTTTAGTCAGTTATGCACGTATTATAATTGCACATGACAAGTTATTTTCACATTATGCCTCATGACATGATATTTTTATTCCCATGCAACTTTATTATATTACTTACTCGTTATCTACGATATATGCATGCTGAGTCTTTAGACTCACTAGACTTGATTGTTGTAGGTTCTGATGAGGTCGGGACCGAGGGCGGGGACCAGTGAGCTAGCTTGGGTCTGCAGTAGTGGAACCCGAGGACCTCATTTACAGCACTTGTCATTTTTATTTTCAAACAATTTTATCAGTTGTGGGATACTTTAACTTGTTATTTTGGCGGGTAATGATTTCTTCCGCTGTGATTTTGAACATTAAACTTTACTTATCAGTTTATTTTTTAAATGAGGCATTTTAATTATTTAAAGAGAAAATTTTGAATTTTTCCGCAAATTTTCAAACACGAATTTTCGGGCCATTATATGGACCGTCTTATTAAATCAACACATTTTCTACCGGTAAAGACGAATTTTTCCTTGACAAAATATGCGGAGCTATATATTTGAGAGATAGTAAGACTGCATGGGATTCTAGTGTCTATAGTGTCGGACAGAGACACACGATTCACTTCATCATTCTAGAAGAGTTTGCATGCGGCTTTGGGGACCAAGCTACTATTTAGCACCGCATTTCATCCTCAGATAGACGGACAGTCTGAGAGAGTTATACAGATTTTAGAGGATCTACTTCGAGCATGCTTGATCGGTTTCCAAGGGAGTTGGGAAACGAAGCTACCTCTAGTGGAGTTCAATTACAACAACAATTATCAATCATCCATAGGGATAGCTCCATACGAGGCACTCTATGGAAAGAAGTGTAGATCGCCCATCCATTGGGAAGAGGTAGAAGAAAGAGCTACAATGTGACTCGAGATATTTCAGCACACCGCATAAATAGTCGCCAAGATCCGAGACAGAATGAAGACCGCATAGATTCGATAGAAAACTACGCGGATAAAAGAAGACGAGATCCCAAATTTTCATTCGTTGACCGTGTGTTTATAAAGATAACACCTATGAAAGGTGTAATGGGATTTGGTAAGAAAGGCAAACTCAGTCCAAGATTCATCGGACAATTCGAGATACTCGAAAGAGTGGGAGCATTAGTGTAATGCCCGAGATTTTGATTCCATTAATCTGAGATTATTGATTTTTGAATTAACATGATTATAGATGGATCATTCCGAGACTAGATTGGGCAAAGTATAGGATTATGCTATGGACAGAACTATTGGCGCCCGAGCGGTAGAACATGACCGCCCGAGCGCCAGTGCTCAATAGAAATTTGTTCGGGCAGAAGATATGGCGCCCGAGCGGTAGTTTGTGACCGCCCGAGCGCCAGTGAATATGAACACTCGGGCAGAACGTTCCGCGCCCGAGCGGTAAAGTGTGACCGCCCGAGCGCCAGAGTAGGATAAGCTAAGGCTCGGACAGAACTCTCTGTGTTCCTATCGATGCAGGCTTCAACCGGACATAAGTTTTCTTAAGTTTTGATATGATCTGAAATTATGGTATTGTCATAATCAGATATGATTCATATATGGTGTTCTTGACGTAGTAGAAATCGGATAATCGAAATCGGATTGAAGAACGAATACCGTATAGAATTGTTATGAATTTCAGAGTTGATTTGACTGAGATTTGATATCAGATTTGTATTATTATTGATTATGAGTTGCGAGAACGGATATCTGTTGATTTGTATTGTTGGATATATTCAGATTGTGCAGTTATGCTGTCGAAACAGAATTTGATTTCATTCTAATTATATCAAGTCTTGACTTGATCGGATATGGATATTGTACTCCTCGATATTGTCATTCCCAGATTGAGTATTGACAGGCCTTGAGTTCGAGACTTCGATAGAGTCAGATTGACAGAAAGAAAGGTATAATTCATGTTGATTAGGAAGATACAACTCGAGTTAGATTTGATTTGAGTTTCCCAAAATCACATACTAGATTTCTATACCTTTCTATGCTTGTACTTTATCTTGATTTATTTGCACGCATTGAGATAGGAGAGTCATTGGCAGATTTGCCAAACTTTCTTGATGTTCGGTGGCATCGACGCATAGGAGCAGATTTCCTCCGATTGTAGACACTCGATACAGACTGGACCGAAGTCTAGGAATAGGACGTACCGCCACCACGATTGGGAGCGTAGGAATTTCAGAGTTGATTTGACTGAGATTTGGTATCAGATTTGTATTATTATTGATTATGAGTTGCGAGAACGGATATCTATTGATTTGTATTGTTGGGTATATTGAGATTGTGCAGTTATGCTGTCGAAACAGAATTTGATTTCATTCTAATTATATCCAGTCTAGACTTGATCGGTATATTGATATTGTACTCCTCGATATTGTCATTCCCAGATTGAGTATTGACAGGCCTTGAGTTCGAGACTTCGATAGAGTCATATTGACAGAAAGAAAGGTATAATTCATGTTGATTAGGGAAGATACAACTCGAGTTAGATTTGATTCGAGTTTCCCAAAATCACATACTAGATTTCTATACCTTTCTATGCTTGTACTTTATCTTGATTTATTTGCACGCATTGAGATAGGAGAGTCATTAGCAGATTTGCCAAACTTTCTAGATGTTCGGTGGTATCGACGCATAGGAGCAGATTTCCTCCGATTGTAGACACTCGATACAGACAGGACCGAAGTCTAGGAATAGGACGTACCGCCACCACGATTGGGAGAGTAGGTGGGAGACTTGTTACGTCTTATTCACACCGGGATCCCTAGACTTAGATATGAGTCGAGTCAAAGAATAAGAGTCGCATTGTTTTATCTGTAGTCACTAATGTGTCATAATTACTGATTCATGTATTATGATTTTGTAATTAATTGCATGACATGCATGTATACATGTTTTATACTGGGATTTGTTCTCACCGGAGTTTCCGGCTGTTGTTGTGTCTGTATGTGTGCATGACAACAGGTGGGACAAGAACAGGGTCACGCAGAGGATGATTGAGAGATCGAGATAGTGTGGAGATTACGGGCGTAGAAGATCACTAGTGGTTTTTACTAGACATGTACTGAATTATAAACCCTAGTATGTTGATTTCAATAGAACATGTGAACGTTAGTTGGAGTTGAATAAAATGACAGGAATTTTATATATAATGTTTTGTGCTTATTTATATACATTTGAATAAATGTTTAAAACAAAATTTTGACCCACATTTTCTAGCAAAGATCCAATTAATCCCAAAGATAATCGAGTTAGAGCCCGGGTCCCCACAATTAGCATATCGAGTGGCGTTGCCACCTAATCTCGCAGGAGTTCACAATGTTTTCCACATATCGATGCTCCGCAAGTACATGTCAAACCCTTCACATGTACTGAATTTCGAACCACTACAACTTACACCAAACATGTCCTATGAGGAGATGCCTACTCAAATCATGGGCAGACATGAGAAAAGGCTGCAGAACAAGGTGATAAAAATGGTCAAGGTTAAGTGGCTGAATCACTCGGAGGAAGAAACTACTTGGGAGACTGAGACAGAGATGAGGAGCCGCTACCCAGAGTTATTCGGTAAGTCTTAATTTCGAGGATAAAATTTTATTTAAGGGGGAGAGGATTTGTAATGTCCAAAAAATCAGTCCACGTAAACTACATGTATGCAAATTATTTAAATTTCTTATTTGCTTTATTTAATCGTTTTTAATACTTAAATGATACATATTATATGATTGAATGTTTAATTTCATGGTTTCATGAAATTAAAGATTTTATCCGAACATTTGATAATTGGCTGGGGAAAGGGGACCGTGGGCGACCAAGATGAAAATATTTTTTTAAATGTTTTAAACCTTGATAATATGATAAAACTTTCTAAAAATACTGGAGTCCAAACTATTTTACGAGACGAGCTCGATTTTATCCGGAAAGCTAGTTTTAGTCAAACGAAGGACTTTTAAATGCCCAAAAATTATTATTTTTGAAAACAATTTTTTTAAACTTTTATTTTACAATTAAATAGGTCTTAATGAGCCTAATTTACCTAAGATTATTTGGCTTAATTACTCCTAAACATAAAAGCCCAAAACCTTAACACATTAACACCTAAATTTTTGAAAATAATAAATAGAAACTTAGGGTTCTTGGGACTCCTTGAAGCCGAAACCTTGCACACCACACACACAAATTTTCAAAAAATTGGAGAGCAAAGTTCAAGGATTTTCGTCGTCCGTTCGTCTTTCTTCGCAACCCACGCCAACGATCGAATATTCGAGCGTTTTAAACGCAAAGGCACGCTCCTAAACCTTTTTTTGCACCATTCAATTCATAATATGAATAATTTATGTTTTTAAGCATGAAAAATTATTTAGATCAAATTATTGAATGTTAGACGTATATTTTTCAAAGTTGCGATATTTTTATACGTTTATGAGTCGTGTTATGATTTCTAACGGGTATGTTGCCAATATAAAACGTTAGAGGGCTAGGAAAGTGTCGTTTAGGCACGAGACGATGACCGGACAATAGCTTGAGGGATGTGCATGGAAATTAGCTAGATGAACCTAGGGTTTCTTCATGGGTTTTCCTTGTGGTTGGGTCGGCTAGGGAGGAGCCACACCAGGGCTCGGCCAGAGCCTGTGCGTGGCTTGGTTTAGAGTCTAGGAGGATTCCTAAGGTGACCTGTGGGGACCTGTATGCTAATTCATTTCTTAATCATTCTTTGGGAATAATTCAATCAATTAAGATAAACAGGGTCTAAAATTTTTTTTTAAAATGCGGAATGTAATGGAATCATTCTAATATGCATATCAGTATAAAAGTACAAATCTTGTACAACGTTCGACAAAGTCAAACTAGGGTTCAACTAGTATATATCAAGTGTTGAAACCTATCTACTTCTGAATCCGGATCACCACGCTAACTTGTCCTCTCTCTCATCCTCTTCTTGACCCTGATCCTGTCCCACCTGTTGTCATGCACACATACAAACAAGACAACAGCCGGATAACTCCGGTGAGAATATAATCCCAGTATAAACAATGGATACATGCAATGCATAAAATCATATACAAAAGCATAACCCATGTATCACAAAACACAAATCATAATTTATGACACATTAGTGAATACAGATAAAACTCTTGACTCGTCATCTCACACTCGACTCATCGCTAATCTAGGGATCCCGGTTCATGGATATTACAATATACCGAATCTCCGCGATAAGAATCGATCCATTCCTAAGCAACATCGATATAAATAAAATATCCATTGTCTTGGCATATCCGCCATAGACTTGGCATATCCGCCAATGCCTACTCTGACAGTGTGCAATGGGCCAATGATCACTCTGTCATAATCTGGCACCTCTGTCAGCGACTCTCACTNCAGTATAAACAATGTATACATGCAATGCATAAAGTCATATACAAAAGCATAAACCATGTATCACAAAACATAAATCATAATTTATGACACATTAGTGAATACAGATAAAACTCTTTGACTCGTCATCTCAGACTCGACTCATCTCTAATCTAGGGATCCCGGTTCCTGGATATTACAATATACCGAATCTCCGCGATAGGAATCGATCCATTCCTAAGCAACATCGATATAAATCAAATATCCATTGTCTTGGCATATCCGCCATAGACTTGGCATATCCGCCAATGCCTACTCTGACAATGTGCAATGGGCCAATGATCACTCTGTCATAATCTGGCACCTCTGTCAGCGACTCTCACTCAATAGCTATCTGCTATTCTCTGCTTTTCTATAAATCAATAGACTAAGCATATTCATTCAAATAATACAACAGTATGAAAACAATAACATACAAGTATGTGGTTTAGGGAAACTCAAGTCCAATCTGACTTAAGTCAATCTCCCGGTTAACATTGATTTATACCTTTCTTTCGTTGGTTTCTGACTCAGTCAATNCTAAGCAACATCGATATAAATCAAATATCCATTATCTTGGCATATCCGCCAAGACTTGGCATATCCGCCAATACCTATTCTGACAATGTGCAATGGGCTNGACGGCATAACGGTACAATATTGATATCCCCGTCAACTCAGACAACAACAGATATCAATTACAAATCATAACCAGTAGTCAATACCATCCATAATCTTATAAATCTGAATAATCTCAATTCAATATATGAAAATTCATAACAATTCCATAAACAATCTGTTCTTCAATCTGTTCTTGATTCTACGATGTCTAATATCTCAAGAACATCATATATCAATCATATCTGATTTTGACAATATCATAATTTCAAATCATGTCAAAACGTAATAAAACTTACGTCCAATTGAAGTCTGCGTCAATAGGAACACAGTACCGAAGTCGGATTCAAAATTGGACGGACGGATCTTCCGCAAACTTCAATCTCTTCTCGTTTCTTTCTGAGGAATGAAGAAATGAAGTTTGAGAATATATAAATCATTCATGGTGAGGGGCAAGTGGCTCATTCTTTGCCCTGTACGTCTCGCGCATATGCGCGACCTCTACCGGCGCATATGCGCGAGACCTACTGGTCTCGGCGTCAACCAAATCGACTACTCGCGCATATGTGCGACATTCTCTGGAATGAAATCTTAGCTACTAGGCACCTCGCGCATATGCGCGCACCTCGTCGCGCATCTGCGCCAACATATCTGGACTTGACAATCACCAATACATCTCCTCGCGCATATGCGCGAGCTATGCGCGAGGTCCTCTGTCCTCGCGATAAGCCTTGCGCGCATGTGCGCGCCTCCTCTCGCGCATGTGCGTGAAAAACACTGCCCGATCATTCTTGCACATGCATTGCTATTCCATTTTCAATTTGATGCCTTTTAAATCAGCTCTCGACTTGATCTGACTATAATCACATCCATTTATCGATAATTAATCTCAAATTACCGTAATAAAATTGCAGGCATTACAATTCTCCCCCTCTAAGACATGATTTCATCCTCGAAATATCAGGCAATCATATCAAATACAATAAACAGGCAGAATTAATAGAAGATGAAATAAATAATCACATCAGATAAATGACTTTGGGAATTCCTGTCTCATGTCTGATTCAGTCTCCCAGGTAGCTTCTTGAATGCCATGACGAGTCCACTGAACTTTCACAAGGAGAATAGTCTTCGTTCTGCGCTGCTTTTCTTTACGATCCAGAATCTGAATCGGCTTTTCAACATAACTCAGTGTCTCATCCAGCTCGGCCTCATCTGGCTGAATAATGTGAGAATCATCAGGGAGATACTTTCTCAGCATAGATACATGAAAGACATCATGTATCCCAGATAATGAAGGCGGAAGGGCAAGTCGATAGGCACGATCCCCTTTCTTCTCGAGAATTTCATACGGCCCAATATATCGTGGAGATAACTTCCCTTTCTTGCCAAATCTGACAACTCCTCTGAAAGGTGAAATTTTCAAGAAGACTCTGTCTCCTGCCTCAAATACCAACGGTCTTCGTCGAACATTGGCATATTTGGCCTGTCTGTCTTGAGCTGTCTTCATTCTCTTCTGAATCAGCTTCACTTTCTCTGTCATATCTCTGATCATATCAGGTCCAATATCAGGAACCTCAGAGATATCGTCCCAATAAAGAGGGGATCTGCATTTCTTACCGTATAACGCTTCAAACGGTGCCATCTCAATACTCGTTTGATAGCCGTTGTTGTACGAAAACTGACAAAGTGGCAATGCATCTTGCCAACTAGTGCTAAAATCAAGCACTACAGCTCTCAGCATATCCTCCAGTGTCTGGATAGTCCGATCTGACTGTCCGTCGGTCTTTGGATGATATGTGGTACTCAGATGTAACTTCGTACCAAGAGCCTCCTGCAAACTCTGCCAAAAGTGAGATGTAAACCGAGGATCACGGCCTGAAACAATCGACTTCGGCACTCCGTGCAATCTGACCACTTCTCTGACATAAATCTCTGCCATCTGGTCATGTCTGTACGTCATCTTGTACGGAATAAAACATGCAGATTTGGTCAATCAGTCAATCACGACCCAAATCGCATCACAACCTCTGGAGGAACGCGGTAATTGCGTCACAAATCCATGGAAATGTGATCCCATTTCCATTCAGGAATAGACAATCTCTGTAACAATCCTCCGGGTTTCTTTCTTTCAGCTTTTACCTGTTGGCAATTCAGACATCTGGATACTAACTCTGCAATATCAGCTTTCATTTGTTTCCACCAGAACTATCTTTTCAAGTCATTATACATCTTTCTACCACCAGGATGAATGCTGAATCGACTACAATGTGCCTCTGACAATATCTGTTGTCTCAACTCTGAAACATCTGGCACAACCAATCGATTATTCACATACAGTACATCCTCACGTACCTGATATTCTGATTGATGCGCTGCTCTGATCATCGATATTGAGTCCTGTACATTCTGATCAACTTTCTGAGCCGCTTTAATCTTTAATATCAGCTCTGGTTCGGCTTGAACAGCATATAACCTCAATGGTCTACCATCTGAGGAATGAAGAAATGAAGTTTGAGAATATATATATCATGCATGGTGAGGGGCAAGTGGCCCGTTCTTTGCCCTGCACGTCTCGCGCATATGCGGGCCTCTACCGGTGCATATGCGCGAGACCCACTGGTCTCGGCGTCAACCAAATCGACTACTCGCGCATATGCGCGCCCTAATCCCGCGCATATGCGCGACATTCTCTGGCATGAAATCTTAGCTACTAGGCACCTCGCGCATATGCGCGCCCTGTCTCGGGCATATGTACGAGGGCCTCTGTCCTCGCGATAAGCCTTGCGCGCATGTGCGCGCCTCCTCTCGGGCATGTGCGCGTAAAACACTGCCCGATCATTCTTGTACATGCAGTGCTATTCCATTTTCAATTCGATGCCTTTTAAATCAGCCCTCGACTTGATCTGACTATGATCACATCAATTTATCGATAATTAATCTCATATTACCGTAATAAAATTGCATGCATTACATGACCGGACTCCTCAGTTTTCCAAGAAGAGGGCAGTCGCATGCTTAAACTAGGTGCTAGGGTTGGCGGCTGGATTCAAGGGTTGGGTGCACGGCTGGTTGGGTGACTAGGGTTGTCCAGGAGGGTATAGGGAGGATGGTTTGGGGTCGGGACATGGTCTGGTGCAGTCGTGGTCCAAGGTGGCTCAGGTTTGTGAGAGCCGCGACTTTAGGTGTTTAAAAGAGAGGGGTGAGCGATTTGTCTTGGGGCTAGGGGCTAGGCGCGCTGGTCTAGGAGGGTCAAGGTGGTTCAGGAGGGTCGAGATGTGATCTGGTCAAGGGTTGGTTCAAGAAGGCTCGAGGGTGGCTAGATAGAATAGGGCGCATGGCTTAGTTTGGGGAATTAGGGCTCGGTTTTGGCCTAGGAAGGAAAATGGCTAGGACATGGTTCGCGGGGTGTGGTTCGTGGCTTACGGGGGTAGTTTAGGTATGAAAAGTCCATGGGTAAAGTTAGGAAGAAAAATACAAGTTTGGAATTAATTTGAGATTAAACGCTTTACGGTTTACTTAATAAATCGATAAATCGAAAGGCTCGCGTTTACATCTAAGAAAATGTTAGATGTCAAATTTAAGCCTATATGATGATTTGGAATAGACTCGAGTCAATAAAATTAAGAAAAAGTCAAAATCAGGAATTTTACAGTCCAATGGGTAAAATGGTCATTTTACGTCCTGGGTAGTACGTTAGGTCTGACAATGTCCCGAAGAATCATGATACATGCGAAATGATATTTTAAAATTATTATGATGAAAATATGGTATTTTTACGATATACGCTAAAGCGGTACGATTTTTCCTGAAAATTGCTATTTTAACGAATTTTGAAGGATACAATATTTTATAAATAAAAAGAAAGAAAATATTTTGAAAGATGTGAATTGACTGTGACAAACATGATCTGATTGGGGATATCGTGATGGAGAAGGCCCCACAGAGAGCCGTTTACGGGAGAAGGCCCCAGAGAGAGCCCAACGATCGTATTTCTACTTTTAGTGAAGCCCAGCGCCCGGCCCTATGTACAATGCTGAGCTAAGAATGATCAGTCGACCACATGATGATACGATTACAGGTAGTCACTTTCAAGGATCAAACTTCACCCAAAACGATATAAGATGATGGAAAGCTTTACGATTTATGATTTATTTATGCTTACAAATTTATGATAGCTATTTTAAATAAAAGTATTATTTTTATGCATGTGCCTGTATATGTATTATTAGTTACTCATAGTTAGAACGTTAAGAGTCTAATGACTCACTAGGTTCGGATGATTTTGAGGAAGGCGCTGACGCTTGAGTGAATCGTGTACGACAGTCCACTCTCGAGGGACATTTATTTTCCGTATTTACTAAGTATTTTAAAGTTTACGAAAATATTTTGAGGATTATTTATGAAGCGTCTGCTACTTAAAATACAACTGAAATTTTTTTTAAATGAAGCTTTGACCGAAACCACCCATACACATACGTCCATGAAAATCTCGAAACAAGCATTAAAAACTACCATCCAACACCTCAATAAAATAATTGCAGTTCATTTCGAAACAAGCATTAAAAACTACCATTCAACAACTCAATAAAATAATTGCAGTTATCAAAACTTAAAAATGCAACCAAATCTCCTAGTATATTGTTTTTAAAAGAAATCAACATCTATCAATATCATCAACGTATGAAATGATGCAAAAACATTTAAAATATTGTTTACACCCATGACTCATGATCATAATATGCGGCAGAATACAAGGTCCTCGGGTTATCATGTGCACCCCACAACTTCGCCTATTCAGTCTTTAGGGCCTCCAGTATCCACATCCTCATGATCACTTGCATTAATCACACCTAGTGAGTTTAAAGACTGAACACACATGAATCGTAATAACAAGTACATATACATATCATGCAACAATGAAAAGTAATGTAATTAAAAAGTTTCATGATCTTCAAAAGCGTAAATTTAAACATAACATGACATATTCAAGTCATGTCCCATCATATCATCATATACATGTTCATTTTTCTTATTGAATTCAGGTCATTAGTTGTGACTTTCATATCAGCTCTACGTCGATGGATCCATCTATGTATAAACGCGGTACTCGGCGACAGCGACATTAGCGACAGTTTTACCCATCTACTGAGCCTTGGCCTTACATGTTCTTGTTCGTGTTCGTGTTCGTATTAGTCACAACCAACTCATCTCCTTCAAAAACATGTCATCGTATTCATTACTTGTAAAATTCATGCATATACATACATTTTCTTAAAAACAAGCATGCAATGTATTTATCAGCATTTTCATAAAAATTCATATTCATAATTAACATATACATTTTAAACATGCATTATAAGTTATTAGGAAACTGCCAGGACTGCTAACTCGACCCGCTCAAACTTATCAAACTCCTTAAACATACTTCTAATCATTTCCTTAAACGTATCCTGAACCCTGCATTAACCTCTATATTTCGTTTCAGGGTTTAGACCGGAGTCTCGTTTAACCAGAATTAACCTGAGAATATATCAAACTTTAACCATAGTTCAGCGACTCCTAACCAAACCCCGTATGACTCAACTTAAACCATTTATAACCACAGACATGTAGGTATAACTTACTGTGTAACGTCACACGTGAACCACATACATGCAAGTTATTAAATTTCTTTGGTATTTTATTAAATTTTTTTAAGGCATTAAATCATGTTTATTTCATTAATAAGTGTTTTTAAGTCATGGTTTATTTAAAGTTCATGAATTAAGAATTTAAGCTGCATTTCGCACTCGAACGAGGAACGGAGACCGGGGATATTAAGGAAAAATACTTTTATTGAATGATTAATTTTAATTTATAAATATAAGGTGTTTTAAAGGTCTTTTTCAGGAAATGGGTTTTGTTGGGTATTTTTACACGTCATAGCATATTTTTAATCGGTGCGTAAATTTTATCGAATCGGAAGACTTTTTGAGGGCTCGGGCAATAATTTTAAAAACGTACCTAAAAGAAATATTTTTCGGGAGCGTGTGTGGGCTTGTTGGGTTTATTTTATTGCTAATGGGCTCAAAATCATTTTTATTCATTTAAAAATTAATTAATGGCCCATTATCAAATTATTATATTACTTTAAACTAGTGATTATCCATCCTATTCCCATCCAAAGTGTTCAGCCGACACCTCCCCCACTCGGCAGCTTTTCACGTGAGATTTCAGCAGCCCCATTGCTGCAACTCATCTGTGAGAACCCGGAACTTCCGATCCAAATCGAATCACGTAAGAAATACAAACTTAAATTTAGCTTAATCTAAACTCAACAACTTTCATTCTAACTGTAGAACTTAAATATTAACTACTTGAATATGAACTTAGGTTTCAACTAACTTAACTCGAGGAAGTAGCTTCAAAGCTCGGAGACTAACTCAACAGAAGGCCAAGCTGCAAGTAATCGCATTCATCAAAGAGTTGTCACTGGAAGAGTAAAACCCCAGCTCAAGGACTCGATCTTTCAGCTCAAGACAGCTCAACTAAACTTGTCCTAACAAGACCAAAGAGGGAGCTAAAGGATGAGCCAAGGAATTGGACAAACTTATTATGCAAGAAGCCACCTTTGAGATAACCAAGGAAGAAGCTAGGGGAAGAGCTAAAGGTTAGGACAAACTTAATATGCAAGAGATGACCTTTGAGTTAATCCTTGAAGGAGCTAAGGGAGGATCTGAGAGACCAGGACACATTAATGATGCAGGAAAAGACCTTTGGTGCTTGGATTACCTTTGACCATCATTATGAGCTCAATTAATCCATTCTTGGAGGCCAAGAATTCGGCAATAAGGAGATGAGGAGACCAAAATTTTTCTATAAATAGGGCTTCAAGGGTGAAAGAAATTCATTCCAAAAAAGGCTAAAAATTTCGACCCTCAACCCCCCACCAAACTCTCCAAAATTTCGTCCAAGGTAAGGAAGAAGTTCGAAGTCGAGGTGCTGCTGAAATAATAGCGTGTTCTGATCAAATAATAAGTCGAAGTGCTGCCCAAATTCCTAGAGGAAACTTCGTACCAACATCTACAAATTTCGGTTTTACCTTCAAAATATTGTAAGTGGGTTTTTGATATGTATGTTTGTATTTTTAAACCTTGCATATAAATAATATGACATGCTCTTATGTGTGTCCCCTTTTTCGAAAAAAATCTGTCTGTTCTGTTTAAAATTTCGATCGATTTTATGTTTCTTTTGGTATTCAAAATTCTTTGATTCTGCTGAATCCGTCTAAAACTCTGATATCTGAAAATTCTGATACGTTCTGTGTGGTAAACTCTGAATTTTGTGTTGCACTGTTACGATTCGAATTTGAAATGAGACGAGAATTGTAATTCTGTCTGGCCCCCATTGGTGGGTATAAAAGAATGTTCTGTCTTGCCCCCATTGGTGGGTATAAATCCATTTTCTGTCTAGCCCCCATTGGTGGGTATAAAACTGTAGTCTGGCCTCACCCCTTTGAGGACTAAAATATTGGGGACAATTTGACCATTGAAATGATATGAGTAACAGTTTTTTTTTGTTCTGTAATGATCTGATTTGTTTCTGAAATGCTCTGAATCATCTGTCTCATATTCGATTCGTTTCTGTAAGTTAAAAATAATAAGTTTTGAAAGTGTGTTAAAGAAATGTTTTAAAGATTAAGTTCTATATGTTTCTTTGGAAATCGATCGACCCCCCACCTGCTGAGGGTTTCCCAAAACAATCTCACCCCTAACAAATTTCAGATAAAAATGAAGAACAGCTGAATGAGGAGGAGCAGGAAGCGTTCTAGGAATATTGATCGAAAGTCAAGCCCAAGAATTGAGATTTTTTTTCTTTTCTTTTGTTTCGTTTCCGTAAAACTCTGATTTAATTGTTATTCTATTGTCATTGTAAAGACAATGTTTTATTTATGAAAAATACTGGTTTTTGGCATTTCGATACGAGGCTTAATTGTTTTCAAGTAATTGTTAAACAATACCGGATGTCACTAACGCTTCAGACACGGGGCGTGACATTTAAGTGGTATCAGAGCCGCAAGGTTTGTTATCCCGCTGGGATTTTGACAGCAAAAATTTGACTTTCAAATTTTGGCAAAAGCCTAGTGCATCCCAACTTGAGTCCAACTTTCATATGTTCTTTGAGTCCCACTTTCATCTGTTCCCTAAATTTTCGAACAACTTCAAAAATCTATCCCTTTAATCGTTCTGTAATCCTTAGTATCGAAAATTTTCCACAACAACTTTGTTTCTATTTTTTGTGCCTTTCTATCCTTTATACGATTCTGATGTTTTACCTCGATTTTTATCCTAGGAAATGGCTGCTCCACGTACTCGTGCTCAGGCTGCCCTTCGTATGCGCCAGCTCAAGATAGATAACCAAGCTAGGGAGATTACGAATTCAAAGGCGCAACTGTCTAAGGAAAGACTGGAGAAGCTGGAGCTTAACGAGATTAGAGGTATACTGGAGAAAGACGTGCAGCGACTTACCCATCACTTGGACTTGGCTGAGAGCCAACTTCTACAGATACCGACTGATTCGGCCCGCATTGCGTGCTTAGCTTCACTAAACAAGGATATGCTGGAAAGAGTTGAGACGGAGAGATAGCATGCTACTTAGGCTCGTCAGCGCCAAGAGGAGTTCAGCGCCAAGCAAGAGCGGTACATTTCAAAGCTCCACGGTACTATGGATTGGCTTCAGGATCAGAATAACTACCTGCATCTCGTGATAGAGAACATGGAGGAAGAGGAGGAAGCACCGATGGAGATGGTAGGCGACGACAACGACAACAACAGCGATGGAAGAGATATGATAGATTAGATTAGTATCAGGATTGTAATAAAAGTATCAATATTGTAATGAAAATATCATGTAAAAAAGTATTAAGTGTGTCAACTTCTTTCTAAATAAAAATTCTATTATCTATAAATTTTTGCAAATTTAAAATTTAATGAGTATCTTAGGAAAATGTTCTTTTTATCTTTATAGGAGACCAACATGGATCTTCAAAGAATTATAAATGAACTTCAAAAACAACTTCAGGAAAAAGAGACAGAAATTAAAATATTGAAAGAAAAAAATGTAAAACTCGAGAGAGATAACGACCAGTTGGATGGGAATAACGTGTGCATGATGGAGGATCTTCGTGAGGCCAGAGAGGAAGAGAAGAGACTACGTGAGGACGTTAGACGTTATGCTGCTTATCATCTAGAGTCGGAACGTCAACATAAGATCACTAAGAAAGAGTTGAACAAATCTCAGTATAGAATTTTTACGCTTCAAATCCGGGATGACAGCCTTCTCAAAACACAACGCCTTCTTGAGGAACGAATCGAAAGGCAAGAAATCGATGAGAAAGTAAGCCAATCAACGATACAGGAGCTTCAGGAACAAGTAAACAACCTTGAGCACAACAAAACACAATTACAAAATCATATTGATCAGCTACAGAATAACATGATCAATATGAAGGAACTCTTAGAAGAACTTGAAGCTAACCAAGAAGAAAACCCTATGGAGGAGGAAATCGATGAAGCTGTAGGAGATGGCGAAGTGATAGACGATTAGGGAGAGCCCTGTATTAGGCATTGATTGTATCTAGAACTAATTGACTAATCATTTGTTTTGAAACGATTGATTGTATGAATTCCAAAATTTAATGAAATTATTTTGATTATACATTTTGGCAAACAAATTAATAAATATATATGTTTATAGGAAATGGCAGGTAGACAACCCAGAAATAACCGAAATCCCGCAAGAATGTCGAATCACAACTACACCTACTGGAAGTGCCTGAAGGATTGAAGGTGGAGGTTGTGACACCATTTTTGGATGATAGAGCACGAAAGTGGTGGGAGACTGTGTCACCACCTCTGGCTAAGGTGGAACAGAACACATGGTAGACTTTTAGAAGAGAATTTTTGAAACAATACTACCCAGCCGAATTTCGCCTGCAGAAGTTGAACGAATTTGAAAACTTCAAGCAGACCCCGGACATGACAGTGATGGAATAAATTTCAAAATTCAACGATCTGGGAACCTATGTTCCGACAATCATGTCTGATGAAACATTGAAAATGCATCGCTTTAAGAAGAGACTGAACAGTCGGATTCAATCGGCCTTGGCGGTGTTCAAGCCAAACAATTTTGCTGATTTGATGGGCGCTGCAATGAGCGCAGAGACGGATATCAAACGCCGTGAAGAAGAGAAAAAGCAAAAGAGACCGTTGGTCAGCCAATCTGCTCAAAATGGTCCCAAATTCAAGAAGCCGAATTATTCAAGTGGCCTTCCAAGAGGAAACTTTAACAGTGCACGCAATGCATAAGGAAAGTGGTGCGATACATGTCAACAAAAGCACATTGGGGAATGTTATCGGAAAACAGGAGCTTGCTTCAAATGAGGTAAAGTGGGTCACCGGATTAAGGACTGTCCAGACAACAAAGAATAAGGGATGGGACCCAACAAATCAAATGAAAACAAGACTAATGCCCGAGTGTACGCAATAACCCAGGCGGAAGCTGATGACACCAACGGAGTGGTGGCAGGTACTATTTTACTCAATGAAATACCTGCATATACTTTGTTTGATTGTGGTGCCACACATTCATTTGTGTCTAGAAGATTTGCTAAGAAGCTTAAACTTGAGCATGATATTCTTAGTGAACCATTAAGAGTGGCAACACCGGCGAACAAAATAATTGAGACCCACAAAGTGTATCGAAACTGTAAAATTTGTATCTTCAAACAAACTTTTGAAGCAGAATTGATTCAACTCAATATGGTTGAGTTTGACATCATCCTTGGAATGGACTGGTCAGCTAAAACCCATGCCATTGTAGACTGTCAAAAGAAAGATATTAGACTTCAGACTCCAACTAAAGAGGAAGTCATATATCACAAAAAATCCAAAGAAAGAAAATCTTTGTTATCTTCCTCACAAGCCTGGAAAGCCATAAAAGGAGGAGGAGAAATTTATCTGGCAATGATCGATGAGATCAAAGAAGAAGAAGTCCCAAAGTTGGAAGATATTCCAATTGTTCAAGAATTTCTAGATGTTTTTCCCGAGGAATTGCCAAGTGAGATACCTGACAGAGAAGTTGAATTTGAAATCAATTTGGTCCCTGGTGCTGCACCAATCTCAAAGGCACCATACCGAATGGCTCCAGCTGAATTAAAAGAGTTAAAAGAGCAACTTCAGGAATTACTAGACAAGAAACAGGTCCGCCCCAGTGCATCTCCGTGGGGAGCCCCAGTGCTATTCATAAAGAAAAAGGATGGTAGTATGAGGCTATGTATTGATTACCGGGAGTTGAACAAGATCACCATAAAAAATAAGTACCCAGTCCCGAGAATAGATGATCTTTTTGATCAACTAAAAGCAGCCAAAGTTTTCTCAAAACTCGATCTGAGATCTGGTTATCATCAGTTGAAGGTAAAAGCAGAGGATAACCCTAAAACTGTGTTTAGGACAAGATATGGACATTACGAATTCACAGTAATGCCTTTTGGTCTAACAAATGCTCCTACAGCATTAATGGACCTTATGAACCGGGTATTCAAGCCATACCTTGACAAATTTGTGGTCGTGTTCATAGATGATATCCTCGTGTACTCACCAAGTGAGGAAGAACATAAAGAACACATGCGTCTCACTTTGCAGACACTGTGGGAAAAGGAGCTCTATGCCAAATTCAAGAAGTGTGAATTCTGGCTAAAAAGTGTGGCGTTCTTAGGCCATATAATCTCAGAATTAGGGGTATCAGTGGACCCTAAGAAAGTAGAGGCAATCAAGGACTGGCCTCAACCGAAAACAGTGACCGAGGTAAGAAGTTTTTTGGTTTAGCTGGATACTATAGAAAATTCGAGGAAGGATTTTCTTCGATCGCCATTCCTCTTACCAAACTTACTCAGAAGAACTCGAAGTTCATTTGGAATGAAGCATGTGAGAAGAGTTTTGGAACCCTGAAGATGAAACTCGCATCTACACTAGTACAAATTCTTCTCGAGGACGGCAAGAACTTCATAGTATACAGTGACGCATTAAAGAGAGGATTAGGGTGTGTGCTTATGCAAGAAGGTCAGGTAATTGCTTATGCCTCACGGCAATTAAAACCGTATGAGCAGAATTACCCCACTCATGATCTGGATTTAGCTGCAGTGGTATTTGCGCTCAAAATCTGGAGGCACTACCATTATGGAGTAAAATGCAAAGTATTTACTGATCACCAGAGCCTCAAGTACATTTTCAACCAAAAGAAATTAAACATGAGGCAAAGGAGGTCGATGGAACTTCTAAAAGATTATGATTTGTCAATAAATTACCATCCTGTTAAGGAAAATAAGGTGGCAGATGCGTTGAGTCGAAGGAACCTTGGGAAAGTATGTTTATCTTCATTATCAGCGCAACCATCCCTTAGAGAAGAAATCAAATTGAAGCAAAGTCAAGATTCCTCCATCCTCAAAATTAAAGAATAGATCCAAGAAAGAAAGACCACAGAATTTTATATTGATGAAAATGACATTCTATGGATGAAAGGACGGTTGTATGTGCCAGATATCGATTGGATTCGTGAAGAAGTAATGACCGAGGCACGTAAATTGAGATTTCAGTACATCCGGGAAGCACCAAAATGTACCGGGATCTGAAGAATAATTACTGGTGGAATGGAATGAAGAAAGACGTGGTTGTCTTTGTTTCCAAGTGCCTAACCTGTCAACAAATCAAGACGGAACATCAACAGCCTGGAGGACTCCTACAACCATTAGAAATACCAAAGTGGAAGTGGGATACCATCTCCATGGACTTTGTGGTAGGACTACCAAGATCAAGGCAAGGTCACGATGGGATCTGGGTGATCATTGATAGATTGACCAAGTTTGCACATTTCTTGCCGGTGCGGATGAATTACAACCTGGATAAGCTAGCTACCTTGTATATGGACAACATAGTAAGATTACACGGAGTTTCGGCAAGTATATTATCTGACAGAGATCCAAGGTTGTATCTAGATTTTTGAAGAGTTTTCAAAAAGCTATGGGAACCAAAATAACTTTTAGCACGGCTTATCATCCACAAACTGATGGTCAGACCGAGAGGAAAATTCAAACCCTCGAAGACATGCTGAGGGAATGTGCTCTGGATTTTCCTGGAAACTGGATTGACCAGTTACCCCTGATAGAATTTGCCTATAACAACAGCTATCACAGTAGCATCGAGATGGCTCCGTATGAGGCCCTGTATGGCTGAAAGTGTAGGTCGCCCCTATATTGGTAGGAGAAAAAGTTGTTACTGGACCAGAGCTTGTTCAATTAACCGTTGACAAAGTAGTTATAATCAAGGAAAGACTCAAGGCAGCCCAAGATAGACAAGAGCTGGGCAGATTTGAAGAGAAGACCGTTGGAATTGTAGATCGGTGAAAAAGCTTATGTCAAGGTCTCTCCCATGAAGGGAGTGGTTCGATTCAGTAAATCCGAAAAGTTAAATCCAAGGTATGTGGGACCGTTTGAGATACTGGAAAAAGTGGGAACTCTAGCCTACCATCTTGCTTTGTCGCCTGATATGTCCAGGATTCACAATGTTTTCCACATCTCACAATTGAGAAAATATGTCCCAAACCTTAGTCATGTACTCAAAGTTGCACCACTAATGATTGAAGGACACCTCAATGAAGAACTCAAATATGAAGAGGTCCCTATCCAAATAGTGGACACAAAAGACCAAGTGTTGAGGCACCGGATGATCCCCTATGTCAATGTGCAGCGGTCAAATCATACCGAAAGGAAAGCCACTTGGGAACTCAAAGAGAAAATGCGCTCACAGTATCCTCATTTATTCAAAAGCTCAAGCTGATACAAGTTTCGGGGTCGAAACTTTCAATAAAGATGGAGGAATGTGAGAACCCGGAATTTCCGATCCAAAGCGAATCACGTAAGAAATACAAACTTAAATTCAGCTTAATCTAAGCTCAAAAACTTTCATTATAACTATAGAACTTAAATATGAACTGCTTAAATATGAACTTAGATTTCAGCTAACTTAACTCGAGGAAGTAGCTTCAAAGCTCGGAGACTAACTCAACTTGAGGCCAAGCTGCAAGTAATCGCATTCATCAAAGAATTTTCACTGGAAGAGTAAACCCCAGCTCAAGGATTCGATCTTTCAGCTCAAAGCAGCTCAACTAAACTTGTCCTAACAAGACCAAAGAGGGAGCTAAAAGAAGAGCCAAGGAATTGGACAAACTTATTATGCAAGAAGCCACCTTTGAGATAACCAAGGAAGAAGCTAGGGGAAGAGCTAAAGGTTAGGACAAACGTAATATGCAAGAGATGACCTTTGAGTTAATCCATGAAGTAGCTAGGGATGAGCTAAGAGACCAGGACACATTAATGATGCAGGAAAAGACCTTTGGTGCTTGGATTACCTTTGACCATCATTATGAGCTCAATTAATCCATTCTTGGAGGCCAAGAATTCAGCCATAAGGAGATGAGGAGACCAAAATTTTTCCATAAATAGGGCATCAAGGGTGAAAGAAATTCATTCCAAAAGAGCCTAAAAATTTTGGCCCTCAACCCCCCACCAAACTCCCCAAAATTTCGTCCAAGGTAAGGAAGAAGTTCGAAGTCGAGGTGCTGCTGAAATAATAGCGTGTTCTGATCAAATAATAAGTCGAAGTGCTGCCCAAATTCCTAGAGGAAACTTTGTACCAACATCTACAAATTTCGGTTTTACCTTCAAAATACTGTAAGTGGGTTTTTTATATGTATGTTTGTTTGTATTTTTAAACCTTGCATATAAATAATATGACATGCTCGTATGCGTGTCCCTTTTTTCGAAAAAATTCATTCTGTTCTGTTTAAAATTTTGTTCGATTATATGTTTCTTCTGGTATTTGAAATTCTTTGATTCCGCTGAATCCGTCTGAAACTCTGATATTTGAAATTTCTGATACGTTCTGTGTGGTAAACTCTAAGTTTTGTGTTGCACTGTTACGATTCGAATTTGAAATGGAACGAGAATTGTAATTCTGTCTGGCCCCCATTGGTGGGTATAAAACTATGCTCAGTCTGGCCCCCATCGGTGGGTATAAAACCGTGTTGTGGCCTCACCTCTTAGAGGACTAACATATTGAGGACAATTTGACCATGGAAATGAGATGAGTAACAGTGTTTTGTCTGTTCTGAAATGATCTGATTTGTTTCTAAACTGCTCTGAGTCATCTGTCTCATATTCGATTTGTTTCTGTAAGTTAAAAGTAATAAGTTTTAAAAGTTTGTTAAAGAAATGTTTTAAAAATTAAGTTCTATATGTATATTTGGAAATCGATCGACGCCCCACCTGCTGAGTGTTTCCCAAAACACTCACCCCATACAAATTTGAGATAAAAATGAAAAATAGCTGAATGAGGAGGAGCAGGAAGCAGGAGGAGCAGGAAGCGTTCTGGGATGGTGATAGAAAGTCAAGCCCAAGAATTGAGATTTTTATTCTTTTCTTCTGTTTCGTTTCCGTAAAACTCTGATGTAATTGTTGTTCTATTGCTATTGTAAAGACAATGTTTTATTTATGAAAAAGACTGATTTTTTGCATTTAGATACGAGGCTTAATTGTTTTCAAGTAATTGTTAAACAATGCCGGATGTCACTGACCCTTCGAACGCGGGGCGTGACATCATCGGCCAAGGGTGTTCTTTCAAAAGAAAATTCTCTGGCGCTTCACCGACGCTCGTTTCACCGACGTTCTTGCGTAAAATACATCAAGGCACGCTTGTATCTTCAATTTTCTCTTCATTCACGCCAATACTATGCTGGAATTTAGGTGTGTGCTCGAAAATTAAAGGATATTTCTTGTGGTTGTGTATTTGTTACAAACTTGTCATGGAAATTTCATTGTTTTGATTTAAGCTCACGTTTTTGTATTTATGTGCAAGGGGCTGCCGGTTTTTGTGTTTCTAAGGGCTGTACACGATGGTGAGAGGGTGTCAATAGGCTGGAGTAGATGGTTATATGGCTTAAGTCGAGGGTCGATTGTTTTTTTTTGTTGAAGTTTGTCACAAAACCCGTCACCTTCTGTTATTTCAAATTCTGCGAATTATAGGTTGGTTTTCTGAAAATTCGTTCAACAAATGATATGTAGTACTTTGTGCTATCTTTGATTTGATAGCAAATTTTTAATTTTTTGATACGAAACGAGGGAAATATGATTTTTATCGTAAAACCGCTCAAGATGTGAAATTTCTATGTCACAAAACTCGTCACCCTCTGTTATTTAAATTCTGCGACTTATAGGTTGGTTTTCTGGAAATGTGTTCAACATATGATTTGTAGCAATCTATGTTAACTTTGATTCGATAGAAAATTCGTAATTTTCTGATAAAAATCGAGGGAAATATGATTTTTATCGTAAAATCGCTCGAGCTGTGAAATTTGTGTGCAAACTGGAGTTTTCCAGCAACCTTTGGGATTGTTTCGTGGGTCATAAGTGGTCTGGAACGGGTGTTTTAGAATATGGTGGGATGTATTTTGGGCTTGGGTTAAGTTTGGATTAATTTGGCTAAGTTTTGGTTCGATTCAAGTTAAAACCGGGACTCCAGTCCAAGTTTTAAAACGAATCGATTAAGTTTTGAAGCGGTCTCGAGTTTACATCTAAGAAATACTTTTAATTATGTTTTGGGATATTTTAAGGAGTTTTGTAAGCTTCGGGTCGAAATTTTGAGGTCCGGGGGTAAAATGGTCATTTTGGGTTCCTAGGGGTAAAATGGTCATTTTGCACCTCGGGGTGAGTTTTAGTCCTGGCTGTGCCCTGAGCACAATATTATCATGTTTTTTTAACTGTTATGCATCATGTTTACATTTTTCGCGAAAATATGATAAATACGTTGCATGCTTGGTTTGAAGGAAAAATTATGTATATGCGTGCTTTTATTTAAGTGGTGAATATAATGACACGTTTTTTAAGGATGAGAGTTGGTTGTGACTAATACGATGACACGATGACATGATGACACGAAAGGTTGGGGCTCAGTTGACAGGTAATACCATCGCTGATGCGTCCGCCGTCGGGTACCTCGGTTACACGTAGATGGATCCATCAAATGACATGATAATACGAAAGTCACAGCTGACTAACGGAATTCAAATTAATAAAATGAATAAGTATATGTTTTTATGATGATATGATGAGTTGTTTTACACGTATTCTTTTACGATATGATTTTATGCGACACGTTTACGTTTATGCTTTTAAGTTCAGGAAATGTATATTGATTACAGTACTTTACACCGTTGCATGTTATGTATATGTATTTGATATAACGTTGTAGGTGTGTTGAGTTTTTAGACTCACTAGGTGTGAATGATGCAGGTGAGCATTTTGATCAGGAGACTGGAGGTGAGTATGACTGAACGGGCGGAGCTCGTGGCGCACGTTAACCCAAGGACCTTGTATTTTTCTCCAAAAATATGATTTTATGGGAACACGTGTAAACATTTTTTTAAATGGTTGATGATTTTATTTTATTGAGGGTTTTGACAGATTTTAATATGCTTAATGTTTTATATTTTTAAACGGTAATTGTTTAGTTGGTTTGCCCTTTTTATACTTATAACTGTAGTTATTTTATTCAGCAGTGGTTTGATTTTACAAAATGCATTTTCGAAATTTTTTTGTATTGTTTGCCGGCATCGTTTCGGCCATTGCATTTAAAAAAAATTAAGTAGAATTTTAAAATGAGCAGATGTTTCATACTGGACCCCCCTCCCCCCCCCCAAAACGAGCAATATCAACAAAAATCTCAAGAATACATGTAATGTACTAGCGCCTAGGCGCCAGCACTGCAGCGCCACATGGGCGGCGCTGACCCTGTAGGCAAAAACCCAAAATCAACTTTCGAAGCAAACCTCTATGCCACGCCCAACCGTCCCGGACCACGCTCCAACCAACCTTTCTAGACCACCTCTGGACCCTCCTGGACAGACCGAGCCGTGGATCCCGGCCCTTGCACGCAGTCGTGCATGATTCAATCGAAGTGGCCAAAACCAAGCCCGTCTAACCACAACTCATTCGATCTACCCCTAGCACATGACTATGCATACTCGAGCCACCCTGGCCCACGTCTCAGACCCACCAGGGTCTGATCCAAGGTCTGGAATGACCCTTGTACTGTTGTACCCATCGCTTCACCCAATCAAGCCAACCTTTGTCCCAAAACTTGAAGATCCGATCTGTTCTCCCCTAGACTTGAATCGATCTCAAGACCATCACGTACGTTCCTAAAAATCTACTACCAGATCACCCCTAAACCTTGAGTCTTGGTAGCTCTTTCAATACTAGTCAAGAAATGTGAGGAGCATGACAAGAAAAATGCATATTTTCGTGTAGAAATCATGTAAAACCGATTCCTATCAGTAGATCCATTAATTACCGTGTAAAATCATTCAAAACACATATCATGATGTGATTGATGAGAAAAAGATGATACAAGGCGTGCCTTAGTGAAGTTTCGTACGCAAAAAGTTGCCCAACGGAGCGAGGGAAAACACCGGAGGGGCGGGACAAGTTTCCATTGAATTTTCCTTATAAAAAGTGAAGCAAATCTGCTGCTAGGTTTGAGAGGGGAGGGCGTCCGAATGGTGAGGTGAGGGAGTAGGCTTTCGGAGTGAAAAAAAAATGATTTACAAGTAATAGGATAATGGGCCTAGGTTCAGCACGGTGAGGTGTAATGGAGTTGGCTAAAAAACTAACCAAAACAAGCCCATTAGGCCCAATAACCCACACATAAAATATTTCGTTTAGGTACGTTTTTAAAAATATTACCCAAACCTTCAAAAAGTCATACGTTTTGTTAAAAATCGCCTACCTTTTTAAAATATGGCTCGATGCGTAAAAATATCTTAAAATGAGCCATTATTGAAAATTCAATATAAATTCACCATATATTAAATAAAAAATAATTATTTAATGAAAAAAATTCCTTAACTGTCCTCGGTCCACGTTCCTCGTTCGCGCGTAAAGTACTGCTAAAGCCCATATAAATGAAATCTAGTAACTCATGAAATTAAAGAATATAATCATGTCCTAATCATTTGTCTAAGGCATTGAAAATATTAATTTAGAATTTTAAATAAGACCCTAGATTTGCATGCAGTCAGGTTACGTCGTTCGAATTTCTAGGCATTACAATTTATTTACAGATTTTATGCTTTATTTAGAAGTCAAGTTCCGGATTATTTTAAAAATTGATATATGATTTTGGTGGTTGACGATTTATGAATTTTTATGCATGTGATATTTTAAATGTTAAGTTTATTTTTAAATGAGTGTTTCAAATTTTGTTATTACAAAAAAAAAAAATAGTTGGATTTTAAAGTTAAAAAGTAAGGGACTTTTCATGTTATCTTTAGGTTGAAGATCACGTAAGGTGTTTTGGAGAAATCTCTACCAACAATCTTCAGATGAATTTAGTGTTTTTCTTTTCTTCTTTTTTTTTTCAATTTGATGATATGTTGTCTATAAACATGAATGACTTCAAATTATGGAGTCTCACGATATGAAGACTTGTAAATCGCTGAATTTCAAATACCAGGATTCTAAAATTTTCATTGGTTCTTTTTGTTATAATCCTTAAATTTGACGTTCATTCAATTTTTTTGAATGAAGAACTAGAAATATGTTTATTTTGCTCTAAAATTTGAAAAGATTGTAAATTATAAATCACAAGGATTATGCTAAACACATGAATATGATTAAGTCCATTCAACTAGTTTTTTGGCTCAAGAATTCAATACTTTGTGTATTGATTTTAAGAATATTCTTGTAACCAAAGAAACAAAAAATCGGACAAGGCTCGAGATCTTAAATTTATACTGTGGATTGAATAAAATAGTCAATCATATGTCTAAAATTTTACAGCATCAAATGAGATATCGTTGAAACAAAAATAATCTCGATCCATTTATTGGAAAGTTACATGGATCCTTAAATTGGATAGAAGAATATTTCATCATATTCATTTATGACAAAACAAGATATGAGATGTATATCTTGCGAAATGAAAGATGAAGCTTTTAGTAAATTCTGATGGACATAAGAATCAACTATGTACAACATGTTATATATGTTGTGACAATCTGTTGTACTATATGTTTTTTTATTCAAGTTGAATTTTATAAAATGTTTACGCGAATTTACAAGATATTAAATCTTGAATTAAATTGTGAATGTAATTCAAGATTCTAAGTTTTAAATTTTGTAAGAAAACACACTTATATCTAAATTTGCTAGATTTAAAATCTTGAATTTAAATTTCTAAGTTATAAAGCTTAAAATTTGGAAAAATTAGAAGTTTCGATACCAAACCAACAATAAGTGAAGTAATACACTTGAAAAATAGATATTGTAAAATTTTATAATAATATATAATATTTAAATTCTATAAACAAGAACGATTAGGCCCAAATAGAGCAAGATATGAAATCGTGAATTTCGATTTATAAGTTCATATTGCTTAGAATTTCATAAAGTTTATCGAACTATTTAAACAATTATTCTTAATCCAAATTTAACAAGATACTGGAATTTTTAATTTGGATTTTTATGTTTATAAGAACTTGAAAGACTTTAAATTTTTTAAGCAAGTGTGCTTAAATCTAAACTTAACAAGATCTAAAATCTTGAATTTGAATTTCTAAGTTATGTACTTAAAATAGATCAAGTTATGCTTACGCAAATTTGGGGGGAGTCTTTGACAACTGTAATTGAACTACATTATTTCCCTTTATCTTTTCTTTTTAATTTAATTCTAATTGCGATTTTTTTATATACTATATTTTGATACAAATTATGCATGAAAACACATTGGTTTGATTATATGTATACTAGAATGTTATTAAAACTCGCTTCGATATATTATGCATGAACTTCAATGTTTTTCTCAAGTTTGGATCGTAGGCTTCGTTGGGCAATACCTATGGCTTGCTGCTATGTATGTACATTATGGGATATGTTTAGATGTCGTTAAGTTATCCAAGATGGGCCGATAGGCCGCTGGTGCAACAAAAACTAAAACAAGTGTGGGGCCGCACCTAAGGAAGATGTGTGCGGGTTTGGCGTCGGGTTGGTGGTGAAGGCTGACCAGGGCTCGTGGCTAAGGTCTAGGTGGGGTCTTAGGGTCCTGGGGAAAGCTTGGTACTGGTCGGTTAAGGGCTGGTTGGTTGGAATAGCGGCCGGAGTTGGAAACGCGTCATGCGCGCATATGGTGGGGTGTGACTAGGGCCACATTTTTGTGTTGTTTAAGGGTCTATGGTGTTTTAGGGGCTGGAACGAGCTGGACCAAAGGCTTAAGTTATATCTAAGGGTTAAGTTTAGGGCTTGGTTCGGGCATGGTTCAAGTTAGAATTGATAAGAAGTCGTACGGAACGTATAAGCACTACAAGAAAAAAGGCCTACGACAACGGTTTTTCCCCATTGTTGTAGGTCTTTTAAAACTATTGTTAAAGCCCCTGTGGTTAAAGGGTGCGCTTAAAGACAACGGTTTTTATCCGTTGTTGAAGCTACAATTTGCGACGGTTTTTAACAAATCGTCGCACATAAATATTGCGACGGATTTTTGTTAAACCGTCGCTAATTAGCGACGGTTTTAAATACCGTCGCTAATGTTAGGCAATGCATTCCGTCGCTAATTTTAGTGGCAGTTCATTCATGATTTCCGTCGTTAATATTTTCAGTAAAACAAAAAAAAATTACTTTTAACAATTTAATAATTCTAAAAAAACATGTAATTTGAATAGATTAAGATATTAACTAAAACTTAAAAATTTAACAAAAAATAAAAGGAAAAAATTTACATAAATAAGCGGGGATTTCAAAAACTTATAACAATTTTTTAAAATTATCGAAACTAAAATTATGTAAGAAAAATTTTAAGTGTTGTAAAGTTGTGTGTTTTAAAATGGACAGAGCGAGTAGGTATTTATAGAAGAGTTGCGAAGGGTTTTGGTTAAACCGTCGCTAATAGAGACGGTTTATTAATGACCTGTCGGCGATTTATAATTTGCGACATTGTTTTCTTAACCGTCGCTGATTTTAGCGACGGTTTATCTTACACCGTCGTGAAAATTAGCGAATGTGTAATAAAAACCGTCGATAAGTAAAAATATGCGACGGATTTATTTAAAACTGTCGCTAAATATAGCGACAGAGATTATACCGTCGCTATATATAGCGACGGTTGTAGGCCAAACCGTCGCTATTTTTAAATTTGCGACGGTTTACATAAAACCGTCGTTAATTATAGCGACGGTTTCAGCAAAACCGTCGCTAAATACGTTTTACATCACCTTTTCCGCTGAAACCGTCGCTAAATACGTTTTACATCACCTTTTCCACAACAGTTCAAAAAAACCGTTGTCAATTGTCAAAAAAAACACGCTAACAGACAACGTTTCTATAAACCGTTGTCTTTGACCCTAAAAAACGCTCAAAAGACAACGATTTTACAAAACCGTTGTCATTGACCTAAAAACCGTTGTCTTTGACACCTAAAAGACAACGGTTTTTATAAAACCGTTGTCTTTTGTTTAATAAACACACCTACGACAATGGTTTTCACTAAAACCGTTGTCAAAAAGCATACGACAACGGTTTTAGTAAAAACCCTTGTCATAGGTGTATTGTTGATGTTGATTTTTCTTGTAGTGAAGTGCCATGGTGTCACTCTTTGAGCATATTGTGTCTATATTGTTCGTTGAGCCTGGTACATGGTTTGGGCATGGTTCGGGGCTGGTTTAGGGCCTTGGCAATATGTTAGTATGTATTTTATGTGTGGGTAGAGTCTCGAGTCGATTGGTACGTCCTAAGTGGTTCTATTTTATTCAGGAGTCGTATATGTCCAAATGAACCCTAGTAGCTGTTTTGGGTATTTATTTTAGTATGTTATGGCAGCATGTCCCTGGACGATCCAACGAGGTTCACGATATTCGTATGTATCTATGACGTGCAAAATAATTATTTTTGAGGTATGTGATTTGTCTTGTGGCCAAATTATGTTACGGGTTTGGAAGCCGAAAAACGTGTCCAAGGACCACTCTAACCTCTTCGGAGGAATTATGTTTTGTTAGAGAGTGGACATCTAGTCCAAGGACTGTGGTGATCCCTGCCGGTCCAATACTGTTGTTTAGTTTAATCAAACGATTTATATTATCGGCCAGTTGCATTGAACAGATCTCTATGCCAAATGATTTACGATTACGATGATGAGCACGAAAATATGATTTTATGAAATTGTTTATACAAGAAAGTCGCGTTATACATATTTATGCTTATATTATGTTATGTACGAGCTATGTTTAAATTGCATTAATTTTTTTACGTATTATTTGTTTTTCACGGTTTATGCATGATGTCGTTAGGCTCACTAGAATTTATCGATGCAGATGACGTAGTTGAGGAGATAGGAGACGGTGACTAGTGAGCAGGCTCAGACTAGCGGCAGTGCAAACCCGAGGACCTTGTAAATCACGAGAATTTTAATTATGCATGTTTAGAATTATTTTCTATAATTTTATTCCTTAGTATTGGTGACTAGTAAGTTGAGATTTTTTTTTATTATGTTAGATTTTTCAAATTATGGTGGATGTTATTAACTTGGATTTTTGAATGTGGTTTTGAAATGATGGAGGTTTAATATTAACTTTATTTTTAGTACGAGTTGTAACCGTGATTTATTTTACGAGTTACATTTATAACAAATTATTTAATAAGAAAATTTTAAATTTTTCCGGAAATATTAAATTAGTTGTATTTTAAGACACGGTTCGTCACACATTCTAATACCCTCAAGTCTAGTAACATGAGCAAATGATTTATCAAATCCTATGTCTTCTTCCTATTTATACCTTGAGCTACGAGTCTAGCTATATTTCTTACTGCTGTACCATTTTCATCCATTTTATTCTTGTATACCTATCTACTTCAAATTACATGCATATTATCAGGTCGGGGAACAAGGTCCCGAACTTTACTTCTCTCAAACTATTTAAGTTCTTCTTTTATAGCATCTATAAAGTTTGAATCACACAAGGCTTCATCAATATTCTTTGGTTCAAGTTGTGAAACAAATGTAGCATGTATAAATCCATCCATAATTTATTTTCTAGTTATAAGAGGAGAGGTTGGGCTATCAATGACCGGCTCGAGTAGATGATTCTTATTCCATCGTAGATTTGGTCCAAATGGACTGGGTTCTGGTTGTTGAACAATTGTATTTTCATTAGTTTCAACATCATCTTCCAGTACTTGATGAATTTCTGATTGGTGATTTTTCACCGAATCAATTTCTCGGGCGGCTTGATCTTGTTAATTTCTTCATGAATGACTTGATTTGGATCATGAGTTATTCCATTTGTTCTTCTTTAAGCTATCTCATGATCACTACTAGAATCAAGGTTACTAGCATCTAATCTATTGCTCAAATCATGTATATTGCTATTATTATTATTATCATGACAGATATATGATTCCTCAAATACTATATGCACAGATTCTTTCACGACCAGAGTGTTAGAGTAGATGCCCTGCAAGCCAACGGTTGGCTAGGGAACTTATTGACTCAAGTGTAATAAACAATCTTTATTTTAATATAATTTACTTTTTAATGGTTTCGTTATACTTTATCTGTATACCCATGCAAGCAGCATAGATAAAGTCCTTGATTATGCTTTAATACAAATGAATCGTAATTCGATGTTGAAACTCATTTGTAAACAATGTATATTTTAAATTCGTTCCTAGTCGATTCAGCCGCCTAAAACAGGGATAAAGGTCGCTTGAGCTTGAGACTAGCATATGTTATGTTGTGTACTGCGTTTGTTGGTAAGGGCATAGAGATGTCCAAACATGCAGATGGGTAGTCATATGATGATTATACCGAACAACCCTCCCTCGAACTTTCCAAGTGGTTATCATTCATCGAGAGGATAAGTCCGAGGTAATAATTGTACACCATTAGTCCTTACGATCCGGGACAACACTGAGGCTCTATATGCTAGGGTTGTGCTTTGACTCGTTTACCGGCTCCATGAGAGTCACCAGGTGGCGAGGTTAGGTATAGTTGCGACACATATAGGAGCCAGTGCATTGTAGTCGGGGATTCACCGCTCACCTGCGGGTGTGGATATCCTATGTGATCTGATGTAATAATAGTGAATGGAATCTCTGGCCAGAGTATGAGATGTACGTTAGAGAAAGAGTTCTCCAATAGTATACGCGATGCCACTATGATAGTTATCACATGGTTATCGAATTAATATGCAACCCTCGATGAACCAATGGTTGCAGATTCGATCGGGATATATGAGATGAAGGGACCGTACTGTACGTTAATCATAAACGACGGGTTCTTGCAGGCACTATCAGTGATACCTAGGAGATCATGGGGCGATGCTACTAGACGCTCTTACCATGATCCGATGGGTGCAATCAGAAATGAGTTCTGACATTCTTGATCAAGGTGTTGATGAAAAGAATGGGGCTAACTAGGGTAAGCCCGAATAAGAATAAATGTTATTCTGAATCACAAGGAGTTGTGAACCCGCGGCTAGCTGTGTCCCGGAACCATTGAGGTTCACACAAGTACTGGATCGTTTGTTCCCGTTGAGAGAATAAATTCAAGAAGGTGAATTTATATTATGATTTAGTAAATTCAAGGAGTTGAATTCATGATAATTAAATTTTGAGAAAATAAATTCAAGTAGTTGAATTTATGAGATAGTAAATTCAAGAAGTTGAATTTATGAAATTTGGAGAGAATAAATTCAAGGAGTTGAATTAATAAGATTTGATAATTTAATTTATTAAACTCAAAAGTTGGGTTTATTAAATATTAAATTTTGGAGGTGATAAAATTCAAAGAGTTGAATTTATAATTTAAATATTAAGTTCAAATGTTGAATT
The DNA here is from genome assembly GCF_012295235.1 of Primulina huaijiensis. Classification (NCBI taxonomy): domain Eukaryota; kingdom Viridiplantae; phylum Streptophyta; class Magnoliopsida; order Lamiales; family Gesneriaceae; genus Primulina; species Primulina huaijiensis. The sequence goes on along the minus strand of NC_133315.1, from coordinate 9,054,587 downwards.
TATAATGTATTTAATTTATTAAGCTCAAAGGTTGAGTTTATTAAATATTAAATTAAATTAAATATAGTGGAAAGTATGTTTAATGGGCTTATAGGAGTACAAGTCCAACATACTAAATAATTAAAGTTCTTAATAGACTTTGATTAATTAATTAAACTAGTTGGACTAGCCGAATTAATTAATCAAGCCCATTAATGTGAATTAAGTGTATTAGGTTTTGCTTAATTATAAATAGGAGTGATCAAGCCATAACCCTGGCTTCCACCTTCACAATTTTCGAAAATCACAAGTTTTTCTCTCCAAAATTTCGGCCACTTCTTTTTGAAGAAAAGTTTGAGCCGTCTCTCATTATTTGATCTCCAACTCAAAATTTCATCCAATTTTCTAGTGCAAATTTGAAGAGGATTAAATCATCTAGTCGTGGACCTGATTAGAAGAATTAACAAAAGAGCTTTTGAAGAAAGTTCGTAGGGATTCATCAAGAGCTAATCTGTTTATACCGGATTAGTTGGAGCCAAGTGATTTAATTCACAAAGGTATAATATTTTAACTCCCTATGAATGTTTAATCGTAAAACCATACGAGCGTCCAAATCAAATATATTTTGATTGTCAAAATAAAATAAAAATTTTAAAACTTCCTCTGCGTTTGGGCGCGTAGAAAACCGAGATCCAACAGTGGTATCAGAGCCAAGATTTTTCTAAAACGTATGGTTTGATATTGAATAATTTGTTTCTAACCACACAAGAAAATTTTAAGGAAAAAAAAAAAAAAATTTTGAATCTACCCGGAACTGTTCCGGGCAGTCCGTGCGCGCAGGGCGTCCGGCATGCCAGCGCGCGCGCGAGGCGTCCGGCATGCCAGCGCGCAGCGCAGCGCAGCGGGCGGAGTGTCCGCACGCTGTGAGCGGCGAACTGCACAGCGCAGCGTGCGGACTAGCGCCTAGGAGCGCAAGGCGCGCATAGGGCTGCTGCCGCTGCCCGAAACGTTCGTGCAGCTGGCGGGCAGCGAGGGCGGCTTCCCGGGATTGTCTCGGGAAGCGTGCTGGATGATGGGCTTGAACTGTTTGGGCCTAGGGTGCAATTTTCTGATTTTTCAAATTTTTGGGCAAATTTGATATTTTTGAAAATTGATTCAATTTTTATTTTTGAAAATTAATTTTTAAAATTAATAATTTTCTTATAAAATAAATAAATAAAATATGATTTTAATTATTTATGGTAAAAATGAGTTTTTACAAGAAATCAATTATTATTGATTTAATTGGAAATTAAATAAAGGTGTTTATTTAATTTATTAAATTCATTAATAATTGTGGTGGTTAGTGATAAAATTATTATATATATGATTTATCAGTTAATTAAATTTGTTTAATTAATTGATGTTAATATTTGATATTAAATGCATGAAGGATGATCGAGAGCCTTGATCAATGTGTTAGGTGTATGTTAGGATATTTTACTGTTTTTATTCTTTTTTATAATATTTGATATTATTAAAGTTGGCTTGGTTTATGGCCAGTTCTCACCCCCATGAGATTTATCCCTTATGTGCCATGGCTATTTGAATGTAATTATTAGAAATAGTGGGAGATCAAGACTGGAAGATGGTGGACCCGATGAACAAGATGAAGACTTGTAAAATATTGGAAGCTCTTGTAATAGTTGCATTTGCATCCCTGCATTCACCTAGGTTTTGGACCTGGATCCATGTCTGGCTCACATGGATCTAATAGTGTTGGCGATCGATCATCCTTATTTATTGTTGAATGTCTTATTATGATATATATGCGATATATAGTAGTATGCATGTATGTATATTATTAGATAATATAGTTGCATGAATCCGGCAATCATAAAAACTCGTGGCACACGATTTTTAAATTAAAATGATGAGACAATTTTAAAATTAAAATCCCTCATTTTGAATATGATTCAAAATTTATATCAAACTATAAAAGTAAAAATTAAAAGAGTTTAATTTTTCCTTGCCTTCCATCAACCGTGGTTGCATGTTGATCGCTACCCGCGGACAGTGTCTGGCTCATATTATTGGGGAGGCCTGGACGCCTGAAAGCTGTGACTGCCACCGGACATATGAGGTGAATTGAGTGGAACTCCCATGACTTCGGCTCATATTATTGGGGGAACTCATGGCGACCGTCTACTACAATTCAATATTGATGGGTCGGTTTGACACGCGAAAATAAATGACGTCATATTATTGGGTCCATATTAAACGTGAGGCAAAACACACGGAGGTTGCATAGGGATGCAATTGGATTCTACCTTCTATAAATTATAATTGGTTGATATTATTCGGGATTATAATTGGCTAATTGGACTCTACGTGCCCACTAAGGAAATACGATTTCCCTTTTTCATTAGAGGGTGGTGGAAATGTCAAAATAGTGGGAGAGAATTTATAAAATAAAAATCCATATTTTATATCTTAAAATTATTTTAAAATAATCAACTACCATTATTCAGTTTCCATATCAGTATATTTTCGATTTCGTCACGTAATACAATTATGTTATTAACAAACTAACCGAATCTAATTTTCAAGACTGGTTGGGAAATTGTTCTGAATTCGGAGAAAATGACATACACACTAATGTCAGTCCTGCTGAACTGACAAAGCATGCAAGATGGTAGGACCATAGTATGCAAGCTAAAGTGTAACATGCTCGTTTCTTATGTCAAAAGAACTGTAGGGACAGTTTGAGGAAATGTTGAATGCTGCTGACATTCGAATGCACTTGCAAGTGTAGCATGGTGCATGAAACTCATACAATGATGCACACCACTTTCAAGGAGCTCATGACTACACGTATGCAAGATGGGGCTTTGGCCCATGAGCGTGGTGTACGTATGACTGGGCTTTATTGAGAATGTGGTGGGCCGGGAATATGTGATTCCTAACGAGTTACTAGATAACATCAATTTTTTGTCTTTCTCTTCCTTATTTGACGGGGTTATGGTGAACTTCAATTTGAATAAGATAGATGATAGCCTTGAAGAGCTAGTCAATACACTTATAACTTATGAGATCACCATAAAACAGGAAATTGTTGTTTTTCTAATAGGCGTCTCGTCAGACGAAAAGTGGCCCACAAGGTAAGGGAAAGAAATGTTCTGTCCCGTACAAGGAAAAACAAACCCAAAAAGAGGCAAACTCCGAAAGACAANATAGATGATAGCCTTGAAGAGCTAGTCAATACACTTATAACTTATGAGATCACCATAAAACAGGAAATTGTTGTTTTTCTAATAGGCATCTCGTCAGACGAAAAGTGGCCCACAAGGTAAGGGAAAGAAATGTTCTGTCCCGTACAAGGAAAAACAAACCCAAAAAGAGGCAAACTCCGAAAGACACTTAAAAGGCCCACAAAGCCCGATAAGTCAAAACATATTTGTTTTCACTGCAAGAAAAATGGACATAAGAAATTATCTGGGCCAAAAATGTTTTGGAAATGATAAATGAATGTCCAAAGTAAACAGGATTTCAACAACAACAAAAGAAAATTAGAATATCCAAATCCCGCACAAATATGGCACGCTAGACTAGGTCATATTTCCCAAAGAAGGATGCACAAGCTAGTGGGAGAAGGCATGTTTGACTTGTCAGACATAAATTCTCTACCTACTTGTAAGTCTTGTCTAAAAGGAAAAATGACCAAGACTCCATTCGATGGAAACGTGGAACGTGCGCATGGTCTACTGGATTTGATCCATACATACGTTTGTGGCCCGCTAAATGTTAGCACAATATTTGGGCAATCCTACTTCATTACCTTTACTGATGACCATTCGAGGTATGGGTATGTTATTGAAACACAAATCTGAAACATTTGAAAAGTTCAAAGAATTCAGATCTGAAGTAGAAAATCAGCTAGAAAGAAGTATTAAGGCACTTCGATCTGATCGATGTGGAGAATACTTGAGTGCTTAATTTTTGGGTTATCTAAAAGAGAATGAGATTCTCTCACAGTGGACTCCACCAGAAACACCACAATTGAATGGTGTTTCTCAACGTCGTAATCGAACCTTGATGGACATGATTCGATCCATGATGGGATTCACTGAATTGCCTACATCGTTTTGGGGCTTTGCGCTTGAAACTGCGGCAATGTTGTTGAATAATTCCATACTAAAGCAGTGAATACAACACCATATGAGATATGGATGGGAAAAACTCCAAAATATTCTTACGTGAGAATATGGGGATGTCCTGCTTACGTGAAGCAGACAGTGGGAGACAAATTAGATAGTAGATCCACTTTGTGCTACTTTCTAGGATATTCAAAGAATTCTGTTGGACATTATTTCTATCATCTCAATGAAGCAAAAATGTTTGTTTCAAGAAATGCCACCTTTTTGGAAAGGGAGTTTCTATTAGATAGAAAAGGTAAGATGATAGAACTTGAAGAAATTCAAGATACTCCCTCAACTATAGTAGTTGAACCTAATCCCCAACAACCAGTAGTGGAAGTACAAGCTCCTAGAAGGTCTGATAGGGTTATTAGACAACCTGCAAGATATACGCTTCTGCATGAACAAGGCAATGATGAGCCTTGTGTTGGATGTGATCCAATGAATTTCAAAGAAGCAATATCCGACACTGATTCAACCAAATGGCTTGAAGCCATGCAGTCAAAAATGGACTCTATGTATTCAAGACAAGTCTGGACATTAGTGGATCTACCTAAGGGAATCGTTCCCCATAGGATGCAAATGGATCTACAAAAGAATGCTTGGGGCGGATGGGAAGGTATTGACCTTCAAAGCAAGACTGGTTGCAAGACTATGAGGAAACTTTTTCACAAGTTGCTCTGTTTAAGTCCATTAGAATACTACTAGCCATAACAACATGGTATGACTATGAGATATGACAAATGAATGTAAAGACTGCATTCTTCAATGGAGACATCAAAGAATACATTTATATGTCTCAACCTGAGGGATACACATCAGTAGGTAGTGAGCATAAGGTATGCAAACTTCAGAGATCTATATATGGTCTGAAGCACGCGTCAAGGAGTTGGAACCTCAGATTTTATAGCACAATCAAAGAGTTTGGTTTTGCTAAGAATCCCGAGGAACCATGTGTTTACAAGAAAGTTAGTGGGAGTGCAGTGACATTCCTTATACTTTATGTTGATGACATCCTACTCATTGGGAATGTTGTAAGATTAATGCAATCAACTAAAGTATGGTTAGCAAGTAAATTCTCCATGAAATACATGGGTGAAACATCCTATGTATAGAGAATACAAATCTATAGAGATAGATCAAAAGGATGTTGGGGCTCACCCAAGCCACTTATATCGATACCATTATAAAGAGATTCTCTATGGAAGAGTCCAAGAGAAGATACTTATCAATGTGTCATGGTATTACTCTATCTAAAGCTATGTGTCCCAAAACTGAGGAAGAGATAGAGATGATGACACGTATTCCATATGCATCAGCCATTGGTAGTCTCATGTATGGTATGATATCAACACGTCCCGATGTTGCTTACGCCATGAGTGTTACAAGAAGATATCAGGCGAACCCTGGTCCAATGTATTGGAAGGCCGTGAAAGATATTCTTAAGTACTTGAGAAGGACTAAGAATTTGTTCATGATCTATGGGGGAGGAGAATTAAAATTGGAAGGCTACACTGATTCTAGCTTCCAATGTGATGTAGATGATTCGAAATCGACCTCTGGTTTTGTACTCATGCTTAATGGTGTGGCTGTCTTTTGGAAAAGTTTCAAGCAAGACACCGTTGCGGATTCCACCCCTGAAGCTGAATACGTTGATGCATCAGCTGCAGCCAAAGAGGCAGTTTGGATGAGGAATTTTGTCCAAGAGTTGGGCGTTATTCCTAATGGAGTTGATCCAGTCCCGGTGTACTACGACAACACTGCTGCCGTTGCGCAAGCAAGGGAACCAAGGTCTCATCAAAGTTCCAAATATATGCTGATGAAGTTCCACATCATCGGAGAGATTGTGAGAAGAGTAGATATATCGGTTGAAAGAGTCTCCTCTGCAGAAAATGTTGTTGATCCACTTACATAGCCCTTGTCAGGACCATTGTTTGAGTAGCATCGCGAAACAATGGGACTAAAGTTTATGGGTAGTTGGCTCTAGGGCAAGTGGGAGATTGTTAGAGTAGATGCCCTGCAAAGCCAACTGTTGGCTAGGGAACTTATTGACTCAAGTGTATTAAACAATCTTTATTTTAATATAATTTACTTTTTAATTGTTTCGTTATACTTTATCTGTATACCCATGCAAGCAGCATAGATAAAGTCCTTGATTATGCTTTAATACAAATGAATCGTAATTCGATGTTGAAACTCATTTGCAAACACTGCATATTCTAAATTCGTTCCTAGTCGATTCAGCCGCCTAAAACAGGGATAAAGGTCGCTTGAGCTTGAAACTAGCATCTGTTATGTTGTGTACTGTGTTTCTTGGTAAGGGCATAGAGATGTCCAAACATGCAGATGGGTAGTCATATGATGATTATACCGAACAACCATCCCTCGGACTTTCCAAGTGGTTATCATTCATCGAGAGTATAAGTCCGTGGTTATGATTGTACACCATTAGTCCTTACGACCCGAGACAACACTGAGGCTCTATATGCTAGGGCTGTGCTTTGACTTGTTTACCAGCTCCAGGAGAGTCATCAGGTGGCGAGGTTGGGTATAGTTGCGACACATATTGTAATGCCCGGTTACTTGTACAAATGATTAGTAATACGTTTATGTCATTATAGATAGTTATTTAGCTCATTATGTTTTACATATTGATTGAGGTATCAATATTGAGATTGAACATGACTTTTATATTGTTCATGGTGTATTGAGAATGAAAATATGTCTAAATAGTTATAGTAAGATGTGTAGGTAGAAGTAGTGTTATGAAGTTGGTAGGAAATGAGATGAAATTGTGGTAGTTTTTACGAGTTTTAGCATAATGATTTGAATATTGATCCAAATTGAGTGAGGCCATAACCATTAGAAAGCTAAGATATAATGAAAGAACTTTCATGTTTCGGGTTTTGTCCAAATCATTGTGAAAGACAAGCCAAAAGTGCCCCGAAGTATGTCGTGTATACCGTCATTCCCTCACTGACACATGTTAGGAGAATGAGCATAACATTTTACTCAGACCTCCAAATGACCTGAAACTAATTGGAGATTCAAGACAAGACATAGGGCTACAACTCTCATGTTTACCAATTTTTCAGATTATGAAAGTAAGATACGTTTCTGGAGCGATCGTTGATGAAGTATTGTGCAGAGGCAGAACAGGTGGCGCTCGAGCGGTAGAAAATGACCGCCCGAGCGCCGGTGCACGAACTTTTCATCTTTTGGGCAGAATGTTTGGCGTCCGAGCGGTGATATATTACCGCCCGAGCGCCGCTGTGTATAAGAAAAGATAAACATCGAAATTCTGGACATCTTTATCAGTTCTTTCCTTTCCTTAGCAGCAAGAACTCGAGAGAAAACTTAGAAATCTTCCTATAGCACCATATTCCATTGTTATATGTACATTTTTAGTACATTTTCCATGCACGAACCCATGGACTATTGCTATATGTACATTTTTAGTATCTTATTGATGAAAATATAGCACCATATTCCATTGTTATGTATTAAATATGTAAGAAACTCATGAATAGTGATGATGGGTGCTATGTTATGAACATGAACATGAACATGAAAAGAAAAGGATTGATTTTTACATGATATAGAGCTTGTTGACATCATGGGTGATTTTAAGTCCACCAAACCTATTGGCCAATATATGTTCATGGGGCGTGGGGTTGCCAAAGGTTGCTCCCTGACGTCCAACACAGTAGTAGCTATATAATAAAACAAGCACGGTAGTACAGGTCAACAAATGAGGCTCAAGTACAAATATGAACATGAATATATGTTATGATATGACATGGTTTAAAGATTCATTGTTGATCACGACTTGATATGTATACTCCTTATACGCATATTGATACGTACAAGTGCCAACTTATTGAGTTTTATAAACTCATGTAGCTCATGTATTACAGGATCAGGTAGTGAAGAGACGTAGGATGCCGGTTCGCCAATGGATGCTTGTGACGTGCCTTACCTCGACAAGAACCGGGACTTCTTATTGTATAGCTTCCGCATATGTATTGTACGAAAATATGTCAGGGTTTGAAACAAGTTTTACAATGTTTATGTCTAGGTGTATGATGATACAGAATATGTTTGTATGTAAGAATACGATTATATATATGTGTTGATGTTGATGCTTGAGTTGAGTTTTTGGTTTTTACAAGAATGTAGGGACATCATGCCAAAATTTTTATAAACCGTCAAAGTGAAGCCCCTTGTTTGATTTGCTTCATACTACAGTTATATCAGTCAAACCCTATTTTGATTATGGTAATTATGCTAAGTATAGAGTAAGGGTGTGACACATATAGGAGCCAGTGCATTGTAGTCGGGGATTCACCGCTCACCTACGGGTATGGATATCCTATGTGATCTGATGTAATAATAGTGAATGGAATCTCTGGCCAGAGTATGAGATGTACGTTAGAGAAAGAGTTCTCCAATAGTATACGCGATGCCACTATTATAGTTATCACATGGTTATCGAATTAATATGCAACCCTCGATGAACCAATGGTTGCAGATTCGGTCGGGATATATGAGATGAAGGGACCGTACTGTACGTTAATCATAAACGACGGGTTCTTGCAGGCACTATCAGTGATACCTAGGAGATCATGGGGCGATGCTACTAGACGCTCTTACCATGATCCGATGGGTGCAATCAGAAATGAGTTCTGACATTCTTGATCACGGTGTTGATGAAAAGAATGAGGCTTACTAGGGTAAGCCCGAATAAGAATAAATGTTATTCTGAATCACAAGGAGTTGTGAACCCACAGCTAGCTGTATCCCTGAACCATTGAGGGTCACACAAGTACTGGATCGTTTGTTCCCGTGGAGAGAATAAATTCAAGAAATTGAATTTATATTATGATATAGTAAATTCAAGGAGTTGAATTCATGATAATTAAATTTTGAGAAAATAAATTCAAGTAGTTGAATTTATGAGATAGTAAATTCAAGAAGTTGAATTTATGAAATTTGGAGAGAATAAATTCAAGGAGTTGAATTAATAAGATTTGATAATTTAATTTATTAAACTCAAAAGTTGGGTTTATTAAATATTTAATTTTGGAGGTGATAAAATTCAAAGAGTTGAATTTATAATTTAAATATTAAATTCAAATGTTGAATTTATAACGTATTTAATTTATTAAGCTCAAAGGTTGAGTTTATTAAATATTAAATTAAATATAGTGGAAAGTATGTTTAATGGGCTTGTAGGAGCACAAGTCCAACATACTAAATAATTAAAGTTCTCTTAATGGACTTTGATTAATTAATTAAATTAGTTGGACTAGCCAATTAATTAATCAAGCCCATTAATGTTAATTAAGTGTATTAGGTTTTGGCTTAATTATAAATAGGAGTGATCAAGCCATAATTCTGGCCTCCACCTTCACAATTTTCGAAAATCACAAGTTTTTCTATCCAAAATTTCGGTCACTTCTTTTTGAAGAAAAGTTTGAGCCGTCTCTCATTAGTTGATCTCCAACGCAAAACTTCTTTCAATTTTCTAGTGCAAATTGGAAGAGGAATAAATCATCTAGTCGTGGACCTGATTAGAAGAATTAACAAAGGAGCTTTTGAAGAAAGTTCGTAGGGATTCCTCAAGAGTTAATCTGTTTATACTGGATTAGTTGGAGCCAAGTGATTTAATTCACAAAGGTATAATATTCTAACTCTTATGAATATTTAATCGTAAAATCATAAGAGCGTCCAAATCAAATATATTTTGATTGTCAAAATAAAATAAAAATTTTAAAACTTTCGCTACGTTTGGGCGCGTAGAAAACCGAGATCCAACACAGAGTTCTATAATTGTAGACTTTATAAGCTTTAATGACCGAAGAGTAACCTAAGAATCTACCCTTGTCAGATTTAGCATTGAAAGTGGTTGTGTGTTTTTCTATTATTGTATACGGAACACTTGCAATGAAATATGCCGAAGTCTGTAATTCCAGGTTGTTTTCCGGTCCACTTATCATATTATCCAAACCAATCGTATACCTAATCTCGGTTTTTTGTGTATCAAGGAATGCAAACAAATATTTTTCTGACAAAAACTGAACGAAAAGATAAGTTTGGATTTCGAATATTTAAAAAAAATCTTTAATAAAAACAGTTTTTTAATACTAAAACCGTATTATAATACCTTAAAAAACCTTATAATATTATTTAATTTTTAATAATTATTTATCTTGTTACACGAGTTTCCTTCCGTGAAACGGTTTGCTTATGGTAGATTCTTCATAAAATCTACGAGTTCCCTTCTCAAAGTTTCAATAGAGAGCTTATTATTTTTATTATTAATCTGTTAAATAAATTAATTTCAATAATAATGTACATGGTGATGCCACAATCTGTGGCAGACCCTGCAATAATTGCAAGGTCCAGCTACTTCATTTGGGGAAGTGGCAATGGATGTTTGTATCTTGCTGAACCATGAGATCAGTCTGTCTTCTAGAAACTGACATGATCCACTTGTGCTTTTGCGATCAAGTTTAAAACCAATTGCGCGCGGCTAGTTCATGTAGGGAGAAGTGCGCGGCTGGTCAAGGTCGCTAGGTTGGTCCAGTAGTGTCTTGGGAGGATGGCTTGAAGTCGGGACACGGTCTAGTGCAGCGGCGGTCCAAGGTGGCTCGGGTTAGGATGGGCCACGACTTTAGGGATTAGAAGGAAGGGAACTCGCGCGGCTCGCTGCTGGTACTAGGGGCTAGGTGCGCGGTCAGAGCGAGTCCAGGGGGGTTTAGGAGGGTCTGCATGTGGTCTGGTCCTAGGTGGCTCAAGGATGGTTCGAAGGTTTGGGAGTCGTGGCTTGATTTAGGGCTCAGGGTTCGAAATTTGCAAGGAATAGAGGTAAGGGCTCAAATCGTGGTCCACGGGGGTCGATTCATTGTTCTTGAGGGTATTGTAGGGATGAAAAGTTTATGTCTAAACTTTGGGAAGAAAATATTAAGTTTGGAATTTATTCGTGATTAAAACGCTTCACAGATTAGTAATTAAGGAAATAAATCTAAAGGCTCGGGATTACGTCTAAGAAAAATATAAGATATTATTTTTAAGCTTATATGATGGTCTGGATAGGCTCGAGTCGCTAAAAGTAAGAAAACGTCAAAATTATGAATTTTAGAGCCCAAGGGCATAATGGTCATTTTACGTCTCGGGTTGTACGAAAGGTCTGACAATATCCCGAAGAATCATAAAAATGCTAAATGCTAGTTTAAAACGTTTATGATGAAAATATAGAATTTTATGATTTATGCTAAAGCTATACGATTTTCCCTGTTAAAATGGTATTGTGCGAATTTGGAAAGGACACGATATTTTATAAATAAAAAGGAAAAAAAATAATTTGAATGATGTGAATTGGATGTGACAAATATGATATGATTGGGAATATCGTGAGGGAGAAGGCCACAGAGGGAGCCTGTTTACGGGAGAAGGCCCAGAAGGAGCCCAACGATTGTATTTCCGTTTACGGTGGTGCTTAGTGCCCGTCACCATGCGCAATGGTGAGCTAAGACTGATCAGTCGACCATATGATACGATTACAGCTAGTCACTTTCAAGGATCAATCTTCACAAAAATTGATATATGATGATGGAAATCTTTACGATTAAATGATTTATGATTACAAGCTTATTTTAAATAAAAGTATGATTTTATGCATGTGCTTATATATGTATTATTTGTTACATATGGTTAGAACTTACTGAATCATTATACTAACTAGGTTTGGATGGTTGCAGGTGAGGATGAATTTGAAGGAGACATTGAGGCTTGAGTGTATCGAGTCTGACAGTACACTCCCGATGGACATTTATTTTCCGCATTGCTTGATATTCGAAGTTTTGAAATAAAGATTTTGAGAATTATTTATTTAAAAATTTTTATTCTTTATTTTGAAGTTAAATTTTGGATTGTTTTGAAGGTTGACATATGATTTTGTTGATTGACGATATGGATTTTAATGCATTTAGGATTTTGGAAATGTTGAGTTATTTTAGCATGCAAGTTTCGACTTTTATGAAAAAAATTAGTAGGATTGTAAAGTTAAAAAGTAGACGTTTCAGTTGGTATCAGAGCCGAGGATTCGTAAAGGGTTGTGTTACTTTCACTCCGTGAAGCTCAAGAAGTCACGCCTCAAGTCTTTGAGTTTTTACTGCTTTAGATTTTATATGCCCAACCATAAATGCTTTTATGATACATGATATAGGAGGTTAGATGCATGTTTTGTTAAAATGATAAATGCATGTTGGTTACGTGGTTTGGACGACTTGTACAGAGATGCCTCCTAGACGAGTTCTTCGCAAAAATAGTGAGGATAGGTAGGGGGAGGATGTTCTACCGCCTCTACCTAATCAAGATGCTAGTGCCCGTATGCTAGCGGGGACGGCTCAATTACTGGAGCAGCATGTTGGGAATGATGCGAGGGTCTGAGCCGAGGCTGTTTGTGAGCGATTTAGGAGGATGGATCCCGATGATTTTTCTAGCAATACTGATCCATTCGTGGCTGAGGGATGGATTAGGTTATTGGAGGTAAAAAATCTCTGGCGATCTCGACATCCTCCAGTCTCAGATTGACTGGATCAAACACTGACAAAATACACTCCAGGAATGCTTCGCAGCCTCTCTTCATAAGTTTCCTCACACAAACACAAGAAATGATGTGCGGCATTTGTTTGTTCCTTGCTGCCTCGAAAACAAAGGATTTCCCTCTAGGCGGTCGCACAGAAACTGACTTCTGCCGGAAATTTATCGAAGCTCCATTCGTCGAAAGCCAGTCCAAATTCTAAACGTAACCAACATGCAATTCAGTAAAACTTTTTAAATCATTTAACATTAAAACATATAAACAGCTAAACTTGTACTGTAAAACATAAATCATGTAAACATGCAGGTGATAGTATAAAACTTTCAAAACATTTAAAAAATGTGAACTTACAGACTTGGGGTTTGACGACTGAGTTTTTGAAGCTGGCGGTGGCACAAAACCTCTACAAGAAACCTTGCTCTGATACCAACTGAAACGTCTGTTACTTAAAATACTACTGAATTTTTATTTTTTTTAATTGAAGCTATGACTGAAACCACACATACACATACGTCCATGAAAATCTCGAAACAAGCATTAAAAAATACCATCCAACAACTCAATAAAATAACTTCAATTATCAAAACTTAAAAATGCAACCAAACTCCTAGTCTACTGTTTTAAAAGAACTCAACATCGGTCAATATCATCAAAGTATGAAAAGATGCGAAAACATTTAAATTATAGTTTACACCCATTGTAACGTCTACTCATTTTAAAAGTGCGGAAATATTTTTTTTTAAAGCTCACAGTTTCAAAAATAAGCATTTAAATAAATTGCATGCATGCAGTCCTACTTAAAAAAATATCATAAGTAATTACCAATAAAAATATAACGGAGCAAAAACGAGTAAAAATCCTAACATTGAACAGTGAAAACAACAGCTTATAAAAATACTCATATCCTCTCAATAACATAAAATCGTAAATGTGCGGAAAAACATGAGGTCCTCTGGTCGTGTCGCCCACCGGGTCTACTTACTCAGAGTCCAGCATCTCTAGTGCCCTCAATATCGAGCTCACCTGCATCACACATGCCTAGTGAATCTAAAGACTCAATACAATTGTACCAGAAGTAACAAGCACATATACATAGCACACATCAGTGAAAAATATCATACTCAACATATCTTTCATGAACTAAAAAAAAAAAGCAACATAAACGTGTCGTGTTAAATCATGACATGTCAAAACAGCTCATCGTTAATCATCATTCATCATTCATCATTTATCATTTTCATTGGTGAATTTAGTTCATTATAGATGACTATCGTACATCATCATTTACGATGGATCCATCATACATAGAACCACAATACCCGGCTACTGTCGGATATCAATGACAAGATTACCCATCCACTGTGCCTAGGCCTCATCATCAAAATTTACATATAAGTCTTATGAATTTACATATAATTTGATAGCCACAACTAATTCCCATCATTCAAAACATCATCATTTTCATCACTTATAAAAATCATGCACATATGCAATTTCCTTTAAATTCAAGCATGCAACGAATATTTTCATAAAATCTTAAAAAGCGTGATCATGATGCATAAACATTTAAAATATGGTAAATTTGTGCTTAGGACGCTGCCAGGACCAAAATCTCACCTCGGCTGCAAAATAACAATTTTGCCTCTAGAAACCCAAAATTTACCGTTTTACCCATGTACCTCTAAATTTGACCCGAAGCTTACCAAACTCTTTAAAATATCACAAAACATATTTTTAAAAGCATTCTTAGACATAAACTCGAGCCCATTTCATAACTTAACCGATTTGTTTTAAAACCTAGATCGGGGTCCCGGTTTTAACCCGAATCGACTCGAAACTTAACCGAATTTTTCCCAACGGGGTCCGGTTTTAAAACGAATCGACTCCGAAGTTTTCTCAACTTTTTACCACACCTACTAAACATCTAAAACACTCTAAAAAACTCAAGACTAGACTCTTACACCACTCGGCCGAGTCCTGAAAGCTGCTGGACAATTCACTACTTCCATTCCAAACCCTCGATGGACAAAACTCGAAATCAAGCACCCATAGGCTCCACTCGCTCGCACCAGCCATGAACCAAGTCACCTAGGACCTAGACTAGACCCTACTGGTCCCAAATAACCAAGGATTGTAGCCCCATGCACGCCCAAACCCTCGCACAAACAGTGAACCCCCAAGCACCTAGTTGCGGCCGATCACAAGATCAACCCTTCGAGCCACTTCTCACCCTACTCCCTTCGATCTGCTACCAAACCAGCGATCATGGCTCTCTCCTGGACCTGTCACAGACTCAAGTGGGTCAGTTCCTTAGCCAAGATCAAAGCATGCATCGCCGCGACTAGAAATCTCTTGATTTTCTCAATATGCACACGCACACTCTAAACCCTACAATCCTTTCGTTCAACCGGCTTTTAGATGGTCTACAGATTCCATACTTCATGCAACTCGGTACCTACAAACCCTTAACAACCACAACAGCAGGCCCCTTGCACAGATCACCGAAAACGTCAGAGGTGAAACCGAAGAATGCATGTTTTACACAAAAACTGAAAAAACTTCATACCATGCTTCGGGTCGAAATATTTCATGCAAGAACACGTTCATCATCATATATAACATGTGTGATGCATAAAAAAATTATACAATGCATTTCTTTGATGTATTTGCACGAGAAGATTGAAGATCGAACGTCGGGAGAGCGCCGGGGAATTTCCTCTTGGAAGATGATGCAAAAGCCAAAGCCTTGCTGCTAAGGGGTGCTGAAAACCTTGAGAATCTGATTGGGGAAGGGGGAGGTGTCGGCTGGTGTAGAATGAAATAGGTTTAGTGTACTTTAAGTATTGGTTAAATAGTTAATTAATAGATAATGGGCCCTAAATTATCATTTAAAAGTTTAAAAAGGAGTTTTCAGCCCAATAAGCTTTAAAGTAGGCCCATTAAGTCCAAACATAATCTCGGAAATTTTTTTTTAGTAGGTTCTTCAAAATATTAGTCGAACCCTCAAAAAGTCTCTCGATTCGATAAAATTTACGTACCGTTAAAAATTATGCTCTGGCGGGTAAAAATACCCAACCAAGCCTATTTCTTGAAAAATACCTTTAAAACATCTTATAATAAATAATAAAAATTAATCATGTATTAAAAATGATTTTTTCTGATAATTTTCCGGTCTTCGTTCCTCGTTCGATTGAAAAATGCACCTAGAAACCCTAATGCATGAACTTTTAAAATTTCATAAAACAAATTCAATCATGCAATAATTATGCATAAAATGCATAAAAGTAATTAAACACATAAATAATTAAGAACCTAGACTGTATGCACTCAGGTTACGTGAATTAAATTCCTAGACCTCACAACTCTTCCCCTTTAAATAAAATTTCTTCCTCGAAATTTAGAACGTACCGAATAACTACGGGTAGCGACTCCTCATCTCGGTCGGTCTCCCAAGTAGCCTCCTCCTCGGAATGATTCAACCACTTGACCTTGTCCATCTGGATCACCTTGTTCCGGAGCCTCTTCTCCTGCCTGCCCAGTATCTGCGTGGGTTTCTCCTCGAATGATAGGTGCGGTGTCAGCTGAAGTCGCTCATAGGAAAGCACATGCGAAGGATTCGACATGTACTTCCGCAGCATGGAGACGTGGAACACGTTATGAACTCCTACCAGTTTTGGCGGTAAAGAAACCCTGTATGCGAGTGTCTCGACTCTCTCTAGGATCTCGAATGGTCCGATGAATCTAGGGCTGAGCTAGCCCTTCTTCCCAAACCTCATCACACCCTTCATCGGTGCGACATTCACGAAAACATGATCCCCTACTGCGAACTCAAGATCTCGCCACCTCTGATCTGCATAACTCTTCTGACGGCTCTGCGCAGTCCACATCCTGCCCCGAATCCTGTCCACTAAATCTGCTGTCTGTCTGACAATATCCGAACCCAACTCTGCTCGCTCTCCCACATCATCCCAATAAACTGGCAACCTACACGTCTTCCCGTATAGTGCCTCGTATGGAGCCATACCTATCGATGCCTGATAATTTTTGTTGTATGTGAACTCCACAAGAGGTAACTTCGGCTCCCAGCTGCCATGGAAGTCGATCATGCATGCTCGGAGTAGGTTCTCCAAAATCTAAATCACCCTCTCTGACTGTCCGTCTGTCTGAGGATGGAAGGTAGTGCTGAACAATAACATAGTACCTAGTGCCTGGTGAAGACTCTTCCAGAATGTAGACGTGAACTTCGGATCCCTGTTTGACACGATGGACACTGGAATCCCATGCAGTCTGACTATCTCTTTGATGTACAGCTCTGTGTACTGAGTGATGGTGAATGTCTTCCTGATCTGTAAGAAATGAGCTGATTTAGTAAGCCGATCGACAATCACCCAGATGGTGTTATATCCTCTGGTAGTCCGTGGAAGCCCTGTCACAAAATCCATGGTCCCATTTTCACTCGGGAATGGGGAGTGGTCTCAGCTTCTTTGCAGATTTCTGATGCTCTACCTTGACCTGCTGAAAAGCCAAACACTCAGTGACGAATCGTAGAATATCTCGCTTCATGCCCGACCACCAATAAAGAGTTTGTAGATCCTTATACATCTTCGTAATCCCTGGATGGATGGAGTACGGGGTGCTGTGGGCCTCGCTCAAGATATCTGCTCAAAAGGTATCACTGTCAGGACCCCATAGGCGGTCCCTATGTCTGACTATGCCGTCCACAAGTGTATATAGTCTCTGGCCCTTAGTCTCATCCCTCTGTCTCCACTTCTGCAACTGCTCGTCAGAAGTCTGCCCTGCCTTAATTCTTTCCCTCAGAGTCGGCTGTACTGTTAAAGTAGCAAGATTCGTTGCCTCTTCCATGGCATAAACTGCAAGCTCAAATCTCTGAATCTCAGCCTGTAGCGGTCTCTGCACTTACAGATGAGCAATCACTGCGTGCTTCCTGCTCAGAGCGTCTACCACCACATTAGCCTTACCCGGATGGTAGCTAATGTCGCAATCACAATCATTCACCATCTCAAGCCACCTCTTTTGTCGCATATTCAGCTCCTTCTGTGAGAAGAAGTACTTCATGCTCTTATGATCTTTGAAAATCCTGCACTTCTCCCCATAGAGATATTGTCTCCGGATCTTTAGGGAAAATACCACTGCTGCTAGCTCGAGGTCATGAGTCAGATAATTCTTCTCATGGACCTTCAGCTGTCTGGACGCGTAGGCTATCACTCTGTCCTGCTGCATTAGAATTGTGCCCAACCCTAGCTTCGATGCATCTGTATAGACCACAAACTCTCCCTGTCCTGATGGCATAGCTAGTACTGGTGTAGTGGTCAACGCTAGCTTCAGTCTGTCAAAGCTCTCCTGGCAGTCAGTTCCCCAAATAAACTTGGCATTCTTCTTTATCAAGGCGGTCATAGGCACCGCAATAGAAGAGAAGCCCTGGATGAACTTCCTATAATAGCCTGCTAATCCCAAGAAACTACGGATCTCTGTCATGCTCTTAGGAACTGGCCAATCTCTGACTGCCTTTACCTTGCTGTGGTCGACCTCTATGCCATCCTGAGATACAATGTGGCCCAAGAATTCCACTCTGTCAAGCCAGAAATAACATTTGCCAAACTTGGCATACAGTCGTCTGTCCTGTAGAGTCTGTAACATTGTCCTCAGATGCTGACTGTGCTCTTCCCTGCTCTTCGAATAGATCAGAATATCATCAATGAAAACTATGACAAACTGATCCAAGAATGGCTGAAACACGTGATTCATGAGATCCATGAATATTGCCGGCGCGTTCGTCAGGCCGTACGACATCACCATAAACTCATAGTGCTCGTAATGCGTCCGGAAGGCTGTCTTATGCACATCTGACTCCCTCACTTTCAGCTGGTGGTAAACGGATCGAAGATCTATCTTGGAGAACACTGATGCTCCCTGAAGCTGATCAAACAAGTCCTCGATCCTCGGCAACGGATACTTATTCTTGAATGTCACCCTGTTCAGCGCTCTGTAATCGATACGGAAAGGGGATCGATTAAGGTGCCCGAATGCACAACGGAAGTTTCAAAATTTGTTTTAAGGGCAAAAACGAACACCCCAAGCCTATAATGTGTAGCAAATATGAAAACACCAAGATGTCATACATAGGTGTTTAGCATTTTTACCTATCAATCTCTTGAGATTGATGATGGCTCCAACTAAGGTGTAAACACCTTAGCTCTTGAATGGCAAGACAATCTCCAAGCTCTCCTTGCTTCAAAATTAGGCCCACAACTTGCAAGCTAGAACCCCTCTTATTTTGCACTAGAAAAATAAGATGATTTTTCAATGAGAAGTGTGTGCTATCCTGAACTATTGAAGAAGCAAAAATGAGGAATAATAATCAAGGAAATTTTGGCCAAGGCAATTCAAGAGAGAAGGGGGGAGCTTTTTTCTTGGTTCTTGAAAAAGTGATAAAGGTGCATGAGCATGCCATGCAAATTTTTTAATGAAAAAGTGCCTCCAACCCTTCACCTTCCTAGCATGCTTTTTTTACTTGGGCTTGTAACCATTACAAGGCCCATGGACTTTTATTTAAATTGTCTCAAACACATTTGAGACCATATAACCTTTAATTTATTTTACTCAAGCCCACTAGTTTAATAATTATTTCTAATTGGGCTTTACAAGGCCCAATGCAATTCAATTAATTTAACACTTGAATTAATTTAATTATTTGGATTCTACTAGGCCCACTAGTGTTTAATTAACTCAACAATTTGAATTAATGTGTTCCATAATACTGTTTATGAAAATCACAATTTTCAAATACATTATTTATTTGGCCAATTTTTAATTTAGGAACACATTCATAAATTAAAAGTTACATTCCCCTCATAGAAGTCATACTTCTATTTTTCCTTACGCTTATAAACTCATTTATAAGCCGTTCAACACATAGAACTATTTTACTTCTCAACGGGATCTAGAAAGCTAGTACTTGTGTGGCCCTCAATGGTTCATTGATACAACTAGCCGTAGGTTCACATCTCCATGTGATTCGGAACTAAACATGTCCTTATATGAGCATACCCCAACCGCTCCATTCTTACTTATCAACTCCTTAATAATAAGAACGTCAGAACTCAAGTCTGATAGTACCCAACCAATCATGTTAAACGCCTAGCAACATCGCTTACATGACTCCCTAGGTATCAAATGATAGTGCCTGCAAGAACCATTCTATCATTGTTAGCGTACAGTACGGTCCCTTCAACTCATATATCCCGACCGATTCGACAGCCATTGGTATATCGAGAGTTGTCAATGAATCGATACTATGTGTCATGTCGTAGTTGCATCGATGGTGTAATCTATGAAACCCCTTTCATAATTACCACCACACTCTGATCAGAGATTTCAAACTACATATACCTGAGATCACATAGGATATCCATACCCGAAGGTAAGCGTTGAATCCTCGACTACAATGCATCGACTCCAATATGTTTCGACAAAACACCCAACATTGCCACCTAATGACCCCATGAGAGTCGGTAAACAAGTCAAAGTGCAATGCTAGCACATAGAGTCTCAATGTTGTCCCGGGTCATAAGGACTAATGGTGTACAACCATAAACTAGGACGTTTCCACTCGATAAGTGAGAATCACTTGGAAAGTCCTATATGGAGGGTTGTTCAGTGCACTCTACCAGGAGCTCCTATCTGCATGCTCGGACATCACAATGTCCCCTACCAATGAAACATGGTACTGGCATCGCAGATCCTAGTCTCAAACTCGAGCGGCTTATATCCTTCTTAGCGGCGGCTGAATCGATTAGGAACTGTTTAGAATATACAGTATTCCAAATATGAGTTTCATGATACTCATCATATGAGCATCTCATATTCTTTCCACTATTTGTATGTTCAAGGACTTTATCTATGCAACTAGCATGTGTATACAGATAAAGAAATGCCAAAACAATAATTTCAAATATTATTAAAATAAAGACTGTTTATACATAGAGGTTCATTGTGAACAATCGGCCAACACTTGGCTCGATGGGCACCTACTCTAATAATCTCCCACTTGCACTTGAGCCAACTACCCATATGCTTCAAACCCATCGATTCGCGATGCTTCTCGAATAATGGTCCAGGTAAAGGCTTAGTTAGTGGATCAGCAACATTATCTGCGGAGCAGACTTTTTCAATCGACACTTCTCCTCTTTCTACAATCTCTCGGAGGATGTGGTACTTTCTCAATACATGTTTGGACTTCTGATGAGATCTTGGCTCCTTTGCTTGAGCTATAGCTCCCGTGTTGTCACAAAACACCGGGACAGGAGCAACTCCATTAGGAATGACGTCCACCTCTTGGACGAAATTTCTTATCCAAACAGCCTCCTTTGCTGCAGCTGATGCAGCATTGTATTCGGCCTCAGTGGTGGAATCCGCAGTAATGTTTTACTTGGAACTCTTCCAAGAGACAGCAGCACCATTGAGCATGAATACAAACCCAGAGGTTGACTTCGAGTCATCGATATCGCTTTGGAAGCAAGAGTCGGTATAGCCTTCCAATTTCAGTTCTCAACCCCCATAGACCAAGAACAACTTATTGGTCCTTCTCAAATACTTGAGGATGTCTTTCACAGCTTCCACTGTGGAAGACCAGGGTTTGATTGATATCTACTCACTACACTTAGTGCGAAAGCCACGTCAAGACTTGTAGATATCATCTCATACATGATGCCACCAATTGCAGATGCATAAGGAATGCCTGTCATCTCCACTATCTTTGCATCAGTCTTGGGAGACATAGACTTTGATAGGTACACGCCATGACACATTGGTAGATGTCCACTCTTGGACTCATCCATCGAGAACCGCTTCACGGTATCAATGTATGTGGACTGGGTGAGACCAAGCAATCTTCTCGATCTATCTCTATAGATCTGTATTCCCAATACAAAAGATGCTTCACCCAAGTCCTGAATCGAGAACTTACTTGCTAACCATATTTTAGTTGATTGCAACATTTCTACATCATTCCCAATGAGTAGAATGTCATCAACATAAAGCACCAGGAATGTCACAGCACTCCCACTGACCTTCTTAGACACACAGGGTTCCTCAGGATTCTTAGTAAAACGAAACTCTTTGATTGTACTGTCGAATCTGAGGTTCCAACTCTTAGATGCCTGCTTTAGACCATAAATAGATCTCTGAAGTTTGCATACCATATGCTCACTTCCGATAGATGTAAACCCTTCAGGTTGAGACATGTAAATCTCTTCCTTAACATCCCCATTAAGAGAGGCTGTCTTGACATCCATCTGCCATATCTCATAGTCATCCCATGCAGCTATGGCTAGCAATATCCTTATAGACTTGAACATTGCAACTGGAGAAAAGGTTTCCTCAAAGTCAACTCCTTGTCTTTGAGTATATTATTTTGCCACCAATCGCGCCTTGAAGGTCAATACCTTCCCATCCGCCCCAAGTTTCCTCTTGTAAACCTATTTACACCCTATGTGTAGAACCCGTAAATTAGACTACGTATAAGTCATGCATAATTCCTAGTATTTAAATTTATAATGATTTTATTGCATGAGTATTTAAAATCTCTTCTTTAAATTTATTTATTATATGCAGTAGTTTAATTATTAGCTTTCAGTAAATTAAGTGAGGCCGGACTGCAGTTGGAGTAAAGAGATAAATTTTAATGTTAAGAAATATCCCTAGAATTTCTTTAAATTAAATAATAAATTAATTTAATGTAAAAGAAGATTTAAGGAATTATCTAAATAAGTTGAGTTAAGTAGTAAATAAAGTTCAATAATTAATTCCTTAATTCCCTAAAATATTTAATGGTTAGATAAAACACTAGAGATTTAAAATTTAATATTTAAGAAATATTTTCCCTTTATTTTCTTAAGATTTTCGGCCACCCCTTCTCATTTTTAAAAGATTTAGTCTTTTTGATTTACACCTCAATTTTTGATTCCTTTCCATATCCATTTCATGGCAGATAATCTCTTAATCTTAAATCCCCATTTAATTAATAATTAACCAATTCCCTAATCTATTTTACTTCATAAAATCGGCCCCTCCTCTAATTTTAAAAGATTTCATTAGGTGGACAATTTATCTTCTAATTATCTCATCATAACTTTTTCTAGGAAGATATTTTCCGAACTTTTAAACCACTAACAAATAAATTAATTAAGCAATTTCTACCATGTTTATCTAGCAATATTCCTCTCCCTTTTTAATGAGAAAATCGGCCCCTCCTTTATATTTTTAAAGAATTTATTTGTTGGACAATTCATTTCCTCATTATCTTTCCATCATCTTGTTCTAGGTAGATATCCTCCCCTTTTTTTTAAATCTCTACCAAATAAATAATTAAGCAATTCTTCCCTTGTACCTAGACCCTAAAGTCGAACATGTGCACTCTTGATCAAAAATAAAAAAATCTTTTGATATCAATCACCCCCTTTATCTCTCTACTCTAGGATAGAAAAGATTTTATCTTACCCTTCTAATCTCACATCTATTAGTAAACTTTCAATTCATTCCCTAACCATTTTTTCCCCTCCATATTCTCAAAAATCCAGTCCCCTTCAATAGAGAAAAAAAATCGAGTTCTAGCTAGAGGAAAGTAGGGAGAAAAATCGAGTAGAAACAAGGAAGCGAAGAACACTCCGCCTCCTCCGCGTCGCGTCGTCATATCTTTTGTTTTCTTCAAAACAAAAATCCAAGGCATGTTTATATCTTTCTTTGACCCTTCAATCAAGTCATATTAACATTTTTAAACATTACATGATCATGATTTCCATGGCAAAACCTATTTTGGACAGCAACTTTCAAAGAAAAATCTGCACAGGAATTTTCGGCTCTTCCCACTTGTACTTCACGTTTCTTGTTGTTTCTGTTGTTGCAGGGTTTGGCTCGGTCCTAGGCTTCCAAGGCTCACCTAGGCATGTGTTAAGGTGTATTAGGATCATGTTGGTCCATCGGTTCAAGCCCCATACACGTTGAAATTCAGAAATGACAGCAACTCCCCAAGCGTGTCCCTTTTTGCATTCGATATTCTTTGTTGCTGTCAAGGGTTGATGTTTCTGATCTTGGCTGCCCTAGGGGCCTATAGCCATGGTTAGAACACCTCCCTAACAGGTCTAAGACGTAACCAAATCGCCCTTTTGAGGCTTGGTCCATGGTTGCATCGGTTTTCAAATCAAAGCACAAGAACAGCCCCTTTCCCCCTTCGCCCCTTTCGAATTCTGCTTGTGAAACTTTCGAGTTTGGTGGTGGTGTGAATTTTGGTTGGCCTCTGGCCCATAGCCATGGTTCATACCATATCCCTTGATGTCTAGATCGTGCCATGGTCAACCAAATGGCCACTGGAATGGTCCATGACAGCAAGAAGCGTCGCAACACCCCACGCGCAGAATTAAGTGCTCGGGTGGACTTTTCGGTTGGTTTCGGGTGTGGTGCGAATTATGGCTGGCCTAGAGCCCTTTGCCATGGTTCAAATCATCCCTTAGGATGTTGGTAAGGGACTCGGGTTGGTGGTTCAAGCCCCAATGGCCGGTAGTCTCGAAAATGACGCAAGGAATCAAAGGCGATGCTGCTGTATTTTTGGACAGCAAACGTGCTGCGGTTCAGAGGCGTGTTCCGGGTTCTTGGTTGGCTTTTAGACTATGGCCTTGGACTGAACAATGCCTCATCAAGTTAGGAAGATCATTTTTTTGACCGTTTGTGATTCGGATCATTTTAGAGGTCGTACAAGAATTTACGGTGCAATGTGCCAAAATGACTCTCGAAAGAGTATTTCACGTTTTTTGCCTCCATTAAATAAATTTCGTGTACTGTACATTAAGGAGCATTATTTCATCATTTTAGGCGTATTTTAATCATGAATATATGATGGTTCTGTGTTGGTTCGGGTTGTTACGGAGTCACGATTAAATACGAAGTCGTTAGGCGCAGTTGTCTCAGTTTTTGGATTCAATTGCAAGTTTGGTCAAGTTAAACCATATGCATATTTTTCATGTTAGATTTAGGTCGCAGTGAGCCTGGGAGCGATACAACCCAATCAGTAAAATTAATACAGGACATTTAATTACGTTATTTAATTATATTACGTGCATAAAAATAGAAATTATTTATTTTTGAGATTTATGTGATATTGCTTGTGGCCATTGTACTATCATGGGATTGTTACTTCACCCGGTCGCCAGTTACCGGTCAGTTTAGTTAGTACCACCCAGTATACTGTCGCATTAGTCTGATCAGACGATTAGTATTTCACCCGATCGTCAGTTACCAGTTCCGGTCGTCAGTTAACGGTCAGTTCAGTTCAGTTCTGGGGCCACTTGCGTAGACCATAATCTCACCAGAAAATTTATGACATGCCATTTTATTACAGGGCTCCAAGGAGCAAACATTTTCACTGTGATTTTCAGTTCCGTTATGCACGTATTATAATTGATCATGATAAGTTATTTTCACGTATGCCTCATGACACGATATTTTATCCCATGCAAATTTTACTATATTATTTACTCGTTATTTACAATATATGCATGCTGAATCTTTAGACTTACTAGACTTGATTGTTGTAGGTGCTGATGATGTCGGGATCGAAGGCGGGGACCAGTGAGCCAGCTCGAGTCGGCAGTAGTGGGACCCGAGGACCTCATTTACAGCATTTACCATTTTTTTATGCTCAAACATTTTTATCAGTTGTTGGGTTACTTTAACTTGTTATTTTGCGAACAATAATTTCTTCCGCTGTCATTTTGAACATTAAACTTGATTTATCAGGTTATTTTGTGAACGAGGCATTTTAATTACTTTAAAAAGAAAATTTTAAATTTTTCCGCAAATTTTCAAACACGATTTTTCGGGGCATTATCTTATGGGAACAGTTCCCTCATGTGGATCCACAAGGTTCCACACTTGGTTCGAATGCATGGAATTCATCTAAGATTCCATTGCTTCAAGCCATTGGATGAATCAGCATCAGATAACGCTTCCTTGAAGGTCCTTGGATCACATCAATGGTTAGGCTCATCATGGCCCTCTTCAAGAAGCAGACCACACCTCATAGGTGGTCTCGAGACTCTCTCGGATCTTCTAGAAGCTTGTATCTCCTCTCTTGGCTCTTCGGGTGTGGGTTCTATAATTGTGGGTGTCTCTCGAACCTCTTCGAGTTATATCATCTCCCCTTTTCTATCCAATCGAAATTCTTTTTGCAAAAAGGTTGCATTCCTAGAAACAAACACCTTTGTTTCTTGGGGATAATAGAAATAATACCCAACTGAATTCTTTGGATATCCCACAAAGTAACATAAAATGGATCGACTATCCAATTTATCTCCCACTACCTGTTTCACATAAGCAGGGCACCCCCATATTCTAAGATAAGAATATTTTGGAGGCTTACCCATCCATATCTCATATGGTGTCTTATCAACTGGCTTTGAATGGAAATTGTTCAACAACAATGTTGCTGTCTCAAGCTCATATCCCCAAAAGGATGGCGGCAACTCCGTGAACCCTATCATACACCAAACCATGTCCATCAAAGTTCGGTTACGACGCTCCGAAACACCATTCAACTGCGGTGTAGCGGGCGGAGTCCACTGCGAGAGAATATCATTCTCCCTAAGATACTTTTGGAACTCGGCACTCAAGTACTCACCACCTCGATCCGATCGAAATGTCTTGATGCTTCGTCCCAACTATTTCTCTACTTCACTTCTAAACTCTTTGAACCTTTCAAAGGCTTCAGACTTGTATTTCATCAAATACACATACTCATACCTCAAAAAGTCATTGGTAAAGATGGTGAAGTAGGCATGTCCATGCTTAGTGGTGATGCTAAGCGGACCGCACACATCGGTATGGATCAAATCTAATAACCCTTTGGCTCGCTCCACATGGCCCTTAAAGGGAATTCTGGTAATCTTTCCTTTTAAACATGATTTACAAGTCTTGAGAGCTTTAATATCAGACATATCAAACATGCCTACTCCCACTAGCTTGTTCATCCTTCTTAGGGAAATATGACCTAATCGAGCATGCCATAATTGTGCCGAATTTAGAGTATCTTGTTTTCGCTTGTTTGTTGTTGTTATTGTTTGGACATTGTTTAGTGGAATATCTTTAAATTTTAAGTTGTAGAGATCGTTTTCAAGTTCTCGAGTACCAATCAAACATTCAGTCTTGTAAATGTTGCAAACACATTTGCTAAATAAACAAGAATATCCATATTTATCAAGCATAGAATTGGAAATAATGTTTTTCACCAAATCAGGTACAAACAAAACATCTCTTAAAACTAACTTAAAATCATTGTTCAAAATCAAGTAAACATCTCCAATAGCCTTGGCAGCAACTCTTGCTCAATTGCCAAGCCTCAAGAAGGTCTCACCTTCCCTTAGTCTCCTACTTCTTCCCATCACCTGCAACTCATTACAGAGATGTGAGCCACAGTCGGTATCTAATACCCAAGAAGTAGAGTTAATTAAAATATTTACCTCGATATAGAACATACCGTTTCAAGAACACTTCTGGGCAATATATTCTCAGCAGTTACGCCTCCAATGTCCAGGCTTCTTGCAGTGATGACAAATATCAGCAGTCTTGTCATCCTTCACTGGTATGGCTGCCACAGCGGGACTCAGAGCTTGCCTCTTCAAGGGCACATTCTTCTTGGGACGTTGGAAAAAACGCTTCTTTCCATTCCCAGGTGGACCAATCTTCGTACCAGATGAAGAGACCACATAAAGAACCGACTTCTCTTTCTTGATGGTGGACTCAAAGGTAACAAGCATATTCACCAACTCCTCAAGGGTCGATTCCATCTTGTTCATATTGAAATTCAACACAAAAGGATCAAATGAGCTAGGCAGCGATAAGAGCAACACGTCGGTGGCCAACTCCGAAGGCAACATCAGATCCATGCCAACAAGCTTGTCCACGTGCCCAATCACCTTTAGGCCATGCTCATGGACCGAGTCCCCATCTCGCATGAGCAAAGTGATAAGCTCCTTGACGGTAGCATGCTTAAGAGGACGTGTTTGCTCTCCAAAGAGCTCCTTGAGATGCAAATGAATGTCAGCAGCACTATTTGCATCCTCAAATTGAGGTAATTAGGTCCGGTTAAAATATGTTTGTCGAGTATTGTAGATAACGGATTGCGAATCGAAGATTTTGTCAAATTTGTACTGAAAAGTAAAACAGATAAATGTTATTGACTATTTTAAAATATTTGGTAAGATATAAAGTATGGACTTTTACTTTATAAATATTTACTCCCACTGTTTTGACATCTTTCACTACCCTCCAGTGAAAACGGGAAACTCCTTTTCTCAGTAGGTACGTAAGGTCAAATTAGCGAATTATGATCACGAATAATATCAGCCAATCATAATTCCTAAAAGGTAGTTTCCAATTGCATCTCAATGCAACTTTTTACGTAAACCTTTGTCTCACGTTTGATTAGGACCCAATAATATGACGTCGTTCATCTTTACGTGTCAAGCCTTACCCATCGATGTTTGAACATTAATGGACGGTCGCCATGAGTTCCCTCAATAATATGAGCCGAAAGAATGGGAGTTCCACGTAGTTCACATCACCATGTCAATGGATGTCAAAGATTTCCGGTGTCCAGGGCCACCCTAATAATATGAGCCGAGCCCCAAACACGGGTAGCGTTCATCATGCACCCATTGTCTATGGAAGACATAGAAATTATAAAAACCTTTATAATTCCCCTTTTCGGGCTTGATATTAATTTTGAATCTTATTCAAAATGTGGGTTTTTAATTTTGAAAGGTCTCATCATTAATTTTATTTAAAAAACTCGCCATGTTTGATCGTATGTTTGCCGGATTCATGCAACTTTGTTATTATCATAATAATAACGCACATACTCATTATTTATAACATATCATGGGCCTAGGTCCAATCCTAGGGAAATGCATGAGATGCAAATGCAAATTTACATAAGCTTCCAATATTTACATGTCTTCGATCTTCATAATCATCAAGGCCACCATCTTCCAATCTTGATCTTCCACTATACTAATATTTACAAATAAATATCCATGACAAATAGGGATAAATCTCATGGGGGTGGAAACGGGCCATAAACCAAGCCCACTTTATAAAATAATAATTATTACAATCATTCAACACAAAATATCCTAGCATACACCAAGCAAATTGGGCTTGGGCTTTTGATCATCTCTCATGCATAATATCACATATCATACACCATCAATTAATTATCACAATAATAAATTGATCCAATATTATATATTTTGATCCAATCACTAACCGCCACGATTATAAACTAAATTAACAAAGTATGCAAACACCTTTGTCTAATTTCTAATTAATTTATTTATAACCGAATTTCTTGTAAATCACAATTAACTATAAATAATTAAAGTCCAACTTCAATTATTTATTTCATGAGAAAATAATTACAACTTTTGTAAATTTAAACTTAAGGGCCCAAAAAAAATCATTTTCACCAAAAAAATTTTGGCCCATTTAAAATTACACAAATATGTTACCATCTAATGGCCTAACAACTTCAAGGCCCATCACACTTTGACAATCCAAAACACTTTTAGAAACCCTAGTCGTCATCGCCGTCGCCAGATTCCAGCCAACACAAAAATTTTTTTTTATTAAAAACAAAGGGCTGTTCGGGCAGCCCCTCGGGCTGCCCTTGTTGCCCAAAATGGGAAGCACGACGGGCAGCCCGAGCTGCCTGAAATGGGCAGCAACATGCTGCCCAAAAACGCCCCACGACGACCTCGATTTTTGTTGCAAAATTCATCTCATGTGGTTAGAAATCGATCTCAATATAATATTATGTATATGCTACACAAAATAGTATCCATAGCTCTGATACCACTTGAAAGGAGATCGATTAAGGTGCCCTAATATGCAACGGAAGTTTCAAAATTTGTTTTAAGGGCAAAAACGAACACCTCAATCCTATAATGTGTAGCAAATACGAAAACACCAAGATGTCATACATAGGGTGTTTAGAATTTTTACCTATCAATCTCTTGAGATTGATGATGGCTCCAACTAAGGTGTAAACACCTTAGCTCTTGAATGGCAAGACAATCTTCAAGCTCTCCTTGCTTCAAAATTAGGCCCACCACTTGCAAGCTAGAAGGGTGGAGCTTTTTTCTTGGTTCTTGAAAAAGTGATAAAGGTGCATGAGCATGCCATGCATATTTTTTAATGAAAAAGTGCCTCTAACCCTTCACCTTCCTAGCATGCTTTTTTTACTTGGGCTTGTAAAAATTACAAGGCCCATGGACTTTTATTTAAATTGTCTCAAACACATTTGAGACCATTTAACCTTTACTTGATTTTACTCAAGCCCACTAGTTTAATAATTATTTCTAATTGGGCTCTACAAGCCCAATGCAATTCAATTAATTCAACACTTGAATTAATTTAATTATTTGAATTCTATTAGGCCCACTAGTGTTTAATTAATTCAACACTATGAATTAATGTGTTCCATAATAATGTTTATGAAAATCACAATTTTCAAATACATTATTTATTTGGCCAACTTTTAATTTAGGAACACATTCATAAATTAAAAGTTACATTCCCCTCATAGAAGTCATACTTCTATTTTTCCTTACGCTTATAAACTTCTTTATAAGCCGTTCAACACATTGAACTATTTTACTGCTCAATGGGATCTAGAAAGCTAGTACTTGTGTCGCCCTCAATGGTTCATTGATACAACTAGCCGCAGGTTCACATCTCCATGTGATTGGGACTAAACATGTCCTTATATGAGCATACCCCAACCGCTCAATTCTTACTTATCAACTCCTTGATAATAAGAACTTCAGAACTCAAGTCTGATAGTACCCAACCAATCATGTTAAACGCCTAGCAGCATCGCTTACATGATTCCCTAGGTATCAAATGATAGTGCCTGCAAGAATCATTCTATCAAGGTTAGCGTACAGTACGATCCCTTCAACTCATATATCCCGACCGATTCGACAACCATTGGTATATCGAGAGTTGTCAATGAATCGATACTATGTGTTATGTCGTAGTTGCATCGATGGTGTAATCTATGAAACCCCTTTCATAATTAGCATCATACTCTGATCGGAAATTTCAAACTACATATACATGAGATCACATAGGATATCCATACCCGAAGGTAAGCGGTGAATCCTCGACTACAATGCATCGACTCCTATATGTTTCGACAAAACACACAACCTTGCCACCTGATGACTTCATGAGAGTCGGTAAACAAGTCAAAGTGCAATGCTAGCACATAGTGTTTCAATGTTGTCCCGGGTCATAAGGACTAATGGTGTACAACCATAAACTAGGACGTTTCTACTCAATAAGTGAGAACCACTTGGAAAGTCCTATATGGAGGGTTGTTCAGTGCACTCTTCCAGGAGCACCTATCTGCATGCTCGGACATCACAATGTCCCCTACAAATGAAACATGGTACTCACATCGTAGATACTAGTCTCAAACTCGAGCGGCTTATATCCTTCTTAGCGGCGGCTGAATCGACTAGGAACTGTTTAGAATATACAGTATTCCAAATATGAGTTTCATGATACTCATCATATGAGCATCTCATATTCTTTCTACTATTTGTATATTCAAGGATTTTATCTATGCAACTAGCATGGGTATACAGATAAAGAAGTACCAAAACAATAATTTCAAATATTATTAAAATAAAGATTGTTTATACATAGAGTTTCAACATGAACCCTCGGCCAACACTTGGCTCGACGGGCACCTACTCTAACAGATACACAGCCGCATGCTGCCATCCTTCTTCTCGAAAAATAGAACTGGAGCGCCCCAAGGAGAAAAACTAGGGCGAATGAAACATTTATCTAACAGATCCTGAATCTGATCTTTAAGCTCCTTCATCTCTGCAGGCGCTAACCGGTAGGGTGCTTTAGATATCGGAATTGTGCCTGGCATAAGCTCAATCGAAAAGTCCACCTCTCTGTCTGGTGGGATGCCTGAAACATCATCAGGGAAAACATTGGAGAACTCCCTGACCACATGCACGTCCTCTAGCCTCTGCTCGACTAGCTCAGACATTGACACGATGCTGGCCAAAAAGGCCTGGCAGCCTCTCCTCATAAGCTTCCTCGCACACAAGAAGAAAATGACGTGCAGCATCTACTGATGTCTAGCTGTCTCAAAAACAAATGGCTTCCAACTGGGCGATCTGACAGACACTGACCTCTGTCCAAAATCTATTACTGCTCCATGAGAAGAGAGTCAGTCCATACCCAGAATGAATGTCAAACTCTGGTAATGGTAGTACTATCAGATCTTCCTGTACTGCCTTCTGTTGCAATCTAAGCTCCAATCCTCTCACTATCCAGGATGTGAATGTCTGATCCACAAATGAGATAGATACTCTGAACCCTGAATCCATCGCTACTAGTATGATTCCTAGTCGCTTAACGAAGGACTCAGATATGAAAGAATACGTAGCCCCTAAATCTAGCAATGCATGCGTGGCTAAACCTACAATATATATCCTCTCTACGACAAAACATACCATCAAATCTAATAGTGTTGAACTTAAGGAATTTCTTATAGGCACTTAACCCAAAATCCTCGAAAAATCATTGCATTGACCCAAACATCGTTTCCCAAAAATTCGATATTAATCTTCAGAATATCAAAAATTGCACTTTGGTCCTTAAATTATCGGTTATTACAATTGGGTCCCTAAAATTCCTAAACTCAAACAATTAAATTCTTTAATCCCAACCAGGTAGAACATGAATCCTAAATTTTTCTAAGTTATAAATCCAAAAATAATTCCTTAAACAAGCATAAAATCCTTGCAACTTTACGGTAAATTAAAATCTTAAACAACAAGGTTACAAGTAATCAGCGTCGAGTCTGGCGCTTCATTGGCCTCCACGGCATGCATCATATAGGCCCGGCCAGTAATGGAGCCCGTGTTCTTTTTGCAGTTCACTGCTTTGTGGCCCTCCTGTCCACAAACGATACATCTGAAGGTCCCCCATAAGCACCTGCTAACATGGAACTTGCTGCACTGCTGGCATGGATGCCTTTCATCTGGCTTAGGCGCCCCTGGCGCCTGAGAAGGTCTCTACTAGTGAGGCCTCATAAAATGACCCTAGGGCTTCTGCTGACCCTGCTGCCTCGGCGACCCTTTAAAATGCTTCTTCTGCGGCTGGAAGCTGGACTGTGTCTAAGGCCGCTTCCTCTGCATCTCAACGTATATATCCCGCAGAGCCTTCTCCGCCTGAAAAGTGCAGGCGGCGGTCTCATCGTAACCTGCCGGCCTCATCAGCATGACATCTCGACGGAGGGTGGGTCTCATTCCATCCAAAAAGTGCCGCAGCTTCTGATTGGCATCCCTCGCTATCATGTGCACAAAATGACAGCCCTTGTTGAACTTGCGGAAGAACTCTGCCACAGATGAGTCCCCCTAGCGGAGACTCATAAACTCTCTCGTGAGACGGCCCCTGAAGTCAGCTGGAAAGTATTTCCCATAAAATAACTCCTTGAACCTGGCCAAGGTAAGGGTAACCAAGTCCACAGCATGAGCTGCTCTCTCCCACAACAGGGACGCATCGTCTCTCAACATATAGATGGCGTACCTGGCCCGGTCGCCATCCTTCATCTGCAGATACTCAAAGTGCAGCTCTAGAGATCGAATCCATTCCTCAGTTAAGAACTGATCAGTAATACCCCGAACTTCTTCGGGTTGAGCCGACAGAACTGCTCAAAAACATCCACCTAAGGCCTAGGAGCCTGCTGTACCTGCTCCAGTAGCCTAGCCATACCCTCCAGAACTATGGTAGCTGGGTCCCCTGCCACCTCCAGGAATCTCATCCTGCCTATCTGCACTGGGAGCACGTCTGGGAGACATATCTGAATACAGTCCAATTTATAAACATAACCCATCATGCAATCAATCTTGTTTTTAACGCGGTAAATCCTTAAATAATAAACGCAGTTAAACATATGCAGTAGATAATCATAAAGAAAAAATCGTGAAAATAAAAAGGCGATAACAGTAAATTATTTTAAACATTTAAAGCATAAAAGCTTACAGACTTGAGGTTTTGAAGACAGAGCTGCAGAAGCTGGCGGCGACACAACCCAATACAGGTCCCTTGCTCTTATACCAACTATAACGTCTACTCATTTTAAAACTGCGAAAATTTTTTTTAAAAGCTCACATTTTCTAAAATAAGCATTTAAATAAATTGCATGCGTGTAGTCCTACTT
Organism: Primulina huaijiensis; assembly: GCF_012295235.1. Taxonomy (NCBI): domain Eukaryota; kingdom Viridiplantae; phylum Streptophyta; class Magnoliopsida; order Lamiales; family Gesneriaceae; genus Primulina; species Primulina huaijiensis. The sequence goes on along the minus strand of NC_133315.1, from coordinate 9,020,506 downwards.
AAAAAATATCATTTAAAAATAATCATAAGTAATTATCATTAAAAATATAACGGAGCAAAATAGATTAAAAATCCTAACATTCAACAGTGAAAACAACAGCGTATAAAAATAAACATGTCCTCTCAATAACATAAAATCGTAAATGTGCAGAAAAACATGAGGTCCTCGGGTCATGTCGTCCACCGGGTCTGCCTACTCAGAGTCCAGCACCTCCAGTCCCCTCGATATCGAGCTCACCTGCATTACACAAGCCTAGTGAATCTAAAGACTCAACACACTTGTACCAGAAGTAACAAGTTCATATACATAGCACACAGTAGTGAAAAATATCATACTCAACATATCTTTCATGAACAAAAAAAAATGTAACATAAACGTGTCGAGTAAAATCATGACGTGTCGAAACAGCTCATCGTTAATAATCATTCATCATTCATCATTTATCATTTTCATTGGTGAATTCAGTTCATTAGAGGTGACTATCGTACATCGATGATTTACGATGCATTCATCATACATAGAACCGCGGTACCCGGCGGCTGTCGGACATCAGTGACAGGATTACCCATCCATTGTGCCTCGGCCTCATCATCAACATGTACATATACGTCTTATGAATTTACATATACTTCAATAGCCACAACTAATTCTCATCATTCGAAACATCATCATTTTCATCATTTATAAAAATCATGCACATATGCAATTTTCTTTAAATACAAGCATACAATGAATATTTTCATAAAATCTTAAAAATCATTATGATGCATAAAAATTTGAAATATGGCAAATTTGTGCTCAGGGCGCTGCCAGGACCAAAATCTCACCCCGGGTACAAAATGACCATTTTGCCCCTGGAAACCCAAAATTTACAGTTTTACCACTGGACCTCTAAAATTGACTCGAAGCTTACCAAACTCCTTAAAATGTCCCAAAACATATTTTAAAAGCATTCCTGGACGTAAACTCGAGCCCATTTCATAACTTAATCGATTCGTTTTAAAACCTGGACCGGGGTCCTAGTTTTAACCCTAATCGACTCGAAACTTAACCGAATTTATCTCAACTTTTTACCACACCTAATAAACATCTAAAAGGCTCTAAAAACCTCAAGACTACACTATTAAACCACTCGGCCAAGTCCTGAAAGCTGCTGGAAAATTCACTACTCTCCATTCCAAACCGTCGAAGGACCAAACTCGAAAACAAGCACCCTTAGGCTCCACCCGCATGCACCAGCCACAAACCAAGTCACCTAGGACCTAGACAAAACCCTACTGGTCCCAAATAATCAAGGCTTGCAGCCCCACGCACGCCCAAACCCTCGCACAAACGGTGAAACCCAAACACCTAGCTGTGGCCGATCACAAGATCAACCCTTCGAGCCACTTCTCACACTACTCCCTTCGATCTGCTACCAAACCAGCGCCTCATGGCTCTCTCTTGGACCTGTGACGGACCCAAGTAGGTCAGTTCTTTAGCGAAGATCAAACCATGCATCGCCGCGACTAGAAATCACTAGATCATCTCACTATGCACACGCACACGCTGAAGCCTACAATCCTTTAGTTCAACCGGATTTTACATGGTCAACAAATTCCATTCTTCATGCAACTCGGTACCTACAGACCCTTGACAACCACAACAGCAGGCCTCTTGTACAGATCACCGAAAACGTGAGAGGTGAAACCAAAGAATGCATGTGTTACACCAAAACCGAAGAAACTTCATATCATGCTTTGGATCGAAAGATTTCATGCAAGAACACGTTCGTCAACATATATAACATGTGTGATGCGTAAAAAAATGATACAATGCGTGCCTTTGATGTATTAGCGCGAGAAGATCGAAGATCGAACGTCGGGAGAGCGCCGTGGATTTTCCTCTTGCAAGAATATGCAAAAGCCAAAGCCATGCTGCTAAGGGGTGCTAAAAACCGTGAGAATCTGATAGGGGAAGGGGGAGGTGTTGGCTGGTGTAGAATGAAATAGGTTTAGTGTAGGTTAAGTATTGGTTAAACAGTAAATTAATTGATAATGAGCCTTAAATTATCATTTAAAAGTTTAAAAAGGAGTTTTAAGCCCAATAAGCTTAAAAATACACCCATTAAGTCCAAACATAACCCCGAAAAATATTTTTCTTTGGTAAGTTCTTGAAAATATTAGCCGAACCATCAAAAAGTCCCCCGATTCGATAAAATTTACGTAACGTTAAAAAGTATGCTCTGGCAGAAAAAAATACCCAACCAAGCTCATTTCTTGAAAAATGACTTTAAAACATCTTATAATAGTTAATAAAAATTAATCATGTAATAAAATGATTTTTCCTGATAATTCTCCGATCTCCGTTTCTCGTTCGATTGCGAAGTTCACCTAGAAACCATAATGCATGAACTTTTAAAATTTCATGAATTAAATCCTATCATGCAATAATTATGCATAAAAATAATTAAACACATAAATAATTAAAATCCTAGATTGCATGCACTCAAGTTACGTGAATTAAATTCCTGGACCTTACACCCATGACTCATGATCATAATATGCGGAAGAATGCAAGGTCCTCGGGTTATCATATGGTGCCAGCTCCGCCTACTCAGTGTTCATCGCCTCTAGTCTCCACATCCTCATGATCACCTGCATCAATCACACCTAGTGAGTCTGTAGACTCAACACACATGAACCATAATAACAAGTACATATACATATCATGCAACACTGAAAAGTACTTTAATTAAAATAAGTTTCATGATCTTCAAAAGCGTAAACTTAAACATAACATGACATATTCAAATCATGTCACATCATATCATCATATATATATGTGTTCATTTTTCTAATTGAATTCAGATTGGTGCGACTTTGATTGTTGTACTATCAAGAACAGGTTGTCCACAAGTAGCATAATTCGGTGAGTCCGAATATTGTATCCACATAGAATCTAAGGTAATTACAAGTCCACTACAATGTTCTTTTGTTTTGTTTTTTTCTTCTTTTAATTTTTTGAATCTTTAATTGGTAATTTTAATTGTAAAAATTTTAATTTAAATAGTAGATATTAGAGGATTCACTATTGGTATTTTAATAAAGTTAACATTATTGAACATTATTGAAATCCACTTAATAAAATTGTTCTAATATATTAAATAATGATATTTATATTATGTTATATATTATTATCTTATAAGTATATTATAATATATACCAAAATTTATAAATGTTGTCAAGTATTTATTGGGCTATATATGTATTTGTAAACATTAAATCAAGATTCTCACTTTAAATGATTGGTAAAACCAAACAAACATTTAAATAGTACCAAAAAATTAATATTATGATATATTCATATATAATAAATCAAGACATACACTTTAAATGGTTGGTAATACCAAACTAACATTTAAATGGTTCCAAGAATTTAGTGTAACATATAGCAACAATAAATCAAAACTCCCACTTATAAGTAGGGTATAATAATGCTTAAAGAAATAAATATAACAAAAAAAATAATAAATAATGATTAAATAATATAAAACATAGATTATTATCTTTTAATAATCTTATTATCATATCAAGAGTTTCACCTTTTCAACTCAACTTTGGAAAGTTAGCTACTCATTATTCAAAGTGTAAAACTTTTAATATGAAATTAACATGCTAATCAAATTTAAATGAAGAATTAAAGGAAAAAAAGAGAGAAATATTATGAACTCAAAGGTTTGTTCAAAGAATGAGGAATATATCAATACATTACAACGCACCCATATTTATAGCCAAATTTGGGGAGACAACCACAAATAAAATATTATTTTGTACACATAAGTCTTTATTGGTGTTCCAAGAAATTATGTCATCATACACATCACTTTTCAAAATCTTCTCCTCCTATTTTGCTTTTCCACATAAAACAAAACATGTAGATAATTGAGTTGTTTGAATTGTTGTATTTTTTTGTTACCATTTGACCAAGTAAGTTGAGGGATAAGGTCAAAATATTCAAGTATGGTAAAACTGCCACTCCTTTGATAACTTTATTTGTTGCTTAATTTAATCTCAATTGTGAAAATATTTTTATCTCATGCTTGCCTCAAATATTGTAGATATTAAAATCAACTTTCTACTCATCTTAATCCCATTTGCAAAGCCAATGTTATTCTTGTTTTATCGAACATGTAAAAATAGTAAAAAACTTATAATTACAAACAACTTATATTTCATACAATTTATTATAAAACATAAAATATTTAAACATTTAATAAAACAAAAACAATAAATTTATATTATAAAAGATTTAATTAATATATAAAATTTTATGTTTGTCACACCCCCAACCAGCTTATTGCTAGTCCCTAGGAATTTAAGCGTTAATAGAAACACAAAACTAATTGATTAATTTAAATAGAAATGTAATCAAAACTATCTAAGTGTTTAAATTAAAGTTGAAAACTGTCAAAGTTATATCAAGATCATCATAATTTTAATTTATAAAATAATCTGAGCTAATTAATTTACAAAATGTATACAGATAAACAAGCCAAATTAATCAAAAGATAGGAAATCTATTGATTCAAAATCTAGTTATTCTTAGTTTATATATTTTTTTCTGATCTTTTTTTGAGATTTTTTTCTTCTTTCATTCATATTAACATAGAATCAGACTAAGTTTATGCTCCTTGACTACATATTTATTTAATTTTTATAATATATTTCTCTCTTTCTATTTTTATTCTTCTTTTTTTTTTCTTTTTTTTTTTGTGAAAGATAAATGGGTCGTAGTATATAACTTTAAAATTACATAGATCTTCGACATCATTTTTTGTTTTTTTTTTCAGGAGATATCAAATTTTTTTTTTCAAAATAAGAACTCAAGATTTAAACAATAGATAATTTCTCTCATTATAAATAAATGCTCGAAAGCTGTTTTCTCAATCCTCTCAACTCACTCACAAAATATGTGTGAGTTTAAAATTTTAGTCACTCTTATTAGGTATATCTTGGGCCATATACTTTAATAACTGATCTTATCACAATGGTTAATCACTCAAAAATATTTCATAAATCATATTTTTATAGTGATCAAAATATTAAAATTGACTTTCTTTTTAAATAAAAATTTAAACATCCTTAGATAGATTAATATATTTTCTTATTTAGACCTTTCAAACATGTAATATATGATATTTTTGCAAAAATTACTAAGATACAAACAATAAACATGGTTTTATATTAAAATAATATTTTTAATAAATTTTTTTAAAGTTTTTTATTTTTTTAAAGTTTGTTCTCCCCCCAATAAGAATATGACATTGTTCCCTAATATCAAAATAAATATTAATAAAGAGTATATAATGAAAGAGATATCACCCGAAACTTTATTGAACATAACAAACTGAAATAAACACAAACCATTTCACGACTTTTGAATCAATGATCCAAATTTCTTTTCTTATTGCTTGATTGCGACCAATTGATCTTTGTCATCATCGGATCAGGCTTATGAACAAAAGCTTCTAAATCATCAATTAATTAGTCGGCAGTCGAAGCAGAGATGAGCATCCGTCGTGAATTTTTTTAAATGAAATTCTGTTCCACAACTTTATCAAGAAATGTCAACAAACTGTCATAATAATTATTGATATTCAACAAGCCCACAGGTTTATTATGGATATTAAGTTGTGTCCAAGAAACAGTGTGAAAATTTTCTTCTAATTTACCATAACTACCTGGTAATGCGATAAAAGCATCAGAATTTTCAATCATTTTGGTGATTCTTTCTTACATAGAAGAAACTTTTAATTCATCCCCAATCGTAACACCTTTCATATTTCTTTCAGCTAAAGTTGTAGGAATAATTACCAAAACTTGACTACCTTCAAGATGAGCAGATATTGAAACAGATCCCATCAACCCGATATTACCTCCCCATATATCAAGTAAATTTTTCTCTCATCCAATATCTTTCCAAGATTATTCGCTGCTCGTTTTTTCGCATAAGTATTTTTTCTTAATCATGACATATACTGAATGAGCAATGGCTGTGGAACTTCTCCTCCTAATCGGACCTTGGCTTCTATTACAAGAAGAATATCTTTTGGAATTCCTTTTTGCATTAGTAATCTCAATCTTTCACACCTACCTGCATAAATTTTTCTTAGAAAATTTTTAGAAACAGAGGGAAAATATTTACAAATTTTTTAAGAGAATTTCATATATTTTGAAAAGAAAAGAAAAAATTATTTTCAATTTTTGTATCAACAATTGTGGGAAACTAATTTAACCGACTATGATAGCCACGGAGTACCATTATCCACCATTTAACTGGGAATATAAAAAGATTAAGGAAACCTCGAATAAAAACAACTAAAAATGGTTTAAGCTTTTGTCCATTTACTTTAAAAACATCACCATTTTTATGATTTTCCATATCCACAGCTCTATAAGGATGCACATGTTTTACAACATGTGGGCATGTCCATCTTGATCGTAATTTTCCTTGGAATATGTGAAGTCGAGAATTATAAAGCAAAACTTTTTTACCAATCTCAAATGATTTTCTAAGAATTGTTCTATCATGAAATGATTTGATTTTTGCTTTATAAATCCTTGAATTCTCATACGAGTCATTTTTGAGTTCATCAAGTTCATTAAGTTGCAATTTGCGCAATTTTTTGGCATCATCTATGCTTGAATTAATAGTTTTGATCGCCCAATAATGTGAGAACCAGTAATTTCCGAAGCAAATCATGTAAGAAATAAAAACTCAAAACTAAGCTCAAAACTTTCATTCTAACTATAAAACTCAAATGTGAACTTAAATTTTCAGCAAACTTGACTCGAGGAAGTAGCTCTGAAGCTCGGAGATTAGCTCAACGGGAAGCTATGCTATAATAAATCGCATCAATTGAAGAATCGTCATCGGAGAAGTAAACACCCAGCTCTAGGACTCAATCTTTCAGCTCAATGAATCTCAACCATGATTGTCTTAAAAGGACCGAAAAGGGAGCTAAAGGAGGAACTAAGGGTTTGGACAACTTAATTATGCAAGAAATGACCCTTTAGAAATTCTATGTGACATTTGGTGCTTGAGTTGGCTTTGACCACATTTACTTCATTACTTGGAGACCAAGATGGACGGCCATGGGGTTGGGGTTGGGGTTGGGGTTGGGACTTTGAAGGCGCAATTTGCCAGGGAGAAGCTAGAGAAGCAGGAGCTTCGCGAGATTAGGGATATAATTGGGACAGACGTACAGCGACTCACTAACCATCTAGACTTGGCTGAGAGCCAACTTCTTCAAATACCTACTGATTCAGTTTGCATCACGCGTCTAGCTTCACTAAACAGGGACTTGCTACAGATAATGCAGACATAGAGAGGACGTGCTACTCGAGCTCGTCAGCGTCAAGAGGAGTTCAACACCAAGCAAGACGATACATTTCCAAGCTCTACAGCACCATGGACAGACTTCAGGATCAGAATAACTACTTTTATCTAGTGGTAGAAACTATGGAAGAAGAGGAGGAAGCACCGATGGAGGTGGTCGGCGACGACAGAGATATGATAGACTAGACTAGATTAGAATTATGATTGTAATAAGAATATGATTGGAAAAGTATTAAGTGTAAAAACTTATTTATAAAAAAAATTATCTTTAAATTATTGCATATTTAAACATCGATGAGTATTTTTATCAATAAAAATGATTTTTCTTTGTATCTTTATAGGAAACAAAAATGGATCCTTAAAGCATTATAACCGAACTCCAAAAACAGCTCCGAGAAAAAGAAACAGAAATTAAAACATTGAAAGATAAAAATGACAAACTCGAGAGGGATAACTACCAGTTAGACGGAAATAACGTATTCATGATGGAGGATCTTCGTGAGGCTAGAGAAGAAGAGAAAAGACTGCACGAGGACGTTAATTGCTATGCTGCTTATCACCTAGAATCGGAGCGACAACACGATAACACAAAAAGAGAGTTGGAGATAATTCAAGGAAGGTTTTTGGCAGCGCAGCATCGAGAGAGCAAGCTCAACAAGGTGATTTACCGATTCCAAGTAAGGATAGAATAACAGGAACTCAACGAGGCAGCAAACCAATCCACCATACAAGAAATTCAGGACCAAGAAAACAATCTTGACGACCACAACACACTGTTGCAAAACCATATTGATCAACTACATAATGATATGATCAACATGGATGAACTCATGGGAGAACTCGAAAAATAATCAAGGAGGAAACCCTATTGAAGAAGAAGAAATTAATGAAGCAGTAGGAGACGACAAAGAAATAGATGAGTAGAGTAATCCCAAGTTAGGCAGCGACTGTATCTAGAACCATCAGACTTATCGTTTTCTTTAAAAAGACTGATTGTATGAATTTTAAAAATTAATGAAACTATTTCTTTGATTATGTATTGTTACAAAGAAATTAATAAAATATATTTTTATAGGAAATGGCAGGCAGACCACCCAGACGCAATCTAAACCCCCGAGGAGTTAATCAGAACGAGAACGAAAATCCACAATCACAACCGAGGGTGAACCTCAGTCGAGAAGATATGATGGCAATAGCTACCATAGTAGCCGCCACATTGCAAGGAATTGTGAATCTCATAGCCAATGCCATCTAGCCGCCACCAGAACCACAACCACGAGGAATCAAGTATCATTACGAATCCCTCAGGAAGAATCAAGTCCCAACTTTTGATGGAAACCTAGATCCAGAAGTCAGTCATTACTGGCTTAAGAATTTTGAAACTCAGCTGCACTTATTGGAAGTACCTGAAGGACTTAGAGTGGAGGTCGTGACCCCGTTTCTGGAAGATTGAGCACGAAAGTGGTGGGAAGCAGTGTCACCATCTTTGGCTGAGGTGGAGCAGATCACATGGCAAACCTTCAGGAGTGAATTTTTGAAACAATATTGCCCAGCGGAATTTCGGCTGCAAAAAGTTGAGTGAGTTTAAAAACTTTAAACAGACACCAGACATGACGGTGATGGAATACACCTCAAGGTTCAATGATCTGGGAACCTATGTTCCGAAGATCATGTCTGATGAGACATTTAAAATGCACCGTTTTTAGAAATGACTGAACAGCCGGATTCAATCAGCTCTAGCGGTATTCAAGCCAAACAATTTTGCGGATTTGATTTGCGTGGAAATGAGCGAGGAAATTGATATCAAACACTGTGAAGAAGAAAACAAGAACAAGAGACCTTTGATTAGTCAGTCTGCTCAGAGTGGCCCAAATTCAAAAGACCAAACTATTCAAGCGGACCCTCAAGAGGAACCTTTAGCAATGCTGGCAATAAAGAATGGAAGTGGTGCGATACTTGTCAACAGAATCACATTGGGGAATGTCATAGGAAAACGGGCACTTGTTTCAGATGTGGTAAGGTGGGTCATCGGATTGAATATTGTCCTGACAACAAAGACAAAGGGACAGGACCCAGCAAACAAAATGAAAACAAGACTAATGCTCGGGTGTATGCAATAACCTAGGAAGAAGCTGATAACACCAACGAGGTGGTGGCAGGTATTGTTCTACTCAATGAAATACCTGCATATACTTTGTTTGATTGTGGTGCTACACACTCATTTGTGTCTAGAAGATTTGCTAAGAAGCTAAAACTTGAGCATGAAATTCTTAGTGAACCGTTAAAACTGGCAACACGTGCAAGTTAAACAATTGAAACCCACAAGGTGTATCGAAACTGTCAAATTTGTATCATTAAACAGATTTTTGATGCAGAATTGATTCAACTCAATATGATTGAGTTTGAAATCATTCTAAGAATGGATTGGTTAGCTAAAAACCATGCTATAGTAGACTGCCAAAAGAAAAATTTTAGACTTCAGACTCCGACTAAAGAGGAAGTCATATATCACGGAAAATCCAAAGAATGCAAATCTCTTTTATCTGCCTCACAAGCCTGGAAGGCCATAAAAGGAGGCGAAGGAATTTATCTGTCAATGATCAATGAAGTCAAAGAATAAGATGACCCAAAGTTCGAAGACATTCCAGTTGTTCAAGAATTTCCAGATGTTTTTCCTGAAGAATTACGGAGTGCGATACCCGATAGAGAAGTTGAATTTGAAATCAATTTTGTCCCTGGTGCTGCACCAATTTCAAAGGCACCATACCGAATGGCTCCAGCAGAATTAAAGGAATTTATGGAGAAAATTCAGGAGTTATTGGAAAAAAGACAAATTCGACCTACTGCATCCCCGTGGGGAGCCCTAATCCTGTTTGTAAAGAAAAAGGACGGAAGTATGAGACTATGCATTGATTATAGGGAATTAAACAAAATCACAGTAAAGAATAAGTACCCGGTCCCGAGAATAGTTGATCTTTTCAATCAGCTAAAAGGAGCCAAGGTTTTCTCAAAGCTTGATTTACGATCTGGTTATCATCACCTGAAAGTCAAAGAAGAGGATATTCCAAAAACCGCTTTTAGAACAAGATATGGACACTACGAATTCACGGTAATGTCTTTTGGTCTAACAAATGCTCCTGCAGCATTCATGGACCTTATGAATCGTGTATTCAAACCATACCTTGATGAGTTTGTGGTAGTTTTCATAGATGATATCCTTGTGTACTCACCAAGTGAGGAAGAACATAGAGAAAATCTGCGTCTCACTTTGCAGACACTACGAGAAAAAGAACTCTATGCCAAATTCAAGAGGTGTGAGTTTTGGCTAAAAAGTGTGTCGTTCTTAGGCCATATAATCTCTGAATTAGGGGTGTCAGTGGACCCTAAGAAAGTAGAGGCAATCAAGCACTGACCTCAACCAAGAACAGTAACCGAGGTAAGAAGTTTTTTAGGTTTAGTTGGCTACTATAGAAAATTTGTGGAAGGATTTTCTTCCATAGACATTCCACTTACCAGACTTACTCAGACGAATTCAAAGTTCATTTTGAATGAAGCATGTAAGAAGTTTTGAAACCCTAAAAACCAAGCTAGCATCCACACCAATATTGGTTCTTCCGGAGGACTGCAAGAACTTTACAATATACAGTGACGCTTCAAAAGGAGGGTTAGGGTGTGTGCTTATGCAAGAAGGTCAAGTAATTGGCTACGCATCACGGAAATTAAGACCGTATGAGCAAAATTACCTGACTCATGACCTTGAGTTAGCCGCAGTCGTGTTTGCGTTCAAAATCTGAAGAAACTACCTTTATGGGGTAAAATGCGAAGTATTTACAGATCACCAGAGCCTCAAATACATCTTCACACAAAAGGAACTAAACATGAGCCAAATAAGGTGGATGTAACTTCTGAAAGATTATGATTTTTCAATCAATTACCATCCGAGTAAGGCAAATAAGGTGGCAGATGCTTTGAGCCGAAGGAACCTTTGGAAGGTGAGATTATCTTCTCTATCAATGCAACCATGCCTTCAAGAAGAAAGCAAACTGAAGCAGAGCCAAGATTTTTCTATCCTCAAAATTAAAGAACAAATTCAAGAAGGAAAAGCTCCAGAATTTCAAATTGATGAAAATGGTATTCTATGGATGAAAGGACGGTTGTGTGTGGCCGACATCGAGGTGGTTCGGGAAGAAGTAATGGCCGAGGCACATAAATCGAAATTTTCAGTGCATCCTGGAAGCACCAAGATGTATCGAGATCTGAAAATAATTATTGGTGGAATGGGATGAAGAAAAACGTAGCGATCTTTGTTGCAAAGTGCTTAACCTATCAACAAGTCAAGTCAGAATATCAACGACCTGGAGGACTGTTGCAACCACTAGAGATACCCAAGTGGAAGTGGGAACAAATCTCCATGGATTTCGTAGTAGGGCTACTAAATTCAAGACAAGATCACGATGGAATATGGGTAATCGTGGACAGGTTGACCAAATCAGCACATTTCTTATCGGTTCGAATGAATTACAACTTGGACAAATTAGCCACCCTGTACATGGACAATATAGTGAGATTACGCGGAGTTCCGACAGGCATATTATCTGACAGAGATCCAAGATTCGTATCACGATTCTGGAAAAGTTTCCAAGAAGCCATGGGAACAAAAGTAACTCTCAGTACGACTTATCATCCTCAGACTGATGCCCAAACCGAAAGAACGATTCAAACCCTTGAGGACATGTTGAAGGCATGTGCTTTAGATTTTCAAGGAAATTGGAAGGAGCAGTTACCTCTGATAGAATTTACTTATAATAACAGTTACTATAGCAGTATTGAAATTGCTCCGTATGAAGCATTGTATGGGAGAAAGTGTAGATCACCTCTATATTAGGATGAAGTCGGAGAAAAGGCTATCACTGGACTTGAGCTTGTCCAAATAACCATCGACAAAGTCGTCATAATCAAAGAAAGGCTCAAGACAGCTCAAGATAGACAAAAGAGTTGGGCAGATTTAAAGAGAAGACCCTTGGAATTCGAGATCGGTGAAAAGGCGTATGTTAAAGTCTCCTCTATGAAAGGAATGGTTCGGTTTAGCAAGTCCGGAAAGCTAAATCCAAGATATGTAGGACCATTCGTGTAACAGCCTGAAAATTTGAAGGTCCACGCGAAACACATGCAGGCAATTATTAAATTTCTTTGTATTTTAATTATTTGTTTTAATTGCATAAGTTATTTATGTTGTGCATATTGACATGATTAAAATATAATTTTCTACATTGCTGCATTAAAATGTGATTTTTAAGGGTTATGCGAGTTACAATCGAGGAACGGAGACCGTGAGCTGAAAAACGCAAAATGTTTTTATTAAATAGTTGTTTTTAATTATTTAAAATATGAACGACGCTTTTTTCATATTTTGAAAATAAGGGGTTTTGAGGTGATTTTATACACCGGGACGGAAATTTTATCGGTGTTGGTTTTTCAACAAAAATGCAAACTATTGACAACCCGGCTAATAAATTCACAAACTTATTTAAGCAAAATTATTTTTAATATTTTAATAAAACGCTAATGGGCTAAATGGGCCTAATTAACATGGTTAATGGGCCTAAGCTTAATTAATGATTATTTAACTATAAAATAGTAAAAACTCACCCCCAAACCCTAATGGTGCACGCCACTTTTCAGAATTTATTCTCCAAAATTTCCCTCAAGTACACGGCACACACATACCCCAATTTGAAAGGAAAAGTCGAGAATTTCAAAGGGAAAATTCAACCAACGTCTTCTCATCGCCGTTCTTCGATTCGTCAATGATTATTCGTGCGTAAAATACGCAAAAGCACGCATATTTCTTTCCTTTAACACCTATCATACCATAGTATTTGTTTATGCATATTTTTAAAGGAAAACATGGTACACAAGATGGAATTTTCGTAACTACATGCATAGGTGGCCTAAACTTGTGTTTTTGATTCCCAAAATCATGTTTTTATTGTATCAGGGGCTGCCATGATTAGGACATGATTAAGGATGATTTTCATGAAATATAGAGTCCTAGAAACACCCTAAAAACATTGTAAATCATGAAACATGAAAGCTGGAACCATGCTTGGATTGTTGTGTCTTTTTGGCTCACGGTTTTTGGGAGTGCAGGGCTGGGACCAGTTCGGCTGGGACCAGGGGCTAGCCAGGGCCGTAGGTGAGTCTAGGGTGGGACTTGAGTAAGTGGGCTCGGAGGAGTCCTTGCAGCCGAACCTGTCCCAGCCAGGGCCATGGGTGAGTCTAGGGTGGGACTCGAGTAAGTGGGCTGGGAGGAGTCCTTGCTAGCAAGGACTCCTACCCGAGAGCCCTTTGTGCAGCGCGCAAAGGTTGCACAGATTTTGCATGGGAAGGGGCTCGGCCTGGGTTCAAGGGCTGGGCTTGAGTGAGTCCTTAGGGTCCTAGGTGAGTGCACATGGGTCTGGTTCAAGGGCTGGGTCACGGTACATGGTCCTAAGCACCAAAAAGAAGAGTCCTAACACTATGGGAGTTTTCGGCCAGCATATGGTTGGGGTTGGGGGCCTCGGTTGCTTGGTTTGGGGTGGTTCCTAAGGGTTCCCAGGGTCCAGTAGGGTGCATTAGGGGGTTGGTCAGGGTTTGGATTAGCTTGGCTCGAGGGTGACTCGGGGAAATCAAGACGTGGCTCGGGGGTGAAAAACTTAGGTCAAGTTAAGGTTTTAATTTGAAAAAAATAATATAAACACGGCTCACGGGGATCGAATCGTGGTTCACAAGGGCTAAAATAATATAAATAGTCTAAATTGTGAATTTAGGAATTTTATATTAAAGTTTGGAATTTTTCGGGATTAAAACGCCTTCAAAACGACTAATTACGAATTAATTAAAAAGTCTAGTATTTAAGCTAAATAAAATCATGAGAATTTTAATTTAGGCTTAAATAATTATTTGGGACATGTTAGAGTAAAAGAAATTAAGAAAAATTCAAAAACGTAAAATTATACGTCCAGGGATAAAACGGTCTTTTTGACACCTAAAAATTAGTAAACGTCATGGCAGTGCTCTGAATGCTGTTTTATATGCTATTATGATGATTTAAATATTTATGAATTTTTATATGTTAAGTTATGATTTTTAAATGTTCATGGATTAATATGGTTTAATTATTGGACATTTAAAATATATGTTGCATGCTTGGTTTCAAAAATAAAAACGATACGTATATGCATGATTTTTATTAAGTGATGATCACATGTTGAAGGATGTGAAAGGATTGTGACTAATACGATGATATATTGGATATATAGTGAGGGTTATGGTCCTAGTGGGAGCCCGATGATCGTATTTCCTTGGATATGGATATTAATACATTTACGATGATATGTTAATACGCAAGGCCAAGGCCCAGTTGACTGGTGAGAGTGTCGCTGGTGTCCCCGCACCCAGTACTGTGGTTACATGTAGATGGATCCATCGCCCAACACGTATATGAACACGAAAGTCACAATCAACGATCTGAATTCAACAAAACACGTATATGAACATGAATATGAATATGTATATATGTTGAGGATGATATGTATATGCTTATGATGATACGAAAATGTTTATGAATTTACAAGTTTATGAAAATGTTTATGTTTAAAGTTTATGCTTTATGATGAAAATGATATTTTAAGTACAAGTATTTTTCACCGTTGTATGTGACATGTATTGCGTATTACTCGTTATCAAAGATATGATGTGTTGAGTCTTTAGACTCACTAGGTGTGATGGGTGCAGGTGAGTATAATAATATTGTTAAAGGAGGCTTGGATGCCTGATCAGACTGGACTTGAGGTGCACATGACCCAAGGACCAGCGCTTCTATTTCCGCATTTATGTTTAAAGTTGATGTTAAAAGATTTTTAAGACTATTTATTTACGCTTTTGAGTAGATTTGAGAGGATGATACTTTTCAAGATTATTGCTTTCTAGGTTTTGTAAAATGTTAGACGATTTGACATTTTTACTATTTTTTTTGATATTTCAAATACTAGTTGGTTGGTTTTATTTCAAAATGGTGCAAAATTACTTTATATATATGGGATGAGTTCGGCCGAATGTTAGAATTTTTTTTTTTAAAAAAATATTCCTAGTACTTTTTAAGCAAAACAAATAGCAGACGTTTCAATTCGAAATACTAGAGAAAGTGGGAACTCTATCCTACCGACTGACTTTGCCACCAGATATGTCCAGAATCCACAACCTTTTTCACATATCACAACTGAGGAAATATACCCAGACCCAAGTCACATCCTTAAAGTGACACCGCTGATGATCGAAGGACACTTGAACGAAGAGCTGAAGTACGATGAAATCCCTATTTGAATAGTGGACACCAAAGATCAAGTATTGATACACCGAACAATCCCATTTGTCAAAGTACAATGGTCAAATCATACTGAACGGGAAGCAACCTGAGAACTAGAAGAGAAGATGCACACACAATACCCTCATCTATTCAAAAGATCGAGCTGATCCAAGTTCCGAGGACGAAACTTTCAATAAGGAGGGTGGGATATGAGAACTCGTAATTTCCGAAGCAAATCATGTAAGAAATAAAAACTCTAAACTAAGCTCAAAACTTTCATTCTAACTATAAAACTCAAATATGAACTTAAATTTTTTGCTAACTTGACTCGAAGAAGTAGCTCCGAAGCTCGGAGATTAGCTCAACGGGAAGCTATGCTATAAGAAATCGCATCAATTGAAGAATCTTCATCGGAGAAGAAAACCCTAGCTCAAGGACTCAATCTTTCAGTTCAATGAAGCTCAACCATGATTGTTCTAAAAGGACAAAAAATGGAGCTAAAGGAAGAGCTCAGGGTTTGGACAACTTAATTATGCAAGAAATGACCCTTTAGAAATTCTATGTGACCTTTGGTGCTTGAGATAGCTTTGACCACATTTACTTCATTACTTGGAGACCAAGATGGACGGCCATTGGGTGGGGGGGGGGGATGAAAAGCCTTTTTGGCACCTATAAATACACCCTAACATGTTAAAGAAAATGCCCCAAAATTCAGCAAGAAAAATTGACTCCTTTCCCCTCCAAAACCACCTCTCGGCCGTCTCTTGCAAGAAGGAAGAAGGAGGAATTGTTCCAGATTTTCAGTGCTGTGATTTGCTGTCCACACTAACGTGAAGAATCTGTGCAGTATCGGTCATCACTCGACCATAATTCAGCAAATTTCGTTCAACCAATCTCCGCTCGTTTCACACCGTAACTTCAAGAACGGTAAGTGGGTTTTTGTTTCGTAGTTGTTTGTAATTTTAAAACTTGAATATATATACCATGACATGCATGTAAGTATGTCTTTTGTTTTTTTGAAAAACAATGATGTCAGTCATTTAAATTTTTGATCGATGACTGTTAAGTTTGTTAGAGTAGATGCCCTGCAAGCCAACTGTTGGTTAGAGATTTTATTGACTCAGTTGTAATAATCAATCTTTATTTTAATATAATTCATTATTTCATGGTTTGTTGTTTTTTTATCTGTATACCCATGTGAACAACATAGATAAAGACTTTGATTGTACTTTAATACAAATGAATCGAAATTTGATGTTGAAACTCATTTGTAAACACTGTATGATCTAAATTCGTTCCTAATTGATTCAGCCACCTAAAACATGGATAAAGGTCTCTTGAGCTCGAGACTAGCATCTGTGATGTTGTGTACCGCATTTTTTGGTAAGGACATAGAGACGTAAAAACATGCAGATGGGTAGTCATATGATGATTATACCGAACAACCCTCCATCGGACTTTCCAAGTAGTTATCATTCATCGAGAGGATAATTCCGTGGTTATGATTGTACACTATTAGTCCTTACGACCCGGGACAACACTGAGGCTCTATATGCTAGGGCTGTGCTTTGACTCATTTACCGGTTCCAAGAGAGTCATCAGGTGGCGAGATCGGGTACAGTTGCGACACATATAGGAGCCAGTGCATTGTAGTCGGGGATTGATTGCTCACCTACGGGTGTGGATATCCTACGTGATCTGATAATATAATAGTGCATGGAATCTCTGATCAGAGTATGAGATGTACGTTGGAGTAGGAGTTCTCCAGTAGTACATGCGATGCCACTATTTATATGTGTCACATAGTTATCGAATTAAAATGCAACCCTCGATGAACCAATGGTTGCAGATTCGATCAGGATATATGAGACGAAGGGACCGTACTGTACGTTAATCATAATCGACTAGTTCTTGCAGGCACTATTAGTGATACCTAAGGAATCATGGGGCGATGCTACCAGACGCTCTTACCATGATTCGATGGGTTTAATCAGAAATACGATTTCTGACATTCTTATGATCAATTGTTGATGCATAGAATGGGGCAAATAAGGGTAAGCCCGCATAAAGGATTATGTCCTGAATCACAAAGAGTTGTGAACCCACGACTAGCTGTATCCCTGAACCATTGAGAGTCACACAATCATTAGATCGTTTTTTTCGTTGAGAGAATAGATTCAAGAAGTTGAATTAATATTATGATATAGTAAATTCAAGGAGTTGAATTTATGATAATTAAATTTTAGGATAATAAATTCAAAGGAGTTGAATTTATAAAATTTGATAATTTAATTTATTAAAATCAAAAGTTGTGTTTATTTAATATTAATTTTTGGTGGTGATAAATTCAAGGAGTTGAATTTATAATATTATATTCAAATGTTGAATTAATAATGTATTTAATTTATTAAACTCAAAAGTTAAGTTTATTAAATATTAAATTAAATATAGTGAGAAGTGTGTTTAATGGGCTTGTAGGAGTACAAGTCCAAATAATTAAAGTTCTTAATGGACCTTGATTAATTAATTAAACTAGTTGGACTAGCTCAATTAATTAATCAAGCCCATTAATGTTAATTATGAATATAAGGTATTGGCTTAATTATAAATAGGTGTAATCAATCCATAACCCTAGCCACCAACACACCATAATTTCGAAAACTCTCTCCTCTTCTCCCTAAAATTTCGGGCCGCCATCTCTTGTAGAAGAGTTTGATTCGCCTCTCAAATTTCAATCTCCTACGTAAAAACTTCTTCTAATTTTTCTAGTGCTAATTAGAAGAGGAACAAATAATCTATTCGTGGACCTGATTAGAAGAATAAAGAAAGGAGTTCTTGAAGAAAGGTCGTAGGGATTTATCAAGAACTATATCCGTCTATACTAGATTAGTTGGAGCCAAGTGATTTAATTCACCAAAGGCATAAAATTCTAACGCCCTATGAATGTTTAATCATAAAATCATACAAGTGCCCAAAACAAATACATTTTGATTGTTAAAATAAAATAAAAATTTTAAAACTTCCGCTGCTTTTGGGCACGAGAAAACCGAGATACAACAAAGTTTATTCTGAAATTCGACATTTTTTATTCTGCTGATTTATGTCAATATTCTGAAAAGTTCTGTCCGATAAATCTGAGTCTGTCTTACACTGTTACAATTCGATTTGTATATGGAACGATAATTGTAATTCTGTTCTGGCCCCCATCGGTGGGTATAAAACTGTGTTCCGTCTGGCCCCCATTGGTGGGTATAAAACCGTGTTCTGGCCTCACCCCTTAGAAGACTAACATATTGGGGATAATTTGACCATAGAAAATGAGAAGAGTAAAATTGTTTTGTTTACTTTTGATCTACTTCTGATCTGCTTCTGAATTATTCTGAAACGTCTGATAGTCTTTGGTCTAATTTGATTCGGTTCTGATAAGTCAAAATAATAAGTTTTGAAAGTTGTTAAAAGGATGAGTTAAAATTATCTCTATATGTATGTATTTTTGGAAATCGATCGGCCTCCACTTGCTGAGTGTTTCCCAAAACGCTCACCCCTTACATCTCTTCCTAGATAAGACTGAGGAACAAGTGAATGATGAAGAGCAAGAAGCATTCTGGGTTGGTGAACGCATCGAGAAATCCAGGATTAAAAGTTGAATTTTCTTTGTATTTTTTTCGCTTCCGCAACTTTGATGTAATTCCATAGTCATTGTAAAGACAATATTTATGAAAAAGACTGGTTTGTTTTGATACGAGGCTTAATTGTTTTCAAGTAATTGTTAAACAATGCCGGATGTCACCGACGCTTCGATCTTGGGGCGTGACAAATAGGCTTTATGTTCCAATTCCACAGGCAAATGAAAATGTTTTCCATAAACCAACCTATAATAATACGTATTCAATGATGTTTTTGAAGCTGTTCGATATGCCCAAAGTGCATCATTAAGTCGTAGAGACCAATCTTTTCTAATTAGGTTAACAATTTTTTCCAAAATTTTCTTTATCTCCCTTTTAGCTAATTCAAATTGTCCATTTGTTTGAGGATGATAATGAGTAGTTACTTTGTGAGTAATACCATATTTTTTCATTAATGAAGAAAATGATTTATTAACGAAGTGAGTTCTCCCATCACTTATCATGACTCGAGGAATTCCAAATCTACTAAAAATATTTTCTTTCAAAAATTTGATGACGATTTTATGATCATTTGTTCGACATAGAATTGCCTCTATCTATTTGGAAACATAATCAACTACAACAAAAATATTCAAGTATCCAAACGACGGTGGAAAAAGTTCCATATATAAAATCAATTCCCCAACAGTCAAATATTTCAATTTCAATGATAGGATTCAAAGGCATCATGTTTGTTTTTGCAATCGCACCAAATTTTGACAATTTTCACAGATCTTGCAGATTTCGTGGGTGTTTTTAAATAAAGTGGGCCAATAAAATCCAAACGGCAAGATTTTTCTAGCTGTTTTCTTTGAATAAAAATGTCCTCTGCATGCTTCTGAATGACAAAATTTAATGACACTACTTACCTCATTGTCGGGTATGGAACGTAGAAAAATTTGATATGGACAATACTTGAACAAATACGGATCATCCCAATAAAAGTTTTTTACCTCATTCAAAAATTTTCTTTTTATCTTGGGAACTCCATTGCGGTGGCATTTTTCATTTCACGAGAAAATTTGCTACGTTAGCAAACCAAGGTGCAGTAGTAACTGAAAATGGATGTTCATCAGGAAAATTATCATCAATTGGTGTCATTTCACAAGATGATCCTGTTACGAGTCTCGATAAGTAATCAGCTACGACATTCTTGGTTCCTTTTTTTATCCTTGATTACAATGTCAAATTCTTGGAGCAACAAAATCCATCGTATAAGTCGTGGCTTTGCTTCATGTTTGGTCAATAAATATCTAATTGCAGAATGATCAGTAAATACAATAGTTGTTGATCCAATCAAATAAGAACAAAATTTATCTAATGCAAATATTACAGAAAGTAGTTCTTTTTCAGTTGTGGAGTAATTCATTTGAGCATTGTTTAAAGTTCTACTTGCATAATATATCACATAAAGCTTATCGTTTCTTCTTTGACCCAATACTGCACCGAATGCATAATCACCCTCATCGCACATGATTTCAAATGGTAAAGACCAATCAAGAGGTTGCATGATAGGAGCTGATGTTAAATTTCGAATGATTTTATCAAAAGCATTTTGACATTCTTAAGTCCACTCAAGTCTTTTGTTAAGAGGTTACAAATGAGTTTAGAGATTAAACTAAAGTCCTTTATAAACCTCCTATAGAATCCAACATATCCCAAAAATGAGCGAATTTCTTTAATGGTTTTTGGAGGAGGTAAATTCGCAATGACATCTTGCTTTATCAACTTCAATTCCATGAGATGACACAACATGTCCCAAAACAATCCAGAGATAATCATGTAATGACATTTTTCTCAATTTAAAATAAGACTTTTTTCCTCGTATCTTTTTAAAATTTTTTCCAAATTTTCAAAACAATTATCAAATGTATTCCCAAAAAGAGTTAAATCATCAATGAAAATCTTCAAACAATTTTCAACCATGTCGCTAAAAATGCTAAGCATACATATTTGAAATGTTGCTGGGATATTGCATAAACCAAATGACATCCTTCTGAATACAAATGTTCCAAAAAGACATGTGAATGTAGTTTTATCTTGATCTTCGATTGCAATGAGAATTTTATAATAGCTTAAATATCCATCAAGAAAACAGTAGTAGGGATGACATGCCACTCTTTCTAAAATTTGATCCAAAAACGGTAATGAAAAATGATCTTTTCTAGTGGCGTCATTTAATTTTCTATAATCAATACACATCCGCCAACTAGATGGGACTCGACTTGTTAAAAATTCACTTTTTTCATTTTTTATCACTGTGATGCCAGATTTTTTTGGAAATACCCACTTATTATCAGAAATTGGGTAGATAATTCAAACATCAAGTAGTTTGAGAACTTCAGTTTTCACAATATATTTCATGTGTGGATTTAATCTCCTTTGTGATTGTTGAGAAATTTTAGCATTTTCTTGTAAGTGAATTTTGTGAGTGCAAATTAGTGGATTAATGCCCTTGAGATTTTTTAGTGTCCAACCAATTGTATTTTTATGTCTTTTAAGCATATCAACTAATTTACCTTCTTGATGACTTGCTAGTTTGGAAGAAATTACCACCTGATATGTTTCATCTTCTCCAAAGAATGCATAATTTAATTTTTATGGCAAAAGTTTAAACTCCAATATGGGTGGTTCATCTTTGTTCTCATATTTCGCCTCAAATTCTTTCTCTAATCCTAGTAACAAGTGATACCTGATAAAATCATCAAGATTAATTTTAATATTTTCTTTAACAGTATCAATTGAACTAATATCTAATTGGTCACGAGTACTCCCTTCTTTAATGTTTTCTTCCACAAGAGTTTTAATAAGATTTTCATCTTCACTTTCATCTCCTTTGTCAAGTGATTGCTTACAAAGATTAAAAACATTAAGCTCCAAGGTCATGTTACAAAATGAAAACTTCATTATTCCATTCCTGCAATTTATTAGAGCATTAGAAGTTGCTAAAAATGGACGACCCAAAATTACAGGAATTGCATTACAAGCTTCGATAGGTTGTATCTAAAACTAAGAAATCGACAGGATATACAAAGTTATCAACTTGGAACAACACGTTTTCTACCATACATCTTGGCACTTTAATAGATCTATCGGCAAGTAAATGTGTTACCGAAGAAGGTTTTAACTCGCCTAGATTGAGTTCTTGATAAACTTAATATTGAAGTAAATTCACACTAGCTCCAAGATCAAGCAAAACGTTTTTAATCTTTCGTTCTCCAATAATACATGAAATAGTAGGACAACCAGGGTCTTTGTATTTCAAAGTATTATTATTTTTAATGATGGCACTGACTTGTTCGGCTAAAAATGATTTATTTTTCACATTCAATTTTCTTTTCACATTGCACAAGTCTTTCAAAAATTTGCATATGATTGTACCTGCTTTATTGCATCTAATAAAGATACTCAAACCATGACATATTTGAAAGATAATCTTGCTAAATTTGCATCTGAACTTAATGTTTATGAAAAAGGTAAAATTCCTTCACAGTCACAGCCTAATCCCAAGGATCATCATTAACAAACTGGAACTTCTGGAACTCAATCGATTGATCAAGTAAAATCTGTTATTACCCTTTGCATTGGTAAGGTTGTGGAAAATTCCATTATTGAACCTTGTGAAGATGATGATAAATCAACTAAAAAGGGTAAGGAAGTGGAACCCATAACTTGAGAAGAGGAGGTTCAACAAATAGTGTCACCATCATTCCCTCATGTACTGAAAAATAAAAAAAAATCAAATTTGAATTCTGATATATATGATATTTTTAAACAAGTAAAAGATAATATAGTTTGAGTATTGATAGACTCTTGCTTTGCAATGAAAGAATTCAATGTATCTTCCAAATCCTTTTAGGTGGAGGAACATAAGGTTCATAATTTTGAAAATTTTGTTGATTTTAGAAATGTGGTTGTGAAAATTGTGCAGCATTATCATTCTCCCAACTAAAATTTGGATGATTTCGCCAACTTGGATTGTAGCTTTGAGAAAATGGTTCAAAATATGACCTTTTAAAATTGTTCAAAACATTGGCTTGTTCATGGAGACAATCTTTAAAAGACCACAGAGTGAGACAATCTTTTGTAGAATGATCACTTGTATCACAGATGTGACACACAATTTCTTGAACAAATTTTAATTGACCATTCTTTTTCAATTCAAGTGCCTCAACTTTTCTTGCCAAAGAGGTAAATCTGTCATGGAGATCATTTTCATACTTGAGGGTGTACATACCTCCACTAGATGTGGGAGGTTGAATCTTGTTTGATGGTTCGATTTTACCTATAATGTCCCAATTCTGAGCATTTTCAGCTAATGAATCGAGATAATCAATTTCCTCGTTTGGATCTTTATCTTCAAATGTTCCATTACACATAATTTAAACAATTTGCCTATTTTTAGGTATTAAGCCTTCATAAAATTGAGAAACAAATCTCCAAGTTTCAAAACCATGATGTGGACAAAGATTAAGCAATTCTTTATATATCTATCCCAACACTAATAAAAATTCTCTTTGTTTTTGAGTGAAAGTGATGATTTGCATTTTGAAAGAATTTGTTCTATGAGATGGAAAAAAAAAATTTTAAAATTGTTGTTGCAATTCATCCCAAGTTCGAATGGATCCCGATCTAAGATTTTGTAGCCAAGTTTTAGCTTTATCTTCTAAAGAAAAATGAAAAAGCTTAAGTCGAATGGTGTTCATGCTACAATTGCACACTTCTTCAAACTCTCTTAAATGCATGTATGGATTTTCAGAATATAAGCCATGTAATTTGGGTAAAATTTAGATAATACCAGGCTTAAAATTGAAATGAAATGCATCAGGAGAAAAAACTAGACATGAAGGTGCACTAGTACGTGTAGGATTCATGTGATCTCTAAGTGTTCTTCGTCTATCAGGATCATGTTGAGATTGAATTTCATCTTCATTTTCTTGGCTGGTTTCTTCCGCCATGTTTTGTGAAAATAAAGGGTTATTTCGAATGTGTCGACCAGTAAGTGTACGTGACCGATTGCTCATGCATATGCAAAAAAAAAGAAGAAAAACGCACAAAAGCAATAAAAATTCAAAGAAAGAAAAATAAACTATAAACAAAACAAAATAAACTATAAAAAAAATTAAATAGACTTGAAATTAAATTATACTTCCCCGAAAACGGCGCCAAAAACTTGGTGCGACTTTCATTGTTGTACTCCCAAGAGAAGATTGTCCACATGTAATATAATTCAGTGAGTCCGAATATCGTATCCACAGGAAAGCTAAGGTAATTACGACTCTACTACAATGTCCTTTTGTTTTGTTTTTTTTCTTTTAATTGTTTGAATCTTTAATTTGTAATTTTTAATTGTTCAAATCTTTATTTAGGTAGTTGAGATTAGAGGATCCACTTTTAGTATTTTAATAAAGTTAACATTAATGAACATTATTGAAATCCACTTGATAAAATGGTTCCAATATATTAAATAATCATATTTGAAGGTTCGTTTGCCGGGCACCTTGAGGTGATTCAAACAAAATATTCTCCAAGAGCTGTAATAGCTCGTGTTCTAAGAATGTTTACACCAATTAATTAAATCGAGTTTGATAAATAATCAAGTGGAAAACACTCAAAGTAATATTTTGTTAAGAAACACTGATATATTTTATTATATTGTGCAACTGAATAACTGAAATTAGGGGAATCAGTTGTGGCACATATCAGTTCAGTTATGGTGACAACTGAACTGACATATGCTATAACTGATCAAATCAATTGAAAACAAAACTTAAACAGTTAGAGAACACATGATATGTTTATGGATGTTCGAAAACTTCAACTGCTCCTACTTCATCCCTTCTATCTACTCGAGTAGGATACTTGTATGTGGCATAAGCAGGGAACATTCTGATTGCTTCCAGTCTTGCAACTGGTGCATATGTTTCTTCGTAATCAATTCCTTCTTCTTTCTTATATCCTTGTGCTACAAGCCTCGCTTTATTGCGCACAACTGAACCATCTTCGTTCAGTTTATTCCTGTATACGCACTTTGTACCTATAATGATTTTAGAAACTGGTCTTGGAACTAAATTTCAGACATTGTCATGGGTAAATTGATTTAGCTCTTCTTGCATAGCATTTATCCAATTAGGGTCAGCAAGAGCTTCATCAGTTTCTTTTGTTCTATTAGGGACACAAAAGCTGAATGAATAAATAAATTAAATATTTGATTCCGAGTCCTTACCAGATCAGATGAATTACCTATCACCAATTCTTGTGGATGTGACTTTTTCCATCTGTATTCATCATTTGTTGTATCGATCTTAGCAACTGTTTCAGTTGGTAACTGAATGTCCTCTTCAGTTTCAGTTGCTGCTGTTTAAGTTGGTATTTGAATATCATCATTTTTGTTCTACCAACTGATTTTCAGGAACACTTTCTTGTTCAACTGATTGATCCAGCACTTCTGGTTCTGGTGTTTGAAGGATATTTCTATTGATATGAGGTTCTTCTTCACTATCATCCTCCAAAATTATATATGTAAAGCGTTCAACTAGCTCAACTGGATCAGTTGGCTTATTAGTTAGTGCCGTGTCATAAAATACGACATGTATCGATTCTTCTACATTTAAAGAGCATTTATTAAAGACTCTGTAGGCTTTACTAACTGATGAATAACCCATAAATATTCCTTCTGCAGATTTTGCATCAAATGTTTTTAAATAATTTTTGTCATTATCGAGAATAAAACATCTGCAGCCGAATATTCTGAAATAGGACACCACACTTTTATGTCCATGCCAGATCTCATATGGCGTTTTCAAATGATTTTTATTAATCATTGATCTATTCTGAGTGTAACATGCAGTGTTTACTGCTTCTTCCCAAAATCTTTGAGATATACCAGAATCAGCAAGCATTATTCTAGCAGCTTCTTTATGAGTCCGATTTCTTCTCTCAGCAACACCATTTTGCTAAGGTGTCCTAGCTGCTGAGAACTCATGCCTAATTCAAGTATTTTATAAAAATTGAGAAAGGTTTTGATTGACAAATTCAGTCTCTAAATCAGACCTTATGCTGTCAATTCCAACTAATTTTTCATTTAATAATATTTGGAAAAGCTTAATCAGTTGTGCAGCAGTTTGGTCTTTTGATTTAAGAAAGATAACCCAAGTAAATCTTTAAAAATCATCTACGACTACCAGGTGTACTTCATTCCCCTAAATTCATGACTGGTATTAGACCAAAGAGATCAATATGCAACAATTCTATGCATCTGGAAAAAGATTAACTACCTTTGTTCTTGAATGAATATCTTACTTGTTTACCAAACTGACATGCTGAACAAATTTTGTCTTTTGAAAAATTTATGTTAGGCAGACCAGTTACAAGATCATGATTTCTCAGATAAGCAATAGACTTAATGTAGAACCCGTAACTTAGACTACGTATAAGCCATGCATAATTCTAGTATTTAAATTAAAATGATTTTTATTGCATGAGTATTTAAATTTAATTATTTTACGTAGTAGTTTAACTTTATCATTTCAGTTAATTCAGTGAGGCCGGACTGGAGTTGGAGCTTTGAGATAAAATTTAAGATTTAGAAAACATTCCCAGAATTTATTTTAGCTAGCAAGTAAGTTAATTTAAGTTAAATGAAGGTTTAAGGAATTATTTATACAACTTGAAGTGAGTAGGAAATAAGTTTATTTAAGTTCCATAATTAAGGGATAATTCACTAAATTAATTAAAGGATTAGTGAGGCTTTTAAGGGTTATAAATTTACTAGCTAGAAAATATTTCCCCTCCATTTATTAGTGAATTTTCGGCCCTTAGATGATTAAGCAACATTGATATGCCAACTCACCCTTTGACCCATTCCTTGTTGTTTTAGCATGCTAATTTTTTTT
>NC_133315.1:8988148-8988481 GCF_012295235.1 Primulina huaijiensis | reverse complement strand
TGAAGAATAAATACCCACTTCCGAGGATTGAGGATCTGTTTGACCAGTTGCAGGGAGCTTCGATTTTCTCTAAGATAGATCTGCGTTCCGGTTATCACCAGTTGAGAGTGAGAGATGCTGATGTTTCGAAGACAGCTTTCAGGACTCGTTATGGCCACTACGAGTTCCTTGTGATGCCGTTCGGTTTGACGAATGCGCCAGCGATCTTCATGGATCTCATGAATCGCGTATTTCAGCCGTACCTCGATCAGTTCGTGATAGTATTCATAGACGACATCCTCGTCTACCCCAAGAATCGGGAGGATCACAGCAGGCATCTGACTACAGTGTTGC
>NC_133315.1:8987177-8988048 GCF_012295235.1 Primulina huaijiensis | reverse complement strand
GCGACGGCATACTGAGATACCGAGACAGGATATGGGTTCCTAGCACTGATTCTATCCGAGCAGACATCTTATCAGAGGCCCATATGTCGCCGTACTCTATTCATCCAGGGAGTACGAAGATGTACAAAGATCTACAGCTATTGTATTGGTGGCCTGGGATGAAGAAAGACATCAGACGATTTGTATCCGAGTGTCTGACTTGCCAGTTAGTGAAGGCCGAGCATCAGAGACCAGCAGGTTTGCTCAAGCCTCTTCCTATTCCCGAGTGGAAGTGGGAGAACGTTACCATGGATTTTGTGACAGGATTGCCGAAGTCAGCCAGAGGATCGAATGCTATCTGGGTGATTGTAGATCGTCTTACCAAATCAGCGCACTTCTTGCCTATTAAGACGACTTTCACTATGGTTCAGTATGCGGAGTTGTATATCCGAGAGATAGTCCGACTTCACGGCATTCCAGTTTCTATCGTGTCTGACAGAGATCCCCGATTTACTTCCTCGTTTTGGAAGAGTTTGCATTCGACCATGGGTACGAAGTTGCTGTTTAGCACAGCTTTCCATCCGCAGACAGATGGGCAGTCAGAGCGAGTTATTCAGATCTTGGAGGATCTTCTCCGTGCTTGCGTCATTGACTTCTCAGGGAGTTGGGAGTCGAACTTGCCATTGGTAGAGTTCACCTATAACAACAGCTTTCAGTCGTCTATAGGAATGGCTCCGTATGAAGCACTATATGGTCGCAAGTGCAGATCTCCTGTTCATTGGGATGAAGTAGGAGAGAGAGCAGAGTTGGGTCCAGAGATTATACAGCAGACTGTTGATGTAGTAGCCCGGATCCGTGATAGAATGAGGACTGCTCAGAGTCGACAGAAGAG
>NC_133315.1:8969071-8984360 GCF_012295235.1 Primulina huaijiensis | reverse complement strand
AAAATGGGTACAGGATATTTAATTCAGTTATTTAATTATATTACGTGCAAAAATACAAATTTTGAGATTTATGCGATATTGCTTGTGGTCACTTTACTATCATGCTTAAGTCCGGTCCCCAGTATCGGCCCGGTCACCAGTTACCGGTCAGTTCAGTTGTTTCACCCAGTACTGTGGCAGTAGTCTGATCAGACGTAAATCCGATCCCCAGTATCGGTCCGGTCACCAGTATCGGTCAGCTCAGTTCAGTTCAGTTCAGGGACCACTTGCGTAGACCATAATCTCACAGAAAATTATTATATGCTATTTCAGTACAGGGCTCCAAGGAGCAAACAGTTTCACTATGATTTTCAGTTCAGCTATGCACGTATTATAATTAATCATGACACGACATTTTACGATATGCCTCATGACATGAAATTTTACTCCCATGCAATTTTACTATATTTACTCGTTATTTACGATATATGCATGTTGAGTCTTTAGACTCACTATACTTGATTGTTGTAGGTACTGATGATGTCGGGATCGAGGGCGGGGACCAGTGAGCTAGCTCGAGTCGGCAGTAGTGGCACCCGAGGACCTCAGTTTCAGCACTTGCCATTTTGATGCTCAAATATTTTATTAGTTATTGAATACTTTAACTTGTTATTTTGGCAAGTAATAATTTCTTCCGCTGCTGTTTTGAACGTTAAATATTTTATCAGTTTTTGGTATGAATGAGGCACTCCATTTATTTTAAAAGAAAAATTTTAAATTTTCCGCAAATTTTCAAGTAAGGATTTTTTGGCCTCTACACTTAAAGTTTAAGTATTTCAACCTTTTATGCCACAACCAATTTTTGAAAAGTTTTTGAAGCTACAAAACATATTGGTGCATAAGGTTGATTAGTCCAACTGACTTTATAAGTGTTTCCACAACGATCTCCAGTTATATTTTTTCATCGGTTGAGCCCTTAACAGTGCATGTGTGTTTGTTGAACTGGACTGAGAAATTATTTTCGCATAACTGACTGATACTAATAAAGTTATACTTCAAATTATCAACCAATAAGACATCTTTAATGATAATGTTACCATTTGTAAGCTTACCCTTACTCACAGTTCTACCTTTCGAGTTGTCTCGAAAACTAATGTTTGTACCAGTGGATTTGATCAGTTGGGATAGCAAATTTTCATCCCATATCATGTGACATGAGAATCCACTGTCCAAGTACCAGATTGATTATTTTGTTGTACTTGTCACCTGCAATCACACACATTATATAATTTTGGTACCCATATCTATTTGGGTCCTAAACTGATTAGTCCTTTAGGTACCCAGACTTGAATCAGTCTAACTGACTTTCCAGTTGCTGTGTTCCAAATAATTTTTCCTTATTTTTGCGTGTTAGGTGTGTGGTATGCGGATAACAGTATGATTGTGAACCGTTTTCAACTGTTTGTTTACTCGATATCTCCTTTGAGCTCGCTTATAGTTATAGTAATTGTAATAACCATCCTTAGAGTTTTGATTTTTGTAACTAAACTTCTTGAATGTCCAGCTTCTTGAATCAGTTGATCTCTTCGGACTATACCCAATTCCAAACCGCTTTGCTTTGTTATTAGGTTCAATCGGTTGGACATTTGTTATACTTGGTTCAAATAATTCTTGTACCACTGTTGATTTCACTAAGTTAATGAATTTACCGTTGTGCTCATTAACTTGGACATGGTATCACTTATAGAGTTTTCCTCAATGCAATTGAAGCCTAAACCAGTTCTATTAGTAACTGGTTTTTGTAGACTCTGCATTTCAATCAGCGTGACTGATGACTTATTTCAAGCTTGAATCAAATTAGTTTTTTTTGAAATTCCAGTTTTTAACTGACGAATCAAAGATTGGCTCTCGCTCATTTCAGCTTTTTGTTTGGCAATCTCTTTTTTAGACTCAACATTTCAACTAACTCTTCAGTTTCAGTTTTATTGTCTATGGGATTAGTTTGCTCAGTTTTTGCTTTTTCGAAGGAGTGAGCTAGCTTGTGATACTCATTCACCATGTCATGCAAAGTTTCTATGAGTTTTTCACGTGTAAAGTCAGTAGAGCTGAAGTCAAATACCTGTTCGCTTGTTGACTCCAATTTTGCCTCATTTGAGATTAAGGATTTAACTTCTTCTTCATCATCATTTGAACTGACTGAGCTTTCAGAAACTGACTTTTCACTGTCAGTTTCCGCCCATTTAGATTTGCTCTCTTCAGCAAGCAGAACTTCATGCTTCTTCTTGAGTGATCTCTTATCATTCCTGTCTCTTCTCTTGTACTCAACTAATTTCTTTCCTTTATCAGTTGAATGTATGTTGTCCTTCTTTGGTTTTGCACAATCAGCAATAAAATGACCTTGCTTCCCACAGTTGAAGCAAGAGTTTGGTTCTTCCTTGGAATTGCTCTTCTGATAGTTTCATTGGTAAGAACCCTGATTTCTCCTCATGAATTTTCAAAATTTCCTTACAAATAATGACATTGCTTCATTACTTAGCTGAACAGCAGATTTCTCTACTGAACATGTTGGTTCTAGTTTGTGAGCACTTAGAGCGGTAGTTGCTGCTGGTGTAGAAGGTTCTCCTTCTTTTGTTTTCAGCTCAAACTCGTAGGCTTTTAGATCAGCAAATAAATCATGAAGTTCGACCTTATTTAGGTCCTTTGACTCTTGCATGGCCATGGTCTTAACATCCCATTCCTTGGGAAGACCTCAAACTACTTTCAATGCTACTAATTTATTTGAATACACCTTTCCAAATGCATTCAATTCGTTTATTATGCCGCTGATTCTCTCATCATATTCGTTCATAGACTCTGCAGTCTTCATTTTGATGATATCAAACTTCTGAACATCAACTGAGAGTTTGTTCTCTTTAGCCTGTGCATTTCCCTCGCACAGCTGGATTAATTTCTCTCAAATTTCTTTTGCTGTCTCGCAGAGCTTGATCTTACTGAATGTCACCTTATCCAAGGTTTTATACAGAATATATTTAGCCGTATTTTCTAGGTTGGCTTTCTTCTTATCTTCTGCAGTCCATTCTTCTCTGGGCTTTTCAATACGATGGAGTGTACCATCAATTAATGCCACTGCAGTATTTGCTTTCATTATTTTCATGGGTCCGTCAGTGATAACGTACCACATGTCATCATCTTGTGCAGCTAGATGAGCCTGCATTCTAATCTTCAAGTCGTCAAACTCTTCTCTCGAGAACATTGAAATTTTGTTGAAGGAAGATATGGTAATCAGATTTAGTAGGTAAGAATTATTCAGAAACAAGATTTAGAAGGGGTTTAGAAGGGGGGAGGAGGGGTTGAATAAAGGTGTTTAGAAGGGGGGATGAGCGGTTGAATAAACACTCTACAATTTTCTCACCCAACCGATTCTAACAATATTTATATTATGTTATATATTATTATCTTATAAGTATATAATATATACAAAAACTTATAAATGTTGTAAAGTAATTATTGTGCTATATATATATTTGTAAATACTAAATCAAGGTTCCCACATTAAATGGTTGTTAGCATCGGTTCGGTGAGAAAAGATGTTTAGAAGGGGTGAGGAGGGGTTGAATAAACACTCTACAATTTTCTCACCCAACGGATTCTAACAATATTTATATTATGTTATATATTATTATCTTATAAGTATATAATATATACAAAAACTAATAAATGTTGTAAATTATTTATTGTGCTATATATATATTTGTAAATACTAAATCAAGGTTCCCACATTAAATGGTTGGTAAAAGCAAACAAACATTTAAATGGTTCCAATAATATAGTGTAACATATAGCAACAATAAATCAAAACTCTCACTTATAAGTAGGGTAGAATAATGCTTAAAGAAATAAATATAACATAAACAATAAATAATGATTAAATAATATAAAACATAGATTATTATCTTTTAATAGCCTTATTATCGTACCAAGAGTTTCACCCTTTTCATATCGACTTTGGGAAGTTAGCTACTCATTATTCAAAATATAAAACTTTGAATTTGAAATTAACATGCTAATTAAATTTAAATGAAGAAATAAAGGAAAAACAAATAGAGAAATATTATGAACTCAAAGGTTTGTTCATAGATTGATGGATATTTCAATACATTACAATTCACCTCTGTTTATAGCCAAATTTGGGAAGACAATCACAA
This sequence comes from Primulina huaijiensis, assembly GCF_012295235.1. NCBI lineage: Eukaryota > Viridiplantae > Streptophyta > Magnoliopsida > Lamiales > Gesneriaceae > Primulina > Primulina huaijiensis. Next base: position 8,980,176 of record NC_133315.1, on the reverse strand, counting down.
ATAAAATATTATTTTGTACACACAAGTCTTCATTGGTGTTCCTAGGAATTATGTCATTATACACATCACTTTTGAAATTCTTCAGATCCGATTTTGCTTTTTCACATAAAACAAAACATGTAGATAATTGAGTTTTTTGAACTATTTTTTTTTTAACCATTTGACTAAGTAATTTAAGAGATATGGTCAAAATGCCCTAACATGGTAAAACTGACACTCCTTTGATAACTTTATTTGTTGCTTAATTTGACCCCAATTGTGAGAAGATTTTTATCTCATGCTTGACCCAAATATCGTAGATATTAAAATCAACTTCTACATATCCAAGAATCATTTTAATCCCATTTGCAGAGTCAAGGTTATTTTTGTTTTATCGAACCTATAAAAATAGTAAAAACATATAATTACAAAACAACTTATAGTTTATACAATTTATTATAAAACTTATAATATTTTAACATGTAATAAAACAAAACTATAAATTTATATTACAAAATATTTAATTAATATATAATTATTTATGTTTATCACTGATCACTAGTTGTGACTTTCGTATCAGCTCTAAGTCGATGGATCAATCTACGTATAACCGCGGTACCCGTCGGCGGGGACATAAGCGACAATTTTACCCATCCACTGAGCCTTGACCTTACGTGTTCGTGTTCGTGTTCCTATTAGTCACAACCAACTCACCTCCTTAAAAAACATGTAATTGTATTCATCACTTGTAAAATTCATGCATATACATATTCTTAAAAACAAGCATCCAACGTATTTAAAGCATTTTCATAAAAATTCATGTTCTTAATTAACCTATATATTTTAAAGATGCATTATCAGGGTACTGCCAGGACTGCTAACTCGACCCGCTCAAACTTATCAAATACCTTAAGCATACTTCTAATCATTTTCTTAGACGTACCTCGAACCCCTGCATTAAACTATATATTTCGTTTTCGGATTTAGACCGGTGTCCCGTTTAACTCGAATGAACCCGAGACTTGATCAAATTTTAACCATTATCCAACGACTCCTAACCAAACCCCGTATGACTCAATTTAAACCATTTATAACCACAGACATGTAGGTATAACTTACAAATGAGAAATATCCACAAAAATCTCGAGAATACATGTAATGTGCTAGCGCCTAAGTAACGCCTCAGATTCGACGACTGTCCTCACTGTACCAAGACGAGTCTTTCCAGCGTGCTTATGTCCTCACTCACACGCACCCTGGGAAACTTCCCAGGAGGTCACCCATCCCAAAATTACCCCAAGTCAAGCACGTTTAACTTGGGAGTTCTTATGTGATGAGCTACCGAAAAAAAGATGCACCCTCATGATATGAGTAATACAAATCAAATCTTTTAAGCCCTCTTCAACTGTACAGTCCATTACATTGAACAGTCTCGGAATCCCTCTCATCCCCGTGTGGGATCGGTTCATTCATGTTCCCTCCACCTAGAAGCCTGCCAGGAGCCGCTCATTGTCCGTGCAACTTATGGCACCGGCGATCACCCCCCGCCCTCTTCAGCCACGGGCCTCACATGCCCCCACCAGCTTCCGCTTGGTTCGTCCCCGAACCACACCGTACTAAGAGAGGTCGGCTCTGATACCAACAGTAACGCCCCAAATTCGACGACTGGCCTCACTGTACCAAGACGAGTCTTTCCAGCATGCTTATGTCCTCACTCACACGCACCCTGGGAAACTTCCCAGGAGGTCACCCATCCCAAAATTGCCCCAAGTCAAGCACGCTTAACTTTGGAGTTCTTATGTGATGAGCTACCGAAAAGAAAATGCACCTTCGTGATATGAGTAGCACAAATCAAATCTTTTAAGCCCTCTTCAACTGTACAGTCCATTACAATGAACAGCCTCGGAATCCCTCTGAATCCCGTGTGGGATCGGTTCATTCATGTTCCCTCCACCTAGAAGCCTGCCAGGAGCCGCTCATTGTCCGTGCAACTGATGGCACCGGCGATCACCCCCGCCCTCTTCGGCCTCGGGCCTCACAGCCTAGATGCTGGCATTTTAGCGCCGCGGCGCTGGTTAAGCGTCTAGGTGCCATGCTGGTTAAGAGCCTAGGTGCCATGTGCCAGCCCTGCAACGCTACAAGCGCCGAATCGCCAGCGCTGCGGCGCCACATGGGCAGTGTCGGGGCGCCAACCCTTTGGTCAAAAACCCAAAATCGACTTTCGAAGCAAACCTCTATGCCATGCCCAACCGGCCCGGACCACGCTCCAACCAACCTTCCTAGCCCACCTCTGGTGTAACTTCCGAAAAACTAAACCTACGTATGCAAAATTATTTTAATTACTTAATTGTTTTATTTAATGAATTTTAAATGCTTGCATGATATTTATTAAATGATTAAAGTTATGAATGCATGATTAAAGGATTATATGACTTGATTTCATGAAATTGAAGGATTTTACGCGAATATTCGATAATAGGCAAAGGAAAGGAGACCGGGGACGACCAAGACAAGAATATTTATATTTCAATAAATAATTGCAAGGCTTCCTAATATGATTAAAAATGATTTAATTTTTTTAAAAATGTTAGAGTTCGAATCATTTTACTAGTCGAGCTCCATTTTTACAGAGAAGCCGATTTTGGGCAAACAAGGAGTTTTTAAAAGTTCAGAAATATTATTTTTGAGAAACTAATTTTATCAACTTTTATGTTTTAATTAAATAAAGTTATAGGGCCCAATTTAACCAAATTGAGTAGGCTCAATTGCTCCTATACTTGGAGGCCCAAAACCAAAGCCCATTAGCTTGCAATTAAATTTATAAATAGGACTCCTAGGCTTTCAAAACACTAGAATTCAACCTTGTAGCAGCCAAAAACACACATCACTCTCACACACATATTTTTGAGAAAAAGTTTGGGAAGAAAAGCTAGGAGTCTTCGTCGCTCGTTCATCCTTCCTCGCCGACGATCGTGTATTCGAGCATTTTATGCATGAAAAAAATTGGTTTTTTAATATTTTTACGGTAGAACGTTTATTTTCAAAAATATGATGATTTTTCGCATGTTTTAAAAACTTTCTGAATCCAATGGACACGCTGCCAACGTAGGATGTTACATGAATGAAATATGAATTATTTGAAGTGAAAACGAGGGTGGAACCGTAGGGTCAAGGGCTGTGTAAGGTGGCTAGAAGAGGGGAGGGTTTCCTTGCATGTTATGGGTCATGGTCAGGGGAGGGCTAGGCTGGGCATGGGCTCGAACAGAGCTGTTGAGGGCTTTGTGAGGGACCCGTCAAGGGTCTGGTAGGGTACCAGCATGGCTAGGACCAGTGGCTAGTCGGTTAGCATGTAATTGGCGCAACCGAGTGCAGCAGCCTTCGAAGGGTTTAAGGGATGGGCTAGGCCGTCTAGGAGGTGGCTCAAGGTGTTCCAGAGAGGGTCAGGAAGGTGGGGACTCGAGGGTGGCTCGAGCAAAGAGTCTTAGCTAAAGTAGGAAACTCATAGCACCTTGGAGAGCAATCATGCACGGCTGCAGTCTTTGCTTCAGCTGGCTCGCGGCGCTAGGTTCAGGGGTCTGGGCTGGGTCAAGGGTTGGTTAGGGACAGGTGGGCTCGGTTGTGGCTCGAGTGGAAGAGCCCTAGGGTCACTAGGAGACTTGGGCGGGAGTAGCACCTTGTGCGCAGCTTTGCACCTTCTGTCCAGGAATGTGTGCGTGAGTTAAGGGTTAGGTCCTTGGGTCAGGATTGGTCAGTAGGGTGTCTGGGTGGGTTGGCTTTGGTTTGGCTCGAGGTGGCTCGGACGTGGCTCGAGTAAATAAGGATATGGCTGGGTGTGTTCGAGTGAGGGTCATGTTTCGAATTTAAATGAACAAAAATTGGGACCATGGGTCCACGGGTGTGGTTCATGGCTCACAAGGGTAGTTTAGGTAATAAAAAGTTTTTGTTTAATGTTTGGGAAGAAAATATTAAGTTTTTAATTTATTCTGGAATTAAATGCCTCACAAATAGTTAATTAAAGAATTAATTAAAAAGTTTCTAATTAAGCTGAATAAAATTATGAAAAATTATAATTAAGCTTAAATAATTATTTGAGATAAGCCCATGTCATTAAAAGTAAAAAAAAAATATAAAATCTGATATTTTTACGTCTAGGGCAAAACAGTCATTTTACACTTGAGTAATGCGTAAAAGTTTGGTAGCGTCCCGAATGATCATTATGCATGTTAAATGATATTAAATGATATTTTATGATGTTTAAAATGAAAATATGATATTTTATGATTTATGGTAAAGTTGTGCAATTTATACTATTAGAATGTTATTTTTGGAAAGTTATGATATTTTATGCTTTTAAAAGAAAATGAAAAATATTTTGAGGGATTTGAATTGACTGTGAAAAATGATATATGATATGTGGGGGATCTGTTTTAAGAAAGAACGGTGGACTTATGATTTCGTGGGGATATCGTGAGGGCCAAGGCTCCAGAGAGACCCCGACGATCGTATTTTCACGGCGGATCCTAGTGCTCGCCCCCAAGGGCCATGTGGAGCTGAAGACTAATCAGTCGACCAAAGGATAAAAGATAGTCACTTTCAATGATCAAATTTCAACCAAAATGATAAAGGATTGAAAGCTTTACGTTAAAAATGATTTTACGATATATGATGAAAATGATTTTAAATGGTTTATTTATACTTTAAAGCTATTTTAAATAAAATTATGATTTTTAAATACTTGTGATTGTATATGTATTATTTGCTACTCATATTTAGATCGTTCTGAGTTATTAGAATCACTAGGTTTGTATGATGCAGGATTTGATGCTATTATGGGAGACGCTGACGCTTGAGTGGATCGAGTGCATCTAGACACTCCTGAGGGACCCTTTCGTTTTCCGCACTAGCTTGTTAGATAAAAAATTTAAAGGATTTATGTTAATGATTTACTAGAGAATTTTTTAAAATTTAATTGTTAATTGATCTTTTCAAGGCCGACATTGGATTTTCGGTTAGCGGACGATTCAGGATTTTTATACTATCGAGATTTCAAATGTTAAATTATTATGATTTATAGTATGATAAGTTATTTTATTTAATATTTTCGAGTTTATGATTTATAAATAGAAAAAAAAAATGTCGAGGTCGTTTCATTTAGTATCAGAGCCAAGGATCCTCAAAGGGTTGTGTATTGTCATTCCGAGAAGCTCAAGAAGTCACGCCTAAAGTATGTGAGTTTTTACTACTTTATATTTTATATGTTAAAAATCTTTTAAATGCTTATATGATACATGATATAAATGTTAGTTGTCTGCTGCATGAGATGTTAAAATTGGTTAAGGGAATTGATAGGGATGATGAAGAACTTAGAGGAGAATAGGGTGCATGCACTACTTAAGCTGGATTTAGGAGTCGACATTGGGAATTTTTGGGTTAGAAATACAATTTTCGAGATTTGAGAGTTAAGTTTGAGGTGGATGAGGGATCCTAAGCTTTTCATTTATCAAGACAAGGAAAATTTCGAGGACGAAATAATTTTGGGGGGGGGGGGATGAGATTTGTAACGTCCGAAAAACCAAACCTACGTAAACCACATGCATGCAGATTTTGACAGAGGCACACTGTAGTCATTTTAGTATTCATCCTGGTGGCAGAAAGATGTATAATGATCTGAAGAAACAATTTTGATGGAAATAGATGAAATCAGATTTCGCCGATTTTGTGTCCAGATGTTTGAATTGCCAACAGGTGAAAGCCGAAAAGAAGAAACCAGGAGGTCTATTTCATAGTTTATCTATTCCAGAATGGAAATGAGATCACATTTCCATGGATTTTGTTACGAAGCTACCCCGATCATCCCGAGGTTGTGATGCGATTTGGGTCGTTATTGACAGATTAACCAAATCAGTTTGTTTCATTCCATACTGAATGACGTACAGAAATGATTAGATGACATAAACTTATGTCAGAGAAGTGGTTAGATTACGTGGCGTGCCAAAGTCCATCAAATCAGATTGTGACCCTCGATTTACTTCGCACTTTTGGCGCAGTTTGCAATAAGCTCTAGGTACGAAATTACACCTGATTACTGCATATCATCCTCAGACAGACGGAAAATCAGGAAGAACTAACCAAACGTTGGAGGATATGCTTAGAGCTGTAGTGCTAGACTTTGGCACTATTTGGCAAGATTTCTTACCACTTTGTGAATTCTCATAAACAACAGCTATCAGACGAGTATAGAGATGGCACCATTTGAAGCATTGTACGGCAAGAAGTGCAGATCTCCTCTTTACTGGGATGATAACTCAGAGGTACCTGAATTTGGGCCTGACATGATTCGAGATATGACCGAAAAAGTAAAGCTGATTCAGCAAAGAACGAAGACAGCTCAGGATAGACAGGCCAAATATGCAAATGTTTGACGTCGACCTATAGAATTTGAGCAAGGAGACAGAGTATTTCTGAAGATTTCTCCTTTCAGAGGCGTTGTCAGATTTGGCAAACGAGGAAAGTTGTCTCCACGTTATATCGGTCCGTACGAAATTCTTGAGAAGATAGGTAATCGTGCATATTGACTCGCTCTTCCTCCGTCTCTATCTGGAATGCATGACGTCTTTCATGTGTCTATGCTACGGAAATATCTTCCTGATGCTTCTCATGTTCTTCAGCCTGATGAGGCCGAACTCGATGAAACTCTGAGTTATGTTGAAAAACCACTTCAGATTCCCGATCATAAAGACAAGCAGCTTAGAATGAAGACTATTCCGCTTGTGAAAGTACAGTGGAGTCGTCATGGCATTGAAGAAGCTACCTGGGAGACTGAATCATACATGAGACAGAAATTTCCAGAATTGTTTCAATGATGTGAGTTCTTATTTAGCTTCTGTTATAATTCTTATCTTGTGTGATTTGATTGTCGGTGATTTCGAGGACGAAATCATGTCTCAGATGAAAGAGGATCGATTAAGGTGCCAGTATGCGCAACAGAAGTTTCAAAAATTTGTTTCAACAAGAACAATCAAAAACCGAACACCTTAAGCCTATAATGTGTAGCAAATACGAAAACACGAAAATGACATTCATAGTGTGTTTAAAATTATTACCTATCAATCACAATGGATTGATGATGGCACCAACTTAGTTGATATACAGCTAAGCTCTTGAATGGTAGACACAATCTACAAGCTTCCTTTGAGCACTCCTTGCTCAAAAATTAAGCTTACCACCAACAAGCTAGATCCCCTCTTATTTGCACTAGAAAAATAAGAGGATTTTTCTTTGAGAAGTGTAGGGAAGCTTCAACAATTTAAGAAGCCAAATTGGAGAGAAATGAGGCTTCAAATTTTGGCCATAGGGGAGTGTGGAGAGAATGAGGAAATTTTCTTGGTGTGTGAAAAAGTGAAAAGTAGCATGTGCATGCCATGCCTTGTTTATTGGAAAAGTTATCTCCAACCTTTCACCTCCCAAGCATGCAAATTCTTTGGGCTTGTAACAATTACAAAGCCCATGGACTTTTATTTAAATATCTCAAACCCATTTGAGACAATTTAAACTTCACTTGATTTTACTTAAGCCCACTAGTTAAATAATTATTTCCTATTGGGCTCTACAAGACCCAATATTATTTAAATAATTCAACACTTGAATTAATTTAATTATTTGGACTCTACTAGTCCCACTAGTGTTTAATTAATTCAACACTTGAATTAATTTAATTTAGTCCACAATAATGCTTATGAAAATCACAATTTTCAAATATATTATTTATTTGGCCAACTTTTAATTTAGGAACATTTCCACAAATTAAAAGTTACATTTCCCTACATAGAAGTCATACTTCTATTTTTCCTTACGCTTATAAACTCCTTTATAAGCCGTTCAACACATTGAACTATTTTATCTATGCAACTAGCAAGGGTATACAGATAAAAAAGTGCCAAAACAATAATTTCAAATATTATTAAAATAAAGACTGTTTATACATAGAGTTTCATTGTGAACACTCGGCCAACACTTGGCTCGACGTGCACCTACTATAACAATCTCCCACTTGCACTAGAGCCAACTACCCATATGCTTCAAACCCATCGATTCGCGTTGCTTCTCGAATAATGGTCCAGGTAAAGGCTAAGTTAGCGGATCAGCAATATTATCTGGGAGCCGACTTTGTCAATCGACACTTCTCCTCTTTCCATAATCTCTCAGAGGATGTGGTACTTTCTCAATACGTGTTTGGACTTCTGATGAGACCTTGACTCCTTTGCTTGATCAATGGTTCCCGTGTTGTCACAAAACACCGGGACAGGAGCAACTCCATTAGGAATGACGCCCAAGTCTTGGACGAAATTCCTTATCCAAACAACCTCCTTTGCTGCAGCTGATGCAGCAATGTATTCGGCCTCAGTGGTGGAATCCGCAGTACTGGCTTGCTTGGAACTCTTCCAAGAGACAGCAGCACCATTGAGCATGAATACAAACCCAGAGGTTGACTTCGAGTCATCGATATCGCTTTGGAAGCTAGAGTCGGTATAGCCTTCCAATTTCAGTTCTCCACCCCCATAGACCATGAACAACTTATTGGTCCTTCTCAAATACTTGAGGATGTGTTTCACAGCTTTCCAGTGCGGAAGACCAGGGTTCGATTGATATCTACTCACTACACTTAGTGCGAAAGCCACGTCAGAACGTGTAGATATCATCCCACACATTATGCTACCAATTGTAGATGCATAAGGAATGCTTGTCATCGCCGCTATCTCTGCACCAGTCTTGGGAGACATAGACTTGGATAGGCACACGCCATGACGCATTGGTAGATGTCCTCTTTTGGACTCATCCATCGAGAACCGCTTCACGATAGTATCAATGTATGTGGACTGGGTGAGACCAAGCAATCTTCTCGATCTATCTCTATAGATCTGTATTCTCGATACAAAAGATGCTTCACCCAAGTCCTGCATCGAGAACTTACTTGCTAACCATATTTTAGTTGATTGCAACATTCCTACATCATTCCCAATTAGTAGAATGTCTTCAACATAAAGCACAAGGAATGTCACAGCACTCCCACTGACCTTCTTATACACACAGGGTTCCTCAGGATTCTTAGTAAAACCAAACTCTTTGATTGTACTATCGAATCTGAGGTTCCAACTCCTAGATGCCTGCTTTAGACCATAAATAGATCTCTGAAGTTTGCATACTATATTCTCACTTCCGACAGATGTAAACCCTTCAGGTTGAGACATGTAAATCTCTTCCTTAATATCCCTATTAAGAAAGGATGTCTTGACATCCATCTGCCATATCTCATAGTCATACCATGCAGCTATGGCTAGCAATATCCTTATCGACTTGAACATTGCAACTGGAGAAAAGGTTTCCTCAAAGTCAACTCCTTGTCTTGGAGTATATCCTTTTGCCACCAACCGCGCCTTGAAGGTCAATACCTTCCCATCCGCCCCAAGTTTCCTCTTGTAAATCCATTTACACCCTATGGGAACGGTTCCCTCGGGTGGATCCATGCTACTACATAAATTATAATTCACCTAAGTGTAGGTTGTCTGCAAGTAATATATTTCGTAAGTACGAGATCGATCCACAAAGAGGTTATTTTAAGTTTAAATTTATTAATTTATAGATTACCAAATGCAATAATGAAGTTTACAAATTATAAATTTTGTCAAGGCTCGAGGATTTATTCTTGGTTTATGCAATATTGTTTAACTAAAAGTAAAACAAAGAAAACAACCATAAATAATGGTTCCAAGAAAATAAAAATATTTAAACACACACCTAATATAATATAGTTCCCACTATAGAAAATACCGAATTCACCGATATTTTATATATGGTACCTATGATTATATATATAACTATATAAATATATAACTGCATAAAATAAATGTTAAATTAAATCATTATATTTCATTTAGAACAACCGGCAGAGCCACACTATTGCCTAAATGAAATATATGATTTAATAAGTTAGATGCGGAAAGTATAAGTTAGTTGCAATAAAGTAAATGTTAGATGCGGAAAGTAAAAGTTTGTTGCGATAAAGTAAATGTTAGATTGTTAGATATCATAATATTTCATTTAGAACAACCGGCAGAGCCACGCTATCGTCTAAATGAAATATATGATATAATTATATAAATATATATATATATATATATATGTATGTATAATACATACATATATATATATGTATATACGTATGTATAATATAACAATAATAATTGATTAAATATTTATTATATCAAAATTAAACAACAAATTAAGATAACCACTTCAATGATATCAAGCATTTGATGTAAATTGATAACAACAAATAATTCATTTTTATACCTACAATAAAAAGAAATTAGCTAAATGAAAAGAAATAAAGAAAGAATATACAAAATGTGAAGGCCTATGAATCCTTGCTTGAAAATTTGCGGAAAAATTAAAAATTTTCTTTTTAAATAATCAAAATGCCTCATTCATAAATAAACCGATAAACAAAGTTTTATATTCAAAATGGCAGCGGAAGAAAATATTTGTATGCGAAATAACAATTTAAGAATATCCCACAACTGATAAAAATTGTTTGAGAAATAAAATAATAAATGCTGAACTGAGGTCCTCGGGTGCCACTACCGCTGACCCAAGCTGGCTCACTGGTCCCCGCCCTCGGCCCTGACCTCATCAGTACCTACAACAATCAAGTCTAGTGAGCCTAAAGACTCAGCATGCATATATCGTAGGTAACGAGTAAATACTAGTAAAATTTTTGCATGGGATAAAATATCATGTCATGGGGCATACTGAAAATAACCTGTACTGAGCAATTATAATACGTGCATGACTGAATTAAAATCGTAGTAAAAATGTTGCTCCTTGGAGCCCTGTACTGAAATAACTGGTAATAATTTTCTGTTGAGATTATGGTCTACGCATGTGGCCCCTGCACTGAACTGAACTGATCGGTAACTGGCTACCGGGGGAGTATCAAACTGAACTGAACTGACCGGTCACTGGCGACCGGGTGGTACCAAACTGAACTGATCGGTCACTGGCGACCGAGTAAATAGTGCTCCCAAAATAGTGAATTGACCACAAGCAATATCGCATAAATCTCAAAA
>NC_133315.1:8930229-8967585 GCF_012295235.1 Primulina huaijiensis | reverse complement strand
TCGGAATAATGCCTAACACTTCACTTCCACCTGCATGCGCAGCTTTTGCAACTTTTCCCATGAGACCAACTTCACCACCACAATATACCAAATGAATCATTTTTTTAGCAAGTGTTATTCCAAGCTTTTCTGCTNTTCGCAAAGCTAATGAAATAAATCCCTGTTCCACAACAGCATCAAGAAACGATAGCAGTTTATCATAATAATTATTAACATTTAACAAGCCAATTGGCTTATTGTGGATATTTAATTGTACCCAACAAACAGTATGAAATATTTCTTCCAAAGTACCGAAACCTCCTGGCAAAGCAATGAAAGCATCTGAATGTTCAATCATTTGAGTAATTCGTTCATACACGTTGTCCACTTTCATTTCTTCTCCTATTGTTGGTCCAGTAAGACTGGCTAAGGTTGTCGGAATAATGCCTAAGACTTCACTTCCACCTGCATGCGCAGCTTTTGCAACTTTTCTCATGAGACCAACTTCACCACCACAATATACCAAATGAATCATTTTTTTAGCAAGTGTTATTCCAAGCTTTTCTGCTGCCTCTTCATAAATTGAATCTTTTCCTGCACTAGATCCACAAAATACACAAATATTTTTGATTTTACTTACCGTGGACGTCGACATGTTGAGAAATATGTTTTCTGCAATTGTTAAATCACAGCATATGAATTTATAAGCGTAACATGCCAAAAGTCAATATTTGAACAGGAAATTATTATTATTAAAAGAAAATAAAAATGACATAAATTTAAACACATATATACAGCGTAGTTGTTATTGTGGCTCACTTCTTCCTCTGATTTTACGTTCAGTAACGACTTCAACGCCTTCTATGAGTCGAGAATATGCTTCCCATCCAATTTTCTTATAAATTGGCAAACAGGGCTTTTTAACGTCAGATTCCCGAGACGAAATTGTATACATATATTTACTTATCTAAACAGATATGCGTTACTACAGTAGGATCTTTATAAGGCTGATTCCACCGTCCATATTGATATTCCTCATGTTGAAATTGCCACAATAGTTTAAGAAGTTCATTTTGCACGTACCCACTAGAATGCGTATCAAGAACCTCTATAAAATTATCCAAAGGCTCTTTACTCAGACCATTCCTAATGAATAAAATTTTATCTTCTCTATTCATTGATGTCATTCCAACATTTTTGCATTTCCCTTTACAAGTCCACCTTGCACATTTATGACATCCACCTATACGTTTAGCTCTTCGTTTCTTGGCATATGTGCTTTTACCAAATCCTAGCATATGTCTTATTATTATTTCACTTGCTTCCCCAACCAATCGGACTTTTGCTTCAATTATCAACCGGATATCATTCGGTATGCCATATGACATCATCAACCTTAGTCGCTCACATCTAGCTTTATAAATTTTTTTCAACGCATTATCAGGTAAACAAGCAAAATATTTACGAAGATTCACAATACAAGCATCCATATTATTATTATTATTATATATTTCAATTATTTTGGGAAAACTGAAAAAACCGACTTAGATAGTCACGGAGTACCGTTATCCGCCACTTAACCGGGAAATGAACTAGAATCTGCAAAAACAAAATGAAAATATCAAACAACTATTGTGGATCATATAAAGGCATAAAATCATCATTAAGAATTTCATTTTCTATAAAAGGCTTAAGTCTTTGCCCATTAACTTTAAACACGTCATTATTTTTAGGATTTTCAATATCAACAGCACCATGAGGATAAACAAATTTAACTATAAATGGTCCTGACCATCTCGATCTTAGTTTTCCTGGAAATAAATGCAAACGAGAATTATAAAGTAAAACTTTTTGTCCAATTTCAAATGACTTTCTCATAATATTTTTATCATGAAAGGCTTTAGTTTTATCTTTATAAATCTTTGAATTTTCATATGCATCATTTCTTAATTCTTCTAGTTCATTTAATTGCAATTTTCTTAATTTAGATGCATCATCTAAATTAATATTAAATGCTTTAATTGCCCAATAAGCTTTATGTTCAAGTTCAACCGGTAAATGACAATGCTTACCAAAAACTAACCTATATGGTGACATCCCTAATGATGTCTTAAATGCAGTTCTATATGCCCATAATGCATCAGTTAATCTTAAAGACCAATCTTTTCGATTTGGATTAACTGTTTTTTCTAAAATTTGTTTTATTTCTCTATTTGCAAGTTCAACTTGACCATTACTTTGAGGATGATATGGGGTAGAAACTTTATGTGTAATGCCATATTTTCTTAACAAAGAAGAAAATGATTTATTTATAAAATGACTTCCCCCATCACTAATTATTGCTCTAGGTATTCCAAATCGACTAAAAATATTTTCTTTTAAAAATTTTATAACAACTTTATGATCATTAGTTCTACATGCAATTGCTTCAATCCATTTTGAAACATAATCAACAGCGACTAAAATGTACGTATATCCAAAAGATAATGGAAATGGACCCATAAAATCTATCCCCCAACTATCGAATATTTCAATAATTATGATTGGATTTAAAGGCATCATGTTTCGTTTTGAAATTGATCCCATCTTCTGACAGTTTTCACAAGATTTGCAAAATAAATGCGTATCTTTGAATAAAGAGGGCCAATAAAATCCACATTGTAAGATTTTTGCAGCTGTTTTATTGGATGAAAAATGACCTCCACATGCTTCAGAATGACAAAATTTAATAACATTACTTACTTCATTGTCGGGTATGCATCGTCGAAAAATTTGGTCAGGACAATACTTAAACAAGTAAGGATCATCCCAATAAAATTTTTTAACTTCTATCAAGAATTTATTCTTATCCTGTGAATTCCAATGAGAAGGCATTTTATTTGTCACAATAAAATTTACAATGTTAGCAAACCAGGGCATAATAGTAGCATAAAACAACTGATCATCTGGAAAATTTTCATTTATTGGTATTTCATTATGAGATGATTCAGTCATTATTCTAGATAAATGATCGGCTACGACATTTTCTTTTCCTTTTTTATCTTTAATTATAATATCAAATTCTTGTAACAATAAAATCCACCGTATTAATCTTGGCTTAGCATCTTGTTTATTTGATAAATATTTTACGGCAGAATGATCAGTGTACACAATAGTAGTAGAACCAATTAAATAAGATCGAAACTTATCTAATGCAAATACTACTGAAAGTAATTCTTTTTCAGTAGTTGAATAATTTATTTGGGCACTATTTAAGGTTCTACTAGCATAATAGATTGCATACGGTTTTCCTTCTTTTCTCTGTCCTAACACAGCTCCTATAGCATAATCACTTGCATCACACATTAATTCAAATGGTAAAGACCAATCTGGAGGTTGTAAAATAGGTGATGTAATTAAAAGATTAATTATTTTTTTAAAAGCATTTTCACATTTCTGAGTCCATTCAAATTGTGTATCTTTTGTTAAAAGATTCGAAATTGGTTTAGATATTATGCTGAAATTTTTTATAAACCTTCTATAAAAACCTGCATGACCCAAGAATGATCGAACTTCTTTGACCGTTTTTGGTGATGTTAAATTAGCAATAACATCAACTTTGGCTTTATCAACTTCAATTCCTTTTTCAGATATCACATGACCTAACACAATCCCAGATTTAACCATATAATGACATTTTTCCCAATTTAAAACAAGATTTTTTTCTTCACATCGTTTTAATACTTCTTCTAGGTTTTTAAGACAATTTTCAAATGAGTTTCCAAAAACAGTTATATCATCCATAAAAACTTCTACAAATTCTTCAATCATATCACTGAAAATACTTAACATGCATCTTTGAAAAGTAGCCGGAGCATTACATAAACCAAATGGCATTCTTTTAAATGCAAAAGTTCCGAAAGGACAAGTGAAAGTAGTTTTTTCTTGATCTTCTAATGATATAGGTATTTGATAATACCCCGAATACCCATCAAGAAAACAGTAATAAGAATTTCCTGCTACTTTTTCTAGAATTTGATCTAAAAATGGTAGTGGGAAATGATCTTTTCTAGTTGCATCATTTAATTTTCTATAATCAATACACATACGCCAACTAGATGGAATCCTAGCTTGTAATAACTCTCCCTTTTCATTTTTTATAACAGTGATGCCTGACTTTTTAGGTACTACTTGTGTTGGACTTACCCATTTACTATCTGAGATTGGATAGATAATTCCAGCGTCTAATAGTTTTAATACTTCATTCTTAACAACTTCTTTCATATGTGGATTTAACCTTCTTTGTGGTTGTTGATATGTTTTAGCATTTTCTTCCAAATGAATTTTATGTGTGCAAATTAAAGGATTTATACCTTTTATATCTTTCAAAGTCCATCCAATTGCATTTTTATATTTCTTAAGTAATTTAATTAAATCTTCTTCTTGATTTGGTAGAAGAGTGGAAGAAATTACAACAGGAAATGTTTTTTTTTCACCAAGAAATACATATTTCAATTCGAATGGTAAAACTTTTAATTCAAGTTTTGTATTATCATCTTTTTTAAAATTATTTTCAGACTCAAAACTTTCTATTGAAAAAACTTCAGATTGTTGATTTAAGTTTTCTTCTTGTATATTTTCTTCCATAATTGTTTCAATTTCATTATCATATTCATTTTCATTAATACTTGGTTGTTTACATAAATTGAACACATTAAGTTCTAGAGTCATATTTCCAAAAGACAATTTCATTATTCCATTTCGACAATTAATTAAAGCATTTGAAATTGCTAGAAATGGTCGTCCCAATATTACTTGAATTTCATTATGTACTTGTATTGGTTGTGTATCCAAAACAATAAAATCTACAGGATATAAGAATTTATCAACTTCCACCAACACATCTTCTACAATACCTCTAGGTATTTTGATTGACCTATCCGCCAATAAGAGAGTTACAGAGGTGGGTTTTAATTCTCCTAAATTAAGTTTTTCATAAACTGAATAAGGAAGTAAATTCACACTTGCGCCCAAATCTAACAAAGCTTTTTTAATTTTATTTTCTCCAATAATACATGAAATTATTGGACAACCAGGATCTTTATATTTTAAACTAGAATTATTTTGAAGAATAGAACTTGTTCAGCCAAGAATGCTTTCTTCTTCACATGCAATTTTCTCTTCACCGTACATAAGTCTTTTAAAAATTTTGCATATGAAGGTAATTGTTTAATAGCATCTAATAATGGAATATTTATCTTTACTTGTTTAAAAACTTCATAGATATCAGAATCATTTTTTTGTTTTTTATGATTTGTCAATGCATGAGGAAATGGTGGAGGTTTATTTGATTCATTTACTATTTCAGATGATTTATCATTCAACATATTATTTTTAGAATTTAAGGTATCATCATTCTCAAAAGTATCAGGATTATCATCCTTACTCTTTGATTTTAAATGATCCTTGTTTTCATTACTATATGGATCATTAACTATTTTACCACTTCTAAGGGTAATAACAGATTTTATTTGATCAAATTTTTCATTTTTTAATTCTTGATTTTGATTTTTAGCATTTGGTTGAGGTTGAGATGGAAATTTTCCTTTTTCATGAATATTAAGTGCAGATGCAAAGTTTGCAAAAGTTTCTTTCAAATCAGTCATAGATTGACTGTTTTGAATATTGATAGATTCTTGCTTTTGGATAAATGAATGAATTACATCTTCAAAGTTTTTTCTTGGAGGTGTAACATAAGGAATATAACCTTGATGATTTTGGTTATTTTGAAAATATGGTTGTGAGGGTTGTGCATTATTATCATTCCTCCAACTAAAATTAGGATGATTTTTCCATCCAGGATTATATGATGTTGAAAAAAGATCTAATATTGGTTTTTTATAATTGTTAACATAATTTGCTTGTTCATGGAGACATTCTTTAAATGAAGATAATGTTGGAAAATCTTTTGTAGCATGATCATGTCTATCACATATATGTCAAACAATTTCTTGAATACTTTTTAATTGACCACTCTTTTTCATTTCTAATGACTCAATTTTTCATTCTAAAGATGCAAGTTTAGCTTGAATATCTATATCATCTTTAAGATCATAAATACCACCCCCATTTGTTGAATTATTGATTTTAGTTGTTGGTGGTTCTATGGTGCCTATATTATCCCAATTTTGAGCATTTTCTGGTAATGAATCCAAATACTCCATAGCTTCATTGGGTTTTTATCTTCAAAAGTTCCATTACACATGAATTCTATCATTTGCCTATCTTTAGGTATTAGACTTTCATAAAAGTGAGAAACTATTCTCCATGTTTCAAAACCATGATGTGGGCATGTATTAAGTAATTCTTTATATCTATCCCAACATTGATAAAATGTTTCTTCTTGTTTTTGAGAAAAAGTAGTAATTTGTCTTTTAAAAGAGTTTGTTCTATGGGAAGGAAAAAACTTTTTGAGAAATTGTTGTTGCATTTCTTCCCATGATCTTATTGAACTTGATCTCAAATTTTGTAGCCATGTTTTAGCTATATCTTTTAAAGAAAAAGGGAAAAGCTTAAATCGAACTATACCCATGCTACAATTTTGATCATTATAAGTGTTACAAACTTCCTCAAATTCTCTTAGATGTAAATATGGATTTTCAGAATCTAAGCCATGAAAATTTGGTAAAACTTGAATAATTTGAGGTTCAAAGTTGAAATTAGATGCATCAGGAGGAAAAACTAAACAAGATGGGGCACTAGTTCTAATAGGGTTCATACGGTGCCTAAGTGTTCTTAATTGATCATGTTCTTGATTATTATTATTATTATTATTGTTATCATTATCTTGATTATTTGAATTATCATCCATGTTTAAATTATTTTCAGATACTCGAATAAGTCTACCACTTTGTTTTCGACTCCAAATACTCATACAAAAAAAAACACAATACTTATAAATAAAACATAATTAATAAATATAAACTTAATTTATACCTCCCCGGCAACGGCGCCAGAAACTTGCTACTACTTAAATTATAATTCACCCAAGTGTAGGTTGTCTGCAAGTAATATATTTCGTAAGTACGAGATCGATCCACAAAGAGGTTATTTTAAGTTTAAATTTATTAATTTATAGATTACCAAATGCAAGAATGAAGTTTACAAATTATAAATTTTGTCAAGGCTCGAGGATTTATTCTTGCTTTATGCAATATTGTTTAACTAAAATTAACACAAAGGAAACCACCATAAATAATGGTTCCAAGAAAATAAAAATATTTAAACACACACCTAATATAATATAATTCCCACTATAGAAAATACCGAATTCACCGATATTTTATATATGGTACCTATGATTATATATATAACTATATAAATATATAACTGCATAAAATAAATATTAAATTAAATCATTATATTTCATTTAGAACAACCGGCAGAGCCACGATATTGCCTAAATTTTACAATGAGGTAGAATGATTCTCAAGCTAGCACAAGACCTCTATTTATAGGCCAAATGAGAGAAAGGGACAAAAATTCTATTAATGCAATGTAGTTGTAATAGTAGTCTTTGTCTCCTCCAACTTAAATTCCATGCCCCTTCTTTCAATGCTTTGTTCCACGAATTTAATCACCGAATTTGACTCTACTCAAAACAGCAAACATGTGGGGAATTGTCTGTAGATGAATTTGGCCACTTGGTTCACCTCATTTGGTTAAATATTGAAATAGTTATGATTTTTTTACTATATGCTGGTCATGGTGAAAGTAAATTTGTCCTCCTTTTGATATTTTCACAATTTGATCATCTTAACCAACTTTTTAGGCAATCATGTCTTCTGCAAAGTTGTAGATAATTTCTGAAGAATCCAAAAATATTTGAATCACCTCCATTTGAATTTTCTAGCTTGAGTTATCATTATTTTACCAACACGTAGAAAACCTGAAAATAAAACATATTTAGTAAGACATTTAAATATAAACACACAATACTAAAATAACATAATTTTATAATTTTAATGAAACTTAAATTTTAAAATATAGGTTTTAACATATAATAAATTATTAATTTTAAGTTTCATCACTCCACAAGGTTCCACACTTGGTTCGAATACATGGAATTCATCTCAGATTCCATTGCTTCAAGCCACTTGGATGAATCGGCATCAGATAACGCTTCCTTGAAGGTCCTTGGATCACATCCATGGATAGGCTCATCATGGCCCGCTTCAAGAAGCAGACCATACCTCATAAGTGGTCTCGAGACTCTCTCGTATCTTCTAGGAGCTTGTATCTCCTTTCTTGGCTCTTCTGGTGTGGGTTCTACAATTGTGGGTGTCTCTCAAACCGCTTCGAGTTCTATCATCTCCCTTTTTCTATACAATAGAAGTTCTTTTTCCAAAAAGGTTGCATTCCTAGAAACAAACACCTTTGTTTCTTGGGATAATAGAAATAATATCCAACTGAATTCCTTAGATATCCGACAAAGTAACATAAAATGGATCGACTATCCAATTTATCTCACACTACATGCTTCACATAAGCAGGGCACCCCCATATTCTAAGATTAGAATATTTGGGAGGTTTACCCATCCATATTTCATATGGAGTCTTATCAACTGTCTTTGAATGGACATTGTTCAACAAAAATGCCGCTGTCTCAAGCGCATATCCCCAAAAGGATGGTGGCAACTCCGTGAACCCCATCATAGACCGAACCATGTCCATCAAAGTCCGGTTACGACGCTCCGAAACACCATTCAACTATGGTGTAGCGGCGGAGTCCACTGCGAGAGAATCCCATTCTCCCTAAGATACTCTTGGAACTCGGTACTCAAGTACTCACCACCTCGATCTGATCGAAGTGTCTTGATGCTTCGTCCCAACTGTTTCTCTACTTCACTTCTGAATTCTTTGAACCTTTCAAAGGCTTCAGACTTGTATTTCATCAAATACACATACCCATACCTCGAAAAGTCATCGGTAAAGGTGATGAAGTAGGCATGTCCATGCTTAGTAGTAATGCTAAGCGGACCGCACACATCGGTATGGATCAAATCCAATAACCCTTTGGCTCGCTCCACATGGCCCTTAAAGGGAATTTTGGTCATCTTTCCTTTTAGACAGGATTCACAAGTCGTGAGAACATTAATATCAGACATATCAAACATGACCACTCCCACTAACTTGTTCATCTTTCTTAGGGAAATATGTCCTAATCGAGCATGCCATAATTGTGCCGAATTTAGAGTATCTTGTTTTCGCTTGTTTGTTGTTTTTATTGCTTGGACATTGTTTAGTGGAATATCTTTCAATTTTAAGTTGTAGAGATTGTTTCCAAGTTCTCTAGTACCAATCAAACATTCATTCTTGTAAATATTGCAAACATCTTTGCTAAATAAACAAGAATATTCATCTTTATCAAGCATAGAAATGGAAATAATGTTTTTCACTAAATCGGGTACAAACAAAACATCTCTTAAAAGTAACTTAAAATCATTGTTCAAAATCAAGTAAACATCTGCAATAGCCTTGGCAGCAACTCTTGCTCCATTGCCCAGCCTCAAGAAGGTCTCACCTTCCCTTAGTATCCTACTTCTTCCCATCACCTGCAACTTATTACAGAGATGTGAGACACAGCCATTATCTAATACCCAAGAAGTAGAGTTAATTGAAATATTCACTTCGATATATAACATAACGTTTCCAGAACCCTTCTGGGCAAGATATTCTCTGTAGTTACGCCTCCAATGTAAAGGCTTCTTGCAGTGATGACAAATATCAGCAGTCTTGTCAGCCTTCACTGGTATGGCTGCCACAGCGGGACTCGGAGCTTGCCTCTTCAAGGACACGTTCGTCTTGGGACGTTGGAAAGAACGCTTCTTTCCCTTCCCAGGTGGACCAGTCTTCGTACCAGATGAAGAGCCCACATAAAGAACCGACTTCTCTTTCTTGATGGTGGACTCAAAGGTAACAAGCATATTTACCAACTCCTCAAGGGTCGGATCCATCTTGTTCATATTGAAATTCACCACAAAAGGATCAAATGAGCTAGGCAGCGATAAGAGCAACACGTCGGTGGTCAAATCCGAAGGCAACATCAGATCTATGCCAACGAGCTTGTCCACGAGCCCAATCACCTTTAGGCCATGCTCATGGACCGAGGCCCCATCTCGCATGCGCAAAGTGATCAGCTCCTTGACGGTAGCATGTCTAAGAGGTCGAGTCTGCTCACCAAAGAGCTCCTAGAGATGCAAATGAATGTCAGCAGCACTCTTTGCATCCTCAAAACGCCTCTGCAGCTCATCATTCATAGAAGCCTGCATATAACACCTGACTTTCAAGTTATGGTCACACAATTCCTTGTAAGTCTGCAATTCCTCAGGAGTGCAGTGAGTCAGAGCCTCAACAGGGGGCGACTCAGTCAGTGTATATACTATCCTTTTCGAATTCAAGAAGATTTTTAGATTCCTTAGCCAATTCAGGTAATTAGGTCCGGTTAAAATATGTTTGTCGAGTATTGTAGATAACGGATTGAGAATCGAAGATTTTGTCAAATTTGTACTGAAAAGTAAAACAGATAAATGTTATTGACTATTTTAAAATATTTGGTAAGATATAAAGTATGGACTTTTACTTTATAAATATTTACTCACACTGTTTTGACATCTTTCACTACCCTCTAGTGAAAACGGGAAACTCCTTTACTCAGTAGGTACGCAAGGTCCAATTAGTGAATTATGATCCCGAATAATATCAGCCAATCACAATTCCTAAAAGGTAGTTTCCAATTGCATCTCCATGCAACCCTCTATGTAAACTTTTGTCTCACATTTGATTAGGACCCAATAATATGACGTTGTTCATCTTTACGTGTCACGCCTTACCCATCGATGTTGAACCTTAATGGACGGTCGCCATGAGTTCCCTCAATAATATGAGCCGAAATCATGGGAGTTCCACGTAGTTCACATCACCATGTCAATGGATGTCACATCTTTTTGGTGTCCAAGGCCCCCCCAATAATATGAGCCGAGCCCCAAACACGGGTAGCGTTCATCATGCACCCATTGTCGATGGAAGACATGAAAATTATAAACACTTTTATAATTCTCATTTTTGGGCTTGATATTAATTCTGAATCTTATTCAAAATGAGGGTTTTTAATTTTGAAAGGTTTCATCATTAATTTCATTTTAAAAGCTCGCCATGTTTGATCGTATGATTGCCGGATTCATGCAACTTTGTTTTTATCATAATAATAACGCGCATACTCATTATTTATAACATATCATGCATATATTTTAAACAGTAAACAAAACAAAGATGATCAATCGCCCCAAAACTAATGGCCCGTGTGAGTTAAACACGGGCCTAGGTCCAATATTAGGGAAATGCATGGGATGCAAATGCAACTATTACATATGCTTCCAATATTTACATGTCTTCGATCTTCATAATCATCAAGGCCACCATCATCCAATCTTGATCTTCTACTATACTAATATTTACAAATAAATATACATGGCAAATAGGGATACATCTCATGGGGGTGGAAACGGGTCATAAACCAAGCCTACTTTAAATTTGATAATTATTACAATCATTCAACACAAAATATCCTAGCATACACCTAGAAAATTGGGCTTGGGCTTTTGATCATCCTTCATGCATAATATCACATATCATACATTATAAGTTAATTATCACAATAATCAATTGATCCAATATTATATCTTGATCCAATCACTAACCGCCACGATTATAAACTAAATTAACAAAGTATACAAACTCCTTTGTCTACTTTCCAATTAATTTATTTATAACCGAATTTCTTGTAAATCACAATTTACTATAAATAATTAAAGTCCAACTTCAATTATTTATTTCATGAGAAAATATTTGCAACTTTTGTAAATTTAAACTTAACGGCCCAAAAAATCATTTTTCACCAAAAACATTTTGGCCCATTTAAATTTCACAAATATGTTAGCCATCTAATGACCCAACAACTTCAAGGTCCATGACACTTCGATAATCCAAAACACTTTTGGAAACCCTAGTCGTCATCGCCGTCGCCGGAGCTCCGTCGCCGGATTCCGGCCAATCAAGCAAAAATTTTTTTTTATTAAAACAAGGGGCTGTTCGGGCTGCCCTTGCTGCCCGAAATGGGTAGCTCGAGCTGCCCAAAATGGGCCGCAACATGCTGCCCAAAACCGCGCCACGACGGCCTCGATTTTTGTTACGAAAATTCATTTCATGCGGTCAGAAATCGACCTCAATATAATATCAAGTATATGCTACACAAAATAGTATCCTTAGCTCTTGATACCATTTGAAAGAGGATCGATTAAGGTGCCCGTATGCGCGACGAAAGTTTCAAAAAAATTTGTTTCAACAAGAACAATCAAAAACCGAACACCTTAAGCCTATAATGTGTAGCAAGTACGAAAACACGAAAATGACATTCATAGTGTGTTTAGAAATATTACCTATCAATCACAATGGATTGATGATGGCTCGAACTTAGTTGATATACAACTAAGCTCTTGAATGGTAGACACAATCTACAAGCTTCCTTTGAGCAATCCTAATTCAAAAATTAAGCCCACCACCAACAAGCTACAACCCCTCTTATTTTGCACTAGAAAAATAAAAGGATTTTTCTTTGAGAAGTGTAGGGAATCTTTAACAATTGAAGAAGCCAAATTGGAGAGAAATGAGGCTTCAAATTTCGGCTATAGGGGAGTGTGGAGAGAATGAGGAAATTTTCTTGGTGTGTGAAAAAGTGAAAAGTAGCATGTGCATGCCATGCCTTGTTTATTGGAAAAGTTATCTCCAACATTTCACCTCCCAAGCATGCAAATTATTTGGGCTTGTAACAATTAGAAAGCCCATGGACTTTTATTTAAATATCTCAAACCCATTTGAAACAATTTAAACCTTAATTGATTTTACTCAAGTCCACTAGTTGAA
The DNA here is from genome assembly GCF_012295235.1 of Primulina huaijiensis. Classification (NCBI taxonomy): domain Eukaryota; kingdom Viridiplantae; phylum Streptophyta; class Magnoliopsida; order Lamiales; family Gesneriaceae; genus Primulina; species Primulina huaijiensis. The sequence continues at coordinate 8,954,646 of NC_133315.1, read as the reverse complement.
TAATTATTTCCTATTGGGCTCTACAAGACCCAATATTATTTAATTAATTCAACACTTGAATTAATTTAATTTAGTCCATAATAATGTTTATGAAAATCACAATTTTCAAATACATTATTTATTTGGCCAACTTTTAATTTATGAACACCTTCACAAATTAAAAGTTACATTTCCCTACATAGAAGTCATACTTCTATTTTTACTTACGCTTATAAACTCCGTTATAAGCCGTTCAACACATTGAACTATTTTACTTCTCAACGGGATCTAGAAAGCTAGTACTTGTGTGGCCTTCAATGGTTCATTGATACGACTAGCCGTGGGTTCACATCTCCATGTGATTCGGACTAGACATGTCCTTATGCGAGCATACCCCAATTGCTCCATTCTTAATTATCAACTCCTTGATAATAAGAACGTCAGAACTCAAGTCTGATAGTACCCAACCAATCATGTTAAACGCCTAGCAGCATCGCTTACATGATTCCCTATGTATCAAATGATTGTGCCTGAAAGAACCATTCAATTATGGTTAGCGTACAGTTCGGTCCTTTCATCTCATATATCCCGACCGATTCGACAACCATTGGTATATCGAGAGTTGTCAATGAATCGATACTATGTGTCATGTCGTAGTTGCATCGATGGTGTAATCTATGAAACCCCTTTCATAATTACCACCAACACTCTGATCAGAGATTTTATACTACATACACATAGGATATCCATACCCAAAGGTAAGCGGTGAATCCCCGACTACAATGCATCGACTCCTATATGTTTCAACAAAACACCCAACCTTGCCACCTGATGACCCCATGAGAGTCGGTAAACAAGTCAAAGTGCAATGCTAGCACATAGAGTCTCAATGTTGTCCCGGGTCATAAGGACTAATAGTGTACAACCATAAACTAGGACGTTTCCACTCGGTAAGTGAGAACCACTTGGAAAGTCCTATATGGAGGGTTGTTCAGTGCACTCTACCAGGAGCACCTATCTGCATGCTCGGACATCACAATGTCCCCTACCAATGAAACATGGTACTCACATCGCAGATACTAGTCTCGAACTCGAGCGGCCTATATCCTTCTTAGCAGCGGCTGAATCGACTAGGAACTGTTTAAAATATACAGTATTCCAAATATGAGTTTCATGATACTCATCATATGAGAATCTCATATTCTTTCTACTATTTGTATATTCAAGGACTTTATCTATGCAACTAGCATGGGTATACAGATAAAAAAGTGCCAAAACAACAATTTCAAATATTATTAAAATAAAGACTGTTTATACATAGAGTTTCATTGTGAACACTCGGCCAACACTTGGCTCGACGTGCACCTACTCTAACATCAGAGGGGGAGAAGTGTAAGGCCCGAGATTATATCATTGTAATACGAGATTATTAATTGACAAATTGATGCGATCATGGAAGGCCAAGACTCGAGGAAGGCATGGAAAAGCATGGGAGTGTGGAGGCCAGAAGACCTCGCGCACATGCGCGGAGACGAGGCGCGCATATGCGCGAGAAGATGCATGTGGAGGCAGAAGACCTCACGCATATGCGCTAGACGAGGTGCGCATATGTGCGAGCAGGTGGATTTCCAAGCGCCGAGACAGAGAATCTCGGGCATATGCGCGAGTATTGGACGCGCATAGGCGCGAGAGGTGCTGAATTAAAAATGTGACACATGTCTTGCCATGCATATTAACATGTAACAACTTCATTCCATTCAGAATTTTCAGTGAAGAAACCGAGACCCTCCATGCTTGGACATCCTCAAGCTTCTTCCTATCTTAGAATGTTGATTTTTCAAAATCCGGCCATCCAATTTTTGATCCGAGCAAAGTTCCGTGCTTCTCTCGTCAAGAGCTTCGAAGGCATGTAAGTTTTCTTATTTTCCTGCATGGTTCAAAAATTTGGTGTTGGAGAAATCTTGATTTGTTTGATGTTATGTGTTCTTGAGATTATGATAAGCATATAATCGAAACTGGATCGAAGAACGGACAACATAAGCAATTGTTATCATTTTCCAGCCTATGTTTGAATGGGGTTGTGCATATTTTGGAGTTGTGGTTGATATTTATTGATGGTTATGAGTCATGATATTCATCAATTGTTGTTTGAGTTGCCGGGTATCTCGAAATTGTGCCGTTATGCCGTCGAAACGTAATGAGATTGAGATTGATCATACCATGTCTTGCTTTGAGTTGTATGTTGATATTGTGCCTCTCGAAAATGTCATTCCAGATTTGGTATTGAAGGCTTCGAACTCGAGAATTCAACTTCGAAACCGATAGAGGAACGAGCAAAGAAAGATTGAGATTGGTTGTGTCAAACCAAAAACCGAGAAAAGAAAGGTATAAATCAATGTTAAACTTGGATAGATAACTCGAGTAAGATATAACTTGAGTTCCCAAAACCACATACTAAATTGTTATTACCTTGATGTGTTTGAAATTCTTGAGATTAATATGCTTAGTCTATTGAGTTATAGCAAAGTATGTAACGCTCCAGATTCGACGACTGTCCTCACTGTACCAAGACGAGTCTTTCCAGCGTGCTTATGTCCTCACTCACACGCACCCTAGGAAACTTCCCAGGAGGTCACCCATCCCAATATTTTCCCAAGTCAAGCACGCTTAACTTTGGAGTTCTTATGTGATGAGCTACTGAAAAGAAGATGCACCTTCGTGGTATGAGTCGTACATATCATATCAAATCTTTTAAGCCCTCTTCAACTGTAAAGTCCATTACATTGAACAGTCTCGGAATCCCTCTCATTCCTGTGTGGGATCGGTTCATTCATGTTCCATCCACCTAGCCTGCCAGGAGCCGCTCATTGTCCGTGCAACTGATGGCACCGGCGATCACCCCCCCGCCCTCTTCGGCCCCGGGCCTCACAAAGCATGTATTATGAGATAGACACCTTGGATGAGTCTTTGGTAGAGGTGCCAAGTCACTGGACGTTTGGTCTATATCGATGCCCTTAGGAGAAGATAGACTCCTATTGTAGACACTCGATATAGTGTGCCGAAATTTGGGAATAGGGACGTACCACCACCTCGAATGGGAGAGTAGGTGGGAGACTTGTTACGTTCTTATTCAAACCGGGATCCCTAGATAAGAGTCGAGTTAAAGATTAATAGTTAAAGAGTTTGATTTAAGCTTTGTATCGATTTATGTTTTCTTCGACTATGATACATGTTGTTTGACAAAAGGTTTATGCTTTTGTATATGCTTGTATGAAATGCATGTATATATTGTTTATACTGGGAAATATATTTCTCTCCGGAGTTATCCGGCTATTTTTGTGTTTGTATGTGTGCATGATAACAGGTGGGACAGGATCAGGGTCGAGCAGAGCATGAAAGATCGAGATTAGAGTGGTGATCCGGGCTTAGACATAGATCTAGTTGTTCACCATTTGCTATGTGGTTGATAAACACTAGTTGTTATGACTTTATTTTGAACGAGTTGTGTACCTTTAATCATGTTGTAGATATTGAACTTGATCTTGTAAATTGAATAAGACGGAGCATAAATTGTTGTAGTATTTTCGACACTTGTTTATGAGGTGCTCGACTTTAAAAAAAATATTTCGACCTGTTTTATTTAATTGATCCGTTTAATCCCAATGACGAATTGAAGAAAATGAGTTAGCGTCCGGTCCCCACACATCTTCACCTCCTCCAATCATTTTTCTCCTTCTTTTCAATCGAAAACCTTCCTCTCCTTCCATTTCTACATTTCTTCTTCAATTTAAGGGAGATTTGCTCAAGAAAATTTTGAAATGAAGGTAGATTTGTGATCCTCTCATCACGGGCTTCACGAGGATGTAAGTATTTCTCATTTTTATTCAAGTTTGGAAGTGGGTTGAAATTTAGAATTGATATTTGAGTTGATATTTGAGATATTAAATTGTTGAATATGTTGTATTTGAGTTGGTTTGAATTTAAAAGGGATATGAGAATGGTTTCTTGTTTACGTGCAAAGAACAATTTCTACACCTTCTATATTTCGTGTATATGGGACAATTGTGTTTGTGTTTTAGAGTTAGGGTCTTCATCAAACTTGTAGATAATCAAATTAGCTTCAATTTGGTTCTTGAATCACTCAATTCTAGGAAGCATTGAAAGAGATACGTGATTTTTACTCAAACTAGTCTGAAACTCTGAGTTAGTGCAGATATGTGTACATGCCTTCTGTTTATTTGAATTCTGGGATTTATTGGTTGGTATTCGGAATTTGATGTTCAAATGAAAGTTATAGAACATTGTCTTGGCTTCGAAATGATACCAAATCGGCTTGATTCCATTGGATATTGAGGAAGTTATGCTCAAAATACTAAAGTGTGCTAGAAATGTATTGACGCAAAATTCGTGGGAATTATGTTGCATGTTTCAGATTATGAACGACTGGGTAAATGACTTTATTTGACAAAACTTTGTGAAGAATAATTGTTGGGCTTTGAGTTTTCTTGCATATTCAATTTGAGGATCTTGATTTGAAGCAGTATTGTATTAATTATGAATTTTGTACAGAAACTTCTATGTTTTGATAAATGATCCGAGTTCTTGAGTTATAGTAGACTTAAGAGGTTCAAGACTTCTCAACTACACATTTTGATATATTTTTGGTAATATTTGAAAGGTATGTTACGGTCGATAACATACGAGGTAGAAGTATCATTTTTATTTTAGATTGAAAATTTTATGACTCGATGAATTACTTGTGATGTGATGATGATTGTTGTCTTGAGATGAGTATTATGATATCGAGAAGATGATATTGATTTGCATCATTACATTTCATATTGAGCCGCTTTCGATCCAGATTTGATATGGCAGAGGTCGCCTTGATTTATTTATTTGTTGGACGTATGGGGCTATAGTTGAGTTGGCATATTGTATGCGGAGGTCGCTGCTATGGCCTGAACACTCTCTTAGGCACACCATAGTCCTGTGATTGTAGAACACAGCACCCCACTTCGAGCGGATGAGTCTGTGGATGTTGCTGGGGGATTCTCTTCCCTTGGGTACCCTATGACCAGATGATTCACTTGATCTTGAGATTTATTGGTAGCCCACAGCTTCTGATCATGCATTGCATTATATTGCATATTTATGAATTTCATATGAACTATTTGTCATTTTAATTTTCATATGTTATTGATTGTATCATTTTGGGTTTTTACTCACGGGCACGTCGGCTACCTTTTGTTTTCATGTGCTTGCCGGTAGGTGAGGCGAGGCTTGGGATGCCAGAGTCCAGCTCCAGGCGAGGAGATACGAGTTAGAGTTGGATTCTCGGGTCTTATGAGCTATTTGATGGAGTTTGGATTACTTTGGCTCACTAGTTTATTTTGGCATGTTAAAACTTATATTTCAAACATTTAAGACCTCTAAATTATTTTGACGATGTTTATGTCGGTTTTTGAACCACAGATTATGTGTTTTACTCAATCATTTAGTTTGTTATATCTATAATTATTAATATTAGATGTCGGACTCGGGGCCCCACAATAGGTGGTATCAGAGCGTAAGATATTTGGGAACAGGGTAGATCGAGTCAATTTGAATTGCTTGATCATGTGATATATTTGCTAGCATTTTCATTGTGCCATAATGTGAAATTCTTGATTATAACTGAAATATTATATTGTTGAGATTTATTCAAGATTTTTGAGATTATTGAGTCTCGAGAGACAGAGATGGTTGATACAAGATTGAGATGATTATGATATTATGGTTTTATCTGTATTTGATCTATTGTATATCAGACATGGCTACTCGAGGTAGAGGTCGTGGTAGACCTAGACAGAACATACCAGTGGCACAAGATCAGAACAGTGCTACTCATACTCAGATGGATATAACTCCGACTCAGATGGGGATACTGTTAATCATATTTCAGTCTTTGCACCCACCGATGTTGAAGGGTACAGAGAATGCAATAGAGTGTGAGAGCTGGTTGGAGAATATGGATCAGTTATTTGAATCTCTCTATTATCCAGATGATCGTTGAATCAAATTAGTTGTTCATTAGTTACTTTCTATTGCTAAGAGTTGGTGGATCATGACTAAAAAAGCTTTAGAGGGTCGAGGTACGAATGTTACCTAAGATATCTTTAAATCTGAATTTTATTAGCGTTTCTTTTCCTACCTCTTACAAGAAAGATAAGGCAGCCGAGTTTGCAAATTTAAAGCAGGGAAATCTGAATGTTGAGGACTTTGTTGCTAAGTTTTCAAATTTACTAAGATTTGCTCCTCATGTAGCATCTCATGAAGAAGCTAAGGCCAATCATTTCATAAATGGTCTTAATCTTGATATCTTTACCCAGGTTATTACTTGAAGGCCTATCACTTTTGCTGAGGCTCTTGATCGAGTCAAGGGAGCTGAAATTGGGATCATTAGACAGAGAGGTCCTCGGTATATGCAACGACCCCAACAGCCACATTATAGACAGAAATTAAGATAGGGTAATAGTGGTGGTAACAGTGGCAACATAAGAGAGCAGTTTAGGGCTTGAGGCAAGCAATTTAAGAGGCATGGCAGTAATTTTTTGAGTTCTAGTGGATCGGGACAGTCTGGTTCAGTTCAGAGCATTGGTTATTTAGGCCCGACTTGTGGTTAGTGTGGTGGTAGACATTATACTGATCAGTGTAGAGGAGTATCGAGAGCTTGCCACTTGTGTAACCAGGTGGGACACTATGCTCGAGTGTGTCCTAACCGTGGCAGTGATATATCTCAGAGTAGGGGATTATCGAGACAAACACATTACCAGAACCTCCATACCCCAACAGTTCATTCCTATCAGTAGTCAAACCGGTCAGATCCGAACAAACAGAGTTGTAGCCACAGGGTAGGACAGCCACCTAGACAACAGGCCTGAGTTTTTCACTCACTGAGGATGAGGCACATAATGCTCCAGATAATGTCATTGCAGATAATTGTTTTCTCTCAAGTTATCCTGCTTATGTTTTCATGGATACTGGTGCATCACATACTTTCATATCTGAGCACTTTGTCTCCTTGCATTCATTGCATTCTATGCCATTATCATCTACATTATCTATTTCTACTCCACTGGGCAAAGTGATGAGGTAAGCTGAAATGATAAATGGTTGTGAATTTCGTTATGAGGATAATGTCATTGAGCTTGATTGTATTGTGTTGGAGATGTCTGATTTTGACTGTATAGTTGGTATTGACATGGTGACAAGAAACAAGGCTACTGTAGCCTGTTTTCAGAAGATTGTTAAGTTAAGACCTGATATGACAGATCACTGGACATTCTATGGTAAGGGTTCTCGAGCTAAGATTCTTTTGATATCTGTTTTGTCCATGATTCGTTTGTTGCAACAAGGAGTAGAATGTTTCTTGGTTTATGCAATTGATATTTCAAAGTCAGTACCTAAATTGGCAGATATTCCAATTGTTAGTGAATTTTCAGAAGTATTTCCAGTTGAAATTCCAGGATTTCCTCCAGAGTGAGATATTGAGTTCAATATTGAGTTGATGCCAGGTACACAGCCTATTTCTAGAGCTCCTTATAGGATGACACCAATTGAACTGAAGGAACTAAAGGAACAACTTGAGGATCTATTGGCTAAGAGATATATAAGACCAAGTGTTTCACCTTGGGGTGCTCCTGTTTTATTCGTGAAGAAGAAAGTCGGGTCTATTAGGCTTTGTGTTGATTATAGACAGTTGAATAAGCCACAAAAATAATAAGTATCCTTTTGCAAGGATTGATGATCTCTTTGACCAGTTGCAGGGTTCTTCGGCATATTCGAAGATTGATTTAAGATCCGGATATCACCAGCTACAATTTGCAACGGTTTTTTAAAAACCGTCGCAAATTAATTAGCAACGAAAATCATAAAATCGTCTCTAATTTTTTTTATAAAGTTCATCGCTAATTTTAGCGACGGTTTGGCATATTTCGGTCTCAAATTTTTTCAGTAAAATAAAAAAATACTTTTGATAATTTAATAAATATAAAAAAAGCTTACAATCTTACTACGCTAATAATATTCCTGATCTTAATTAAAACTTAAAATTTATCAAAAATTAAAGCGAAAAAATTTACCCTAAATCGAAACTAAAATCGTGTAAGAAAGAAAAATTTTAAGTGTTGCGAAATAGTGTGGAGGAAAATGGACCGAAAACGCGGATATTTATAGACAGTTTGCGATGGTTTTTGGTGTAACCATAGCTATTATTGACGGTAATTTCATAAACCATCGCTAATATAGAGACGGTAATTTCATAAACCGTCGCTATTAGCGATGGTTTTTATAACCGTTGCTATTAGCGAAAGTTATTTATCAAATTGTCGCTAATTTAAAAGTTGGGACGGTTTTGCTTAAAACCGTCGCTAAATTTAGCGACAGTTTGGGTAAAACCGTCGCTAATTTAAAAATTACGACGGTTTGGCTTAAAACCGCCGCTAAAGTTAGCGACAGTTATACAAAACCGTTACAATTTTGAAATTAGCGATGGTTTGGTAAACAACCGTCGCTAAATTTTGCGACGGTTTGGCTAAACCGTCGCTAAATTTAATATTAACTACAAATTTTATAAAAAAATATTTTGAAGACAGCGGGTTTTTAAAAACAGTTGTCGTAGCCCAAAAAAAATGCTCATGGACAACGGGTTTTAAAACCGTTGTCGTAGATATATCAAAGACAACGGTTTTAAAGAGACAATTGTTTATGAGCGGATTTTTTTAGGCTACGACAACGGTTTTTATCGAAACCGTTGTTAAAAGTAAAAAACAAAACGGTTTTAATAAAAACCGCTGTCTTTGATGTGTTGTTGAATGTGTATTTTCTTGTAGTGAATGCACCTGCGGTATTTATGGATTTGATGAACCATGTGTTTCAAAGGTATATAGATCAATTTGTTGTGATCTTCATTGATGATATTCTTATTTATTCAAAATCTGAATTTGATCATGCCAAGCACTTGAGAGCTGTTTTGCAAATTTTGAGAACTGAAAAGTTATATGCTAAATTATTAAAATGCGAGTTTTGGTTGGATAGAGTGGATTTCCTTGGACATGTGATTTCAAGTGCTGGTATATCTGTTGATCCTAGAAAAGTTGAGGCAGTCATCAATTGGTCTAGACCGACATCAGTTCCTGAGGTGCGTAGTTTTATGGGTTTGACAGGATATTATCGCATATTTATTGAAGGATTCTCATAGATTTCGAGGTCAATTACCCAGCTGACACGAAAGAATGCACCATTTATTTGATCGCAGGCATGTGAGGATAGTTTTGTCGAACTTAAGCAGAGATTGACTAGTGCTCTAGTTCTGACTATTCCATCAGGTGTAGAAGGATTTACAGTGCACACTAATGCTTCACATCAAGGACTGGGTTGTGTATTAATGCAGCATGGCTGTGTGGTTGCCTATGCTTCACGACAGTTGAAGTCACATGAGTCTAGATACCCATTGCATGACTTGGAACTAACTGCAGTGGTTTTTGCCTTAAAGATTTGGCGTCACTACTTGTATGGGGAGACATTTGAGATATTCACTGATCGTAAGAGTTTGAAATGCCTCTTTTCACAAGGGGAGCTGAACATGAGAGAAAGGCGTTAGTTAGACTTCCATTCCTCCTTCCCCGTTCTATAACCCACGCAACAAATCGTGCCAAGCTTCGGTCGTCCCTCGCCAAAACTCGATCACTCCTCAACTACAGCACCATGACACCTAACCCTCGATGTGTGCAGCCCCTTATCAACATAAAATCGGTAGCCCCTTGTACAAACACGAGAAAACGTGAGGTATGTTCAAAAGGCATGCATTAATCCATGAAAAACACACAAAACCGATAGTACATGCTAGATCAAAGAGATTCTCATGAAAATATATATTAGCATAAATAGTGTGAATGATGAGCAAAAACTAGAAGATACGGGCGTAGGGCTTGCACCGGATAGGCGAGGAAGAAGCTTTCTTGAAAACCTAGGGAGGAATCGATGGAGGCTTCTGGTTTTGCTTCACAAATGGCTGCTAATGGAGAGGAGGGGCGGCCGTGCACTAGGGTTAGGGTTAGGGTTTGAGAGTTGGGGATTTATATAGATAATACATGCACAAAAGGGCCCTAGTCAAATTAAATGAATTTAAAAAAATGTTTTGGGCCCGCTAAGTACAAAAATACACACATCAAGCCCAAACAAACTCCCGAAAAATATTTTGTTTTGGTACGTTTTTGAAAATATTGTCCGAATTCTCAAATAGTCCTCTGAATCTATAAAATTTGCGTACCAATTTAAAATACGGCCCAACGAGTAAAAGTACCCGACCAAGGCCCATTTTCGAAATTCTCCCTTAAATACACCTTATATTAAATAATTAAAAATAATTATGTAATAAAAATATTATCCTGATTATTCCCCGTTCTCTGTTACTTGTTATAGCGCCAAATGCATCTAAAAAACCTAATGCATGAAACTTTAATATAACCACCTATCCAAGCCAACCATGAAATAAATGCATAAAAATCATTAAACACTTATTTTAAATAAAACACTAGATTGCAAGCAGTCAGGTTACGTATTTCGAACTTTCTAGACCTTACATCTAGGGCTTGTGGACTCTTCAGTCTTTGCTGCCACCGCGTCCAGCCTCTAGCTGGCTTGGTTCCAACCAACACAGGACCCTGACCAGCCTTGGCCGAGCCATGGTGCACCTACCCCATAGCCGAGCCTCTTTTTTTCCCCAAAAACTCCATGAAACCCTAGCTTTTTTACCCTAACCATGCGCGGCCCTTCTTGTTCACATCCAGCCTTCATCTAGTCCGTAAATGTCCTTTTTTCCCATCCCTTAGACACTTCCTAATGGAAGAGTGTCCTTAGAATTCATAACGTGTTTCAAACAAGCATAACATTATCAAAACGTTGAAAATAATCATCAATATGTTGAGCGATTCATACACAAATATTTTTCATGCAAAAATACTTACAACAAGCATAATATGATTTGAATGGTGCGTCAAAAAAGTTTAGAAGCGTGCCTTTTCGTTTTAGAATACTCGAATATGCAATCGTTTGTCGTGGGTTGTGAAGGGAGACGCGTGGGCGACCAAAACTCCTCGATTTTCCTCGCCAAATTATCGAAAATATGGTGAGTGTTGTGTGGGAATTTTTCGGCTTAATGGACTCAAGAAAACATAGGTTTCTATTTTACAAATTTCGAAAATTAGTGTGTTAATGGTTTGGGGTTTTGGGATTTTTTGTTTAGGAGTAGCTGGTCCCTTCAATCATAGGTAAATTAGACCTAATAACACCTATTTAATAGTAAAATAAATGTTTACAAAATGTGTTTCCAAAAATAATAATTTTTTGGGCTTTTAAAAGTCCCTCGTTTGCCCAAAACCGGGTTCTCGGATAAAATCGGGCTCATCTTGTAAAATAATTTGGACTCTACCATTTTATAAAATTTTAATCATATTTAATCATATTAACAAGCCTTAAAAATATTTATTGAAAATATTTTATCTTGGTCGTTCCCGGTCTCTTTTCCCAAGCCTATTATCGAATATTCGGTTAAAATCTTCAATTCTCATAAAATCATGCAATCAGACCTTCAATCATATAATATACATCAAGTAAGCATTTAAAATCAATTAAATAAAATAAATAAAAAATTTAAATCATTTGCATGCATGTGGTTTACGTGGATTGGCTTTTTGGACGTTACAATAGATCTTCGTTCGGAATATCATCAGCTGAAGGTGAAGGAGTTCAATTTTCATAAGACAGCTTTTAGGACTAGATATGGGCACTACGGGTTTATGGTAATGCCATTCAATTTGACCAATGCGCCAGTGATCTTCATGGATATCCTGAATCGCGTATTTCAGCCGTATCTGGATCAATTTATAACAATCTCCATAGATGATATTCTGATGTATTCGAGGAGCAAAAAAGAGCACAGTCAGCACTTGAGAATGACACTAATATTGTTGCAAGATAGAAAGTTATTCGCTAAGTTCAGCAAGTGCGAGTTTTGGCTCAAGAGTGTGGCATTCTCAGGTCACATTATTTCTAGAGATGGAGTCGAGGTCGATCCAAGTAAAGTCGAGGCAGTTAGAGAGTGGCCAGTACAAAAGAACATAACCGAGATCCGTAACTTCTTGGGTCTAGCTGGCTACGACCGGAAGTTCATTCAAGGATTCTGTTCTATTGTGGTACCCTTGACCGCCTTAACCAAGAAGAATGCGAAGTTTATTTTGTTACCCTTGAACGCCTTAACCAAGAAGGATTCTGTTCTATTGTGGTACCCTTGACCGCCGTAACTTCTTGGGTCTAGCTTTTCTGATATGCAGCGTTGCCACTATAAGTTGCAGTCTGCTTTTGTACAAATTGTCGCTTGATAGCTACGTTCCTTAACTGATGATCTATCAAGCTGATTTATCAGTTGACTATTTATAGCCGATAGGATTAACTGATTGTTGTATAACTGATCAGTCTTAACTGATCCTCCAGTTGACTGCACAACTTCAATTAGCTTTGAATATTTTAGTTTCCTTTAATAATTTGCGCATTAATCTTCAGTTTGGGAAACTATCAGTTACATACCTTTAGTTCAGTTATCTTGATCAGTATTCAATCTTTTCATACCAAATTTGTGAAACTCTGAAGTTATAATTCCAACAATTTCAGTCTTTTTGGTGTTTGACAAAACTTAGAATTTATGAACTGATCAAACTGAACTGTTGTAGATAAAATAATCTTTTATTGAAAAATATTTCACTGTACAGATTCGTACTAAGAATGAAAGAATTAAAAGAATGTCTTCTTCCTATCTGAATAAAAGAAATCTGAACGTAGAGACTATCTTCTAACTGATCTGTTCTTCATTTCTTGGCTCTTTTATCAGCCAGTTATTGACCAGTTGGTTGGTTTGGTCTCTTCTTGGATTGCTGCTGCTGCTCTTGTTCTTCTTCCCCCTTTTTATCAACACCACAAACTTGCTTGGATAGATTACAGACCTCAAACGTGACTTTAGATATAGCATTCAACATTTTTACTGCATCAAGTCCATTCTCTTTGTCATGCTTGTTTGTATAAAATCCATTCGATTTATGAGCATGTCCTGTGTGGGGACCCGGGCTCTAACTCAATTCTTTTTGGGATTAATTGAATCTTTGTTAGAAAATGTGGGTCAAAATTTTACTTTTGATATTAAAACAAATGTAAATAAACCTACACAAGTAATGTCTCTATTTTATTTCAACAAACATAAATCCATATCTTATTTCAGTACATTCACCAACTAGTGTTCAATACCAACTACAAACCACATGGTAGTACATGTCTAGTAAGAAACCACTAGAAATCTTCTTCTACGCCCGTACTCTCCACGCTATCTCGATCTCTCATCTTGATCTCGACCCTGATCCTGTCTCACCTGTGATCATGCACACATACAGACACAACCACAGCCGGATACTCCGGTGAGAACAAATCCCAGTATAAAACATGGTACACATGCATATACACAATATAAATCATGAAGCATACTCTCATGAATCGAAACAATGGTAATAGATTCCATAATCTATGAAACCAAATCAATGTCAGCATGCAAATGAAATCGAAATCATATCTTGACTCGACTCGACTCTAACTCTAGGGATCCCGGTGTGAATAAAACGTCTCAGTCTGCCACCTACCTTCCCAATCGGGGTGACGGTACGTCTTATTCCTAGACTTCGGTCATGTCTGTATCGAATGTCTACAATCGGAGTCAATTCTGCTCCTATGCGTCGATATCACCGAACGTCTAGCTTGGCAAGTCTGCCAATGACTCTCCTATCTTAAATGCTTGAATATAAATCTCTAAACAAAGCATCAACATATAAAAAAGTAACAATCTAGTATGTGATTTTGGGAAACTCAAATCAGATCTAATTCGAGTTATATCTTCCCGAATCAACATGAATTATACCTTCCGTTGTTCAGTCTTTATCGTGATCGAAATCTTGAAGTCGAATCTTGTCAATATAAATCTGAAATGATACATTCAAGATGCATTCTATCAATCTCTAACTCAAATCAACACATGTACTTATTACTATTTCATTTTGGTACATTTCGACGGCATAACGGCATAGCTTCTCGATACCGACCAACTCACATATCAATACTCAATAACAATCAATCATAATCCTCAACAACATCAATCCACACGGCTCAAAATCTGTATATTTTCATACACATACAAACTGGAATTTCATAACCATCGCATATCCTATCCGTTCTTCGATCCGATTGCGAATAAACGTTGCTTGTAATCATAAGAACATATAATCTCAATCATACCCAAATTTCCCAAACATCTAAACTTCAAACTATCTAGGAAATGAATAAACTTACATCCTCTTGCAGTGCTTGATGAGAGCAACACAAATCTGAACTCGGATTGAAACTCGGATGGTTGGATTCTTCACAATCACCAATCTAAGCTATGATGAAACTTTGAAGAAATTCTGAAGCTTTTCTCTCGGTTCTTTGCTCCTGAAGAAGGAAGGAAATGAAGACAATACACCTTATATATGCTTGGCAAGGACACTTGGCTTATTTTTCATTCTGAACGTCTCGTGCATATGCGCGACCTTAACCGGCGCATATGCGCGAGACCTACTGTCTCGGCATATAACAATGTAATCTGCTGGCACATATGCGCAGAGCTGGCGCATATGCGCGCCCCTTCTCTGCGCATATGCGCCCACTACCCTGGACAACTCGCGCATATGCGTGCCTCTCGTCGCGCATATGTGCGAGACCTTCGTCTCGGCACATTTTGGAAGCACACAGCTCGCGCATATGCGCGCCCACCCGTCGCGCATATGCGCGCGCCCTTCTGTCCTCGCACATATTCCCAACTCAAAAATTTCAATCCAATCTCGTCGTGCCCTGTCTATAATCATATCAATGAATCAATAAATAGTCTCAGATTAACAGGATAAAAATCTCGGGCATTACATTTCTCCTCCTCTAATATATGATTTCGTCCCCGAAATCTCAGGAAATCAATCAAAGCGTGTATAAAAGCAAGATAATCAAACTGAATAATTACTCACATCATGCAAATATTTCTGGATATCTCTGTCTCATCTCTGATTCTGTTTCTCAAGTCGCTTCTTCGATACCATGACGACTCCACTGAACTTTCACTAATGGAATAGTCTTCGTTCTGAGTTGTTTCTCTTTCCGATCAAGAATCTGAATCGGCTGCTCAACGTAACTCAAAGTCTGATCTATCTCGGTTTCTTCAGGCTGAATGACATGAGAACTATCTGGAATATATCTACGTAACATCGATACATAGAAGATGTCATGTATCCCGGATAGAGAAGGAGGAAGAGCAAGTCGATATGCTCGATCGCCAATCTTTTCAAGAATCTCGTACGGACCGACGTATCTAGGATACAACTTCCCATGTTTGCCAAATCTGACAACACCTCTGAAAGGAGAAATCTTCAAAAATACTTTGTCTCCTTGTTCAAATACTAACGGTCGACGTCTGATGTTTGCGTACTTCGCCTGTCTATCTTGTGCCTTCTTCATTCGCTTTTGAATTATCTTTCCTTTTTCAGTCATCTCACGAATCATATCTGGCCCTAAGTCTGGTACCTCTGAGATCTCATCCCAATACAGCGGAGATCTGCACTTCTTCCCATATAATGCCTCAAATGGTGCCATCTCAATGCTCGTTTGATTGCTGTTGTTGTACGAGAATTCACAAAGAGCTCGTGTATCTTGCCAACTAGTACCAAAATCTAGTACTACAGCTCTCATCATATCTTCTAAAGTCTGGATAGTCCGCTCTGACTGTCCGTCTGTCTGGGGATGGTAAGCAGTACTCAAGTGCAATGTCGTACCTAGAGCCTGCTGTAGACTGTGGCAGAAATGTGAAGTGAATCGTGGATCACGATCTGATACGATCGACTTCGGCACACCATGTAATCTGACCACTTCTCGGACATATATCTCGGCCATCTGATCATATCTGTATGTCATCTTGTACGGAATGAAGCATGCAGATTTGGTCAATCTATCTATCACAACCCAAATCGCATCGCAGCCTCGGGATGATCGTGGTAACTTCGTGACGAAATCCATGGAAATATGATCCCATTTCCATTCAGGAATAGCTAAACTCTGAAGTAACCCTCCGGGCTTCTTTCTTTCGGCCTTCACCTGTTGGCAATTCAAGCACTTAGACACAAACTCTGCAATATCTGTGTTCATCTGTTTCCACCAGAACTGTGTTTTCAGATCATTGTACATCTTCCTGCCACCAGGATGAATACTGAACCGACTACAGTGCGCTTCTGAAAGTATCTGCTGTTTTAAATCTGAAACATTTGGCACTACAAGACGGTTATTCACATACAACACATGATCACGTACCTGATACTCAGAAATATGTCCTGATCTGACCATATCAATCGACTTCTGAACCCTCTGATCGGTTCTTTGTGCCTCTTTGATGCGAATAATCAAATCTGGTTCACACTGAATAGTGGCAAGTCGCAACGGTCTACTATCTGTATCAACTGCTAATCCAGAAAAGCAACAATCTTCTATCATATTCGAAACACCTATCGTCGACAAGGATAAGGAACATACCTTTCGACTCAAAGCATCCGCTGCTGCATTCGATTTCCCTGGATAGTATTTGATTTCACAATCGAAATCCTTCAATAAATTGAGCCATCTACGCTGTCTCATGTTCAACTCTGACTGAGAAAATAGATACTTCAGGCTTTTGTGATCAGAGTAGATCTCAAATTTCTCGCCATACAGATAGTGTCGCCATATCTTCAGTGCAAATACGATAGCCGGCAATTCAAGATCATGAATTGGGTATCGAGTCTCGTATGGCTTCAACTGTCTCGAAGCATAGGCAATAACATGCTGTCACTGCATAAGAACACATCCTAACCCTCTGTGAGATGCATCGCAATATACAACGAAATCACCTGTACCTGAAGGTATCGTCAGGACTAGAGCACTAGTCAATCTCTTCTTCAACTCTACGAAGCTCGACTCACATGCTTCTGACCAGATAAAAGGCGCATTCTTCTGAGTCAACTGAGTGATTGGCTTTGTAATACTGGAGAAATCTTTAATAAATCGTCGATAGTACCCTGCTAGACCCATGAAACTGCGTATCTCTGGCACAGAAGTTGGTCTAGGCCAACTAATCAATGCCTCGACTTTGCTCGGATCAACAGAAATACCGTCTCCAGATATGATATGACCCAAGAAGACAACCTGTCTCAGCCAAAACTCACACTTTGACAGTTTAGCATATAGTTGCTCATTTCTTAACGTATGCAACACAATTCTCAAATGCTCAGCATGATCAGTCTCATTTCTTGAGTAAACCAAAATATCATCTATAAAAACAATCACAAACGCATCCAGATACCTCTAAAAGACACGGTTCATCAGACTCATAAACATCGCTGGTGCATTCGTTAAACCAAAAGGCATGACAATAAACTCATAATGTCCATACCTGGTTCGGAATGCTGTCTTCGGTATATCAACATCTCTAACTCTCAGCTGGTGATATCCAGATCTCAGATCGATCTTGGAATAGACAGAGGATCCCTGCAACTGATCAAACAAATCGTCGATGCGAGGCAATGGGTACTTGTTCTTTACTGTTGCCTTGTTCAGTTGCCGGTAATCGATACACAATCTCATCGAACCATCTTTCTTTCGCACGAATAGCACTGGTGCGCCCCAAGGAGATACACTCGGTCTGATATATCCCTTGGCCAGCAAATCTTCAAGCTGTTCTTTCAATTCTTTCAACTCTATCGGTGCCATTCTATAAGGAGCTCGAGAAATAGGAACCGTACCTGGTACTAGGTCGATGCTAAAATCTACCTCTCTGACTGGAGGCAATCCCGGAATCTCATCGGGGAACACATCTGCAAACTCGCTAACCACTGGCACATCTGCCAAGGTAGGACTCGATTTCAGTAAATCAACTGAATAGACAAGGAACCCTTCTGCTCCTTTCTGTAGTAATCGAGTCATAGACAATACTGAAATCAAAGGAATCCTAGCTCTAGACCCTTTGCCGTAGAACTTCCACTCTTCAGCCATCTCTGGTCTGAATCTAACAATCTTGTGGAAACAGTCTACTGTCGCTCTGTACTTGGTTAGCATGTCGATACAAATAATGCAATCAAAATCAGATAACCCAAGTACAATACAGTCTAAATCTATCTCATGCCCATCATACTGTAGTAAACATGATCTAACAGATGTCACTGATATCAAACCTGTCCCCAAAGGAGAAGAGATAGACACTACAGTAGACAACGACTCAATAGGCAATGCATATGTCAATGCAAAACGCTCAGATAAGAATGTATGTGATGCACCTGTGTCTATCAGAACATAAGCAGGATAACCGCAAAGCAAACAATTACCTGCTATCACGTCATCAGGGGCATCCTGAGCCTGCTCTTCTGGGCTGTGTCGATGTAGGGGTTGGTTGGAATGAATGAACAGATGACGCCTGCCTCTCTGGCTGAGCTATAGAGCCAAATGCTCCTACACTCTGAGTCTGCTGTGCACCTCTCTATGGACAGACCTTGGCGAAGTGGCCCTGCTGTCTGCAAATGTTGCAGCGACCCATCACGCCCTGACACTGTTCGGTGGCATGTCTACCTCCACAAGAACTACAGTAAACCCCTGTATACTCTGATCTCTGGCCCGACCCTGTCTGTCTCGTCCCACTGGAGCTCGACGAACTGCTCCCTGATTTCTTGAACTGCTTCCCCTTCACTTTCAAACTTTCTTTCCTCCCGCTGCTGCTACCACCACTCTCGAATCTGGGAGGTGGTTGCTGATACTGACCCGAGGGCTGGGGTGGTCTAGGAGTCTGAGTGGTATAAGAAGTGCTTCGTTGCCTAAGGTGAATATCTCCGGATTCAGGCCATTGATAAACTGATCCGCAACGGCCTCGTCATTCCCAGCAACGTGGGGAGCAAATCTGAGCAATGTGGAGAACTTAGCCACATATTCCTCGATGTTCAGCTGTCCCTGTCTCAGGTTGGCAAATTCAGCACCTTTGTCTTTTCGGTAGGAGACGGGAAATAATCGCTGATAGAACTCTATCTTGAACACCTTCCAAGTGACCTCTGTACCACGATGCTCCAAGGCTCTCTTCGTGGTAAGCCACCAGTTCTTGGCAACCTCTTGCAGTTGATGCCCAATCAGTTTAACTCGTCGTTCGTCGGTATAGTCAAGTGATTCAAATAACATTTCTATGTCATCGAGCCAACTTTCACATTCAACGGAATTTTCTGTACCCTTTAGTGTCGGTGGTCGGAACGACTGAAACCGCTTTAACAAGGTCTCCATCGGTGTAATGGTCACATCCATCGGATCATTGGATGTACTGCCCTGTTCTTGTGCCCGAACTGCTACTGGTTGCAGTACGCGTCGAGGAGGCATATCTGATTATCAAACAGATTAGTATACAGTCTATACAATCTGTCTCAGTCCTCCTCTGATCATATACCTCTGATCCAGAATCGGTTCTGATTCAGTCTTGGCAAGTAGATGCTGTATTCAACTCAGATAACAATACAACATATCATAGGGAAAGCAATGAATCATGACGTGTGCTAGCATGATATAAGCAAGGAAGACGACTCGATCTACCCCGCTCACTCACTTCTATCTCAGTCTATACAGAACCTACTGCTCTGATACCACTTGTTGTGGGGACCCGGGCTCTAACTCAATTCTTTTTGGGATTAATTGGATCTTTGTTAGAAAATGTGGGTCAAAATTTTACTTTTAATATTAAAACAAATGTAAATAAACCTACACAAGTAATGTCTCCATTTTATTTCAACAAACATAAATCCATGTCTTATTTCAGTACATTCACCAACTAGTGTTCAATACCAACTACAAACCACATTGTAGTACATGTCTAGTAAGAAACCACTAGAAATCTTCTTCTACGCCCGTAATCTCCACGCTATCTCGATCTCTCATCTTGATCTCGACCCTGATCCTGTCTCACCTGTGATCATGCACACATACAGACACAACCACAGCCGGATACTCCGGTGAGAACAAATCCGAGTATAAAACATGGTACACATGCATATACACAATATAAATCATGAAGCAGACTCTCATGAATCGAAACAATGGTAATAGATTCCATAATCTATGAAACCAAATCAATGTCAGCATGCAAATGAAATCGAAATCATATCTTGACTCGACTCGACTCTAACTCTAGGGATCCCGGTGTGAATAAGACGTCACAGTCTGCCACCTACCCTCCCAATCGGGGTGACGGTACGTCTTATTCCTAGACTTCGGTCATGTCTATATCGAATGTCTACAATCGGAGTCAATTCTGCTCCTATGCGTCGATATCACCGAACGTCTAGCTTGGCAAGTCTGCCAATGACTCTCCTATCTTAAATGCTTGAATATAAATCTATAAACAAAGCATCAACATATAAAAAGGTAACAATCTAGTATGTGATTTTGGGAAACTCAAATCAGATCTAATTCGAGTTATATCTTCCCGAATCAACATGAATTATACCTTCCGTTGTTCAGTCTTTATCGTGATCGAAATCTTGAAGTCGAATCTTGTCAATATAAATCTGAAATGATACATTCAAGATGCATTCTATCAATCTCTAACTCAAATCAACACATGTACTTATTACTATTTCATTTTGGTACATTTCGAAGGCATAACGGCATAGCTTCTCGATACCGACCAACTCACATATCAATACTCAATAACAATCAATCATAATCCTCAACAACATCAATCCACACGGCTCAAAATCTGTATATTTTCATACACATACAAACTGGAATTTCATTACCATCACATATCCTATCCGTTCTTCGATCCGATTGCGAATAAACATTGCTTGTAATCATAAGAACATATAATCTCAATCATACCCAAATTTCCCAAACATATAAACTTCAAACTATCTAGGAAATGAATAAACTTAAATCTTCTTGCAGTGCTTGATGAGAGCAACACAAATCTGAACTCGGATTGAAAATTGGATGGTTGGATTCTTCACAATCACCAATCTAAGCTATGATGAAACTTTGAAGAAATTCTGAAGCTTTTCTCTCGGTTCTTTGCTCATGAAGAAGGAAGGAAATGAAGACAATACACCTTATATATGCATGGCAAGGACACTTCGCTTATTTTTCATTCTGCACGTCTCGCGCATATGCGCGACCTTAACCGGCGCATATGCGCGAGACCTACTGTCTCGGCATATAACAATGTAATCTACTGGCGCATATGCGCGCCCCTTCTCTGCTCATATGCGCCCACTACTCTTGACAACTCGCGCATATGCGCGCCTCTTGTCGCGCATATGCGCGAGACCTTCGTCTCGGCCCATTTTGGAATCACACAGCTCGCGCATATGCGCGCCCACCCGTCGCGCATATGCGCGAGACCTTCTGTCCTCGCACATATTCCCAACTCAAAAATTTCAATCCAATCTCGTCGTGCCCTGTCTATAATCATATCAATGAATCAATCAATAGTCTCAGATTAACAGGATAAAAATCTCGGGCATTCCATCCTGAGTTTGGAAATAAGCTGGAACCGTCACTCTGTCTTTTTTCAAAAATAGCTGGAACCGTCACTCTGTCTTTTTTCAACTAATCTACTAGAAGGAATAAGGAAGTGATATCCTTAGTAACCTGCTGAAAGATCTTCAAAGTGCTTTCCTTCGTAGAATCAATTTTTAATGTACGCAGCAGTTGGGTTGACTTCATATCAAAGATAGTTGAAATAAGATTGTTCAAGTTGGACTGAATTTCTTCTATAATAATCTCAGCAGCCACTGGTATCTGAGGAGACATGGCATCTGATGATTCTAGTTCTTGCTCCTTGTCTTCTTGATTGAAAATTACCAAGGCCCTATCTGTTGTTTTAGTCACATCTAGAATTTTTTCTGGAATAATTTCTTCAACTACCTCCTGTTGAGGTTCTTGAGATGGAGTAGAATTCTGAGCAGTAGTTGGCTCTTCAGTTTGCACTTACACTTCTTCAGTTTGTTCGGAGTGCAATTGAGTCATTGCAGCTTTATTTGGTTGTTCAATCGAGGCAGGCGACTGAAATAATTCTGTAATTATTTTTAATATAGCCTCTGAAGCTATTTGTTCTTTTGTGCACTTTTCTTCAGCTGATTCATCAGTTATAACATTCAGCTGGATGTCAGATGCCACTGATTGAATTACTTTATCTATATTGGCCAAAGTCAAATCAGCTTTGTTATACTGCTGAAGACTCGGTGGAGGAGATGGAGGAGCAGAAGAGGATGATTGAGCATCCTTGGAAGAAGAAACAGTTACTTGCTCTATTTGTTCAGCAACTGCTTCCTTGGACTTTGGGAATTTACTGGAATATATAACTTTTGACCCATTTTCCAATCTTTGATCTTCATTTGCAATGATAAGAGATCCGTGTCTAGCTGCTGAAAAATTGCTCGAACATTGAAGGCAGTTGGACTGGTAGAATCATAGTTCATGTGTAGCTGAGCTGTGACTTTACATAGCTTCTTGACACGCATTAAATCAAAGAAATAAGTCCTACTCTCCAGTGCTTGAGCAATCGTGACAGCCTGACTGTCTTCAGAAAGATGGTTTCCACGGTGATAAATTCTGATAGAATAGACTTTTTCTTCAACCGCTGGGCAAACACTTTAGTTCTGTAACTGACCCATTTATCGTAGGTTTCCAATTCCAATTCTGCAAACTCATTTATTTATTCCCATATCAAATCGATGTGAGTCTAAATAGGGTTGGTTGGCCTGGGCTCTTCAATATTAATTGCCATTGCCTTCGGGATTAGTTAGGGCATGAGAAATGCTCTACCCTGAGGTTGTTGAATCCACTTTTTTACGTATCACCACTCCTTTTGGTTTGGCAAAAGCAAGTGTAGTGGGACCGGTGATAGTGATGAGTTGTGCTCTCACTCCAATTTGTTTCAATTTATCACCAGATTCGGTGATATTTTTCTTTGCAGTAGCAGTTGGAGGAGGTTGCTGATGTTCAGTTAAAGGTGCAACTAGAACTACCCTTATCGATATAGCACTGATTGGCTGTTCAGTTCCAGTTGACTTCAATCTTTCAGCTGGGACAGTTTCCATAGCAACAATGGGCTTGGTCTTTTGGGACCTTGGCTCCTTGGCTTCTTCATGATTTTTGGAGAAGGTGTTTTCTCCGATTAAGTTTCACTAACAATCAGTTTTCTCTTGATTGCCTATTTCTCTTGATTCCTTAACTGATGATGTGTCAAGCTGATTATCATTTGACTCTTTATAGCCGATATGATTAACTGATTTCTTTGTAACTGATCAGCTTTAACTTATCGTCCAGTTGACTACACAGCTTTAGTTAACTTTGAATATTTCCGTTGTATTTAATAATTTGCGCATTAATCTTCGGTTCGAACAACTATCAGTTACATACCTTTAGTTCAGTTATCTTGATCAGTTCCTCAATCTTTTCACCCTCAATTTTTCAAACTATGAAATTATAATTCCAACAATTTCCCCCTTTTTGGTGTTTGACAAAACTTAGAATTTATGAACTGATCAAACTGAACTGTTGTAGATAAAATAATCTTTTATTGAAAAATATTTCATTGTACAGATTCATAAAAATAATGAAAGAATTAATAGAATGTCTTCTTTCTATCTGAATAAAGAATTCTAAACATAGAGACTCTCTTCTAACTGATCTGATCTGTTCTTCATTTCTTGGCTCTTTTATCAACCGGTTATTGATCAGTTGGTTGGTTTGGTCTTTTCTTGGATTGCTGCTGCTGCTCTTGTTCTTCTTCCCCCTTTTTATCAACACCACAAACTTGCTTGGATAGATTACGGACCTCAGACGTGACTTTAGATATATCATTTAACATTTTTCCTGCATCAAGTCCATTCTCTTTGTCATGCTTGTATGTAAAAAATCCATTCGATTTATCAGCATGTCCTGAGTTTGGAAAAGAGCTGGAACCGTCACACTGTCTTTTTTCAAAAATAGCTGGAACCGTCACTCTGTCCTTTTTTAACTGATCTACAAGAAGGAATAAGGAAGTGATATCCTTAGTAACCTACTGAAAGAACTTCAAAGTGCTTTTCTTCATAGAATCAATCTTTAATGTATGCAGCAGTTGGGTTGACTTCATATCAAAGATAGTTGAAATAAGATTGTTCAACCTGGACTGAATTTCTTCTATCATAATCTCAGCATCCACTGGTATCTGAGGAGACATGGCATCAGATGATTCTGGTTCTTGCTCCTTGTCTTCTTGATTGAAAATTACCAAGGCCCTAT
>NC_133315.1:8929318-8930129 GCF_012295235.1 Primulina huaijiensis | reverse complement strand
CTGCATTTAAGACATCATTAGGGATGTCACCATATAGGTTAGTTTATTATAAGCATTGTCATTTACCGGTTGAACTTGAACATAAAGCTTATTGGGCAATTAAAGCATTTAATATTAATTTAGATTGTGCATCTAAATTAAGAAAATTGCAATTAAATGAACTTGAAGAATTAAGAAATGATGCATATGAAAATTCAAAGATTTATAAAGATAAAACTAAAGCCTTTCATGATAAAAATATTATGAGAAAGTTATTTGAAATTGGACAAAAAGTTTTACTTTATAATTCTCGTTTGCATTTATTTCCAAGAAAACTAAGATCGAGATGGTTAGGATCATTTATAGTTAAATTTGTTTATCCTCATGGTGCTGTTGATATTGAAAATCGTAAAACTAATGACGTGTTTAAAGTTAATGGGCAAAGACTTAAGCCTTTTATAGAAAATGAAATTCTTAATGATGATTTTATGCCTTTATATGATCCACAATAGTTGTTTGATATTTTCATTTTGTTTTTGCAGATTCTAGTTCATTTCCCGGTTAAGTGGCGGATAACGGTACTCCGTGATTATCTAAGTCGGTTTTTTCAGTTTTCCCAAAATAATTGAAATATATAATAATAATAATAATAATAATAATATGGATGCTTGTATTGTGAATCTTCGTAAATATTTTGCTTGTTTACCTGATAATGCGTTGAAAAAAATTTATAAAGCTAGATGTGAGCGACTAAGGTTGATGATGTCATATGGCATACCGAATGATATCCGGTTGATAATTGAAGCAAAAGTCCGATTGGTTGGGGAAGCAA
>NC_133315.1:8921763-8925653 GCF_012295235.1 Primulina huaijiensis | reverse complement strand
TTTTACTTTCCCGCAACTAACTTATTAAATCATATATTTCATTTAGGCAATAGCGTGGCTCTGCCGGTTGTTCTAAATGAAATATAATGATTTAATTTAACATTTATTTTATGCAGTGATATATTTATATAGTAATATATATATAATCATAGGTACCATATATAAAATATCGGTGAATTCGGTATTTTCTATAGTGGGAACTATATTATATTAGGTGTGTGTTTAAATATTTTTATTTTCTTGGAACTATTATTTATGGTGGTTTCCTTTGTTTTAATTTTAGTTAAACAATATTGCATAAACCAAGAATAAATCCTCGAGCCTTGACAAAATTTATAATTTGTAAACTTCGTTCTTGAATTTGGTAACCTATAAAATAATAAATTTAAACTTAAAATAACCTCTCAGTGGATCGATCTCGTACTTACGAAATATATTACTTGCAGACAACCTACACTTGGGTGATTTATAATTTAAGTAGTAGCAGCAGGCGACTGAAATAATTCTGTAATTATTTCTAATATAGCCTCTGAAGCTATTTGTTCTTTTGTGCTCTTGTCTTCAGCTGATTCATCAGTTATAACATTCAGCTGGATGTCAAATGCCACTGATTGAATTACTTTATCTATATTGGCCAAAATCAAATCAGCTTTGTTATACAGCTGAAGACTCGGTGGAGGAGATGGAGGAGCAGAAGAGGATGGTTGAGCATCCTTGGAAGAAGAAACAGTTACTTGCTCAGTTTGTTCAGAAACTACTTCCTTGGATGGATCTGGCTTATTTGTTGAAGGTTCAACCTGTTCCTTTGAGGTTGGACTTTGGGAATTTACTGGAATATATAACTTTTGACCCATTTCCGAATCTTTGATCTTCATTTGCAATGATAAGAGATCCTTGTCTAGCCGCTGAAAAATTGCTCGAACATTGAAGGCAGTTGGACTGGTAGGATCATAGTTCATGTGTAGCTGAGCTGTGATTTCAGATAGCTTCTTGACACGCATTAGATCAACGAAATAAGTCCTACTCTCCAGCGATTGAGCAATCGTGACAGCCTTGACTGTCTTCAGAACGATGGTTCCAAGGTGATAAATTCTGATAAAATAGACTTCTTCTTCAACCGCTGGGCAAACACTTTAGTTCTACAACTGACCCATTTATCGTAGGTTTCCAGCTCCAATTCAGCAAACTCATTTATTTCTTCCTATATAAAATCAATGTGAGTCTGAAGAGGGTTGGTTGGCCTGGGCTCTTCAATCATCTTTCCCTTGCCTTTGGGATCTGTTAGGGTGCGAGAAATGCTCTACCCTAAGGTTGTTGAATCCACTTTTTCACGTATCACCACTCCTTTTGGTCGGGCAAAAGGCAGTGTAGTTGGACCGGTGATAGTGAGGAGTGGTTCTCTCACTCCAACTTGTTTCATTTTCTCACAGATTCGGTGATAGTTTTCTTTGCAGGAGCAGTTGGAGGAGGTTGCTGATGTTCAGTTGGAGGTGCAACTAGAACTGCCCTGATTTGTATAGCACTGATAGGCTATTCTGTTCCAGTTGACTTCAATCTTTCAGCCGGGACAGTTTGCACAACAACAATGGGCTTGGTCTTTTGGGACCTTGGCTTCTTCATGATTTTTGGTGAAGGAATTTTCTCCGATTCAGTTTCATTGACAATCAATTTTCTCTTGATTGCCTTTTTCTGAGCCAAGTCCCTGGTTCTCTTGACTGACTTGGGAGCTGCCTGCGTCCCAATCTCTTTCTTTACTTTGATGAACTTCTCAGGATAAATGTCTAGCTTGGTCTTCGGTTGCTGAAGATTTTTGGCAGTGAAGACCTTAAACTTGGATGATTATTCAGCAGAGACACCCACCAAACTTTTGCTTTTCAGAAGGTAGATGAGTGGCACAGCAAAATCTTTGGACTGTTTGGACGACTGAAGCATGTTCTTGAAGATGGTGAAAATGTTAGCTGACCAGTTCAGTCTCCGTCTAGCCATGATAGCAGTCATCACCTGAAATTTTTCAAGATTAAGGGCAACAAACGAGCCTGTCTTGGCAAGTATACCCTTGGCCACAATCCAGTAATTGAATATCTGGCTTTAGTTCTTTATTTGGATCAGAAATCTTGATTTTCCGCTTCACTTCAGAAAAGTGAGCTAAGCCATCAGAAGGCAGTTGGAAGAGATTACTAAAGGAGTCTTCTTCAATAATCAGCAACTTGCTGTTGATGGTTATTGTGATTTTACCATCAGCAGAAATGAAGCTATTAGCATAAAGATCTTGAATTTCATGGGATAAATTTTTTGAGTTGATAACCCCAGAAATTTCTTCAGTCCAGCTGCTTCAAGCTTGGGAAGACACTCCGAACATCTTCGTCCTTGACATAGTGGACTGACTCGAAGTCAATAGCCATTGCATCGAAAATATATGCAGGAGTTTGGCTTTCCATTGCTGTAAATTTTGAATATCTGCAAAGATGAAATGCTATGTTTGTTTGATTTGCTTTGAAAGTTTGAAATGCTCGTAAAGAAACTGAATAGAAGCGTCACAATTACTTATGTCTGTGACTGTTCAAATTTTTGTACATGTGTCAGTCCAAGATTGGTTTGAATAAAACGAGTGTACGTGGTGTGTAATTGTGAATAAGAGTCGGTTGGACTACGAGGGGCCTTGTTACCAATTACTATTCAATTAATGACATAATTAAACGCGTAATTTTAACAGTCACATCACTTATTGTGGAATTTCATCGAGAATCAGTCAACTTATATGATAAGATCAGTTGAGTCAATAACTGAGTGATCAGTTGAGAACTGAAGTAGTTCAGTTGAAGACCGACTGACAATTTCCTTATTAGTTAGCCAATTTAAAATCTGCATTCCCTCTAAATAAATGCATAAAATTAAATGGATAAGAGATCTTATTCTCGGAAGATGAAACTTCGGATAATCAATGCGTCTATCCAGATCGTTCGAAGATCATTTATAAGAAAGAATAAGATAGTTAGTCACAAGATTACTTGAAAATTTCGGCAAATATCACAATTTAAAGAAGTAGCAAATGGACGTAGCAAGCAGTTCCAATCAGCCAGATTTGGTTGAAGAATTCAAACGATCCATTGAACCTGCTAGGAAGCTGAAGATAGAAGACCTTGTCTTTGACAATACATTGTCTACTTGGACCAAGATTCAGAAGTCTCGGAAGGACTGGTTGTCATTAGGAAACGAGTGGTAATTTAAAATAAGTATAAGCGGCGTCTCAGCGTTCCTCATACTTCAGACATCATCATAGATGATGGTGTTGTTAGAGTAGGTGCACGTCGAGCCAAGTGTTGGCCGAGTGTTCACAATGAAACTCTATGTATAAAAGTCTTTATTTTAATAACATTTGAAATTATTATTTTGGCACTTCTTTATCTGTATATACATATGCTAGTTACATAGATAAAGTGTAGAACCCGTAACTTAGACTACGTATAAGCCATGCATAATTCTAGTATTTAAATTAAAATGATTTTTATTGCATGAGTTTCTAAATTTGATTATTTTACGTAGTAGTTTAAATTTTTATCATTTCAGTTATTTCAGTGAGGCCGGACTGGAGTTGGAGTTTGGAGATAAAATTTTAGATTCAAGAAACTTTTCCAGAATTTAATTTAGCTAGCAAGTAAGTTAATTTAAGTTATTAAGGAGGTTTGAGGATTTATTTAAGCAACTTGAGGTGAGTAGAAAATAAATTGGTTTAAGTTCCATAATGAAGGAATTAGTTCACTAAATTATGTAAAGAATAAGTAAGGCTTTTAAGGGTTATAAATTTAGTAAATAATCAACAATTTCCCTTCATTTTTACACCAAATTTCGGCCACCCTTATGTCTAGACAACATCTCTTTTCCACCTCACC
>NC_133315.1:8893721-8920654 GCF_012295235.1 Primulina huaijiensis | reverse complement strand
CATTCCTTGGGATGTTGTTGAGAGGCTCTGGTCGGTGGTTCAAGCCCCAATGGCCAAAAGTCTTGCAAACGACGCAAGGAATCAAGACGCTGCTGCTGTATTTTTTTTGACAGCAAGCGACGTCANTAATTATATTACGTGCAAAAATACAAATTTTGAGATTTATGCGATATTGCTTGTGGTCACTTTACTATCATGCTTAAGTCCGGTCCCCAGTATCGGCCCGGTCACCAGTTACCGGTCAGTTCAGTTGTTTCACCCAGTACTGTGGCAGTAGTCTGATCAGACGTAAATCCGATCCCCAGTATCGGTCCGGTCACCAGTATCGGTCAGCTCAGTTCAGTTCAGTTCAGGGACCACTTGCGTAGACCATAATCTCACAGAAAATTATTATATGCTATTTCAGTACAGGGCTCCAAGGAGCAAACAGTTTCACTATGATTTTCAGTTCAGCTATGCACGTATTATAATTAATCATGACACGACATTTTACGATATGCCTCATGACATGAAATTTTACTCCCATGCAATTTTACTATATTTACTCGTTATTTACGATATATGCATGTTGAGTCTTTAGACTCACTAGACTTGATTGTTGTAGGTAATGATGATGTCGGGATCGAGGGCGGGGACCAGTGAGCTAGCTCGAGTCGGCAGTAGTGGCACCCGAGGACCTCAGTTTCAGCACTTGCCATTTTGATGCTCAAATATTTTATTAGTTATTGAATACTTTAACTTGTTATTTTGGCAAGTAATAATTTCTTCCGCTGCTGTTTTGAACCTTAAATATTTTATCAGTTTTTGGTATGAATGAGGCACTCCATTTATTTTAAAAGAAAAATTTTAAATTTTCCGCAAATTTTCAAGTACGGATTTTTAGGCCTCTACATAAAGTCCTTGAATATACAAATAGTAGAAAGAATATGAGATGCTCATATGATGAGTATCATTAAACTCATATTTGCAATACTGTATATTCTAAACAGTTCCTAGTTGATTCAGCCGCCGCTAAGAAGGATATAGGCCGCTCGAGTTCGAAACTAGTATCTGCGATGTGAGTACCATGTTTCATTGGTAGGGGACATTGTGATGTCCGAGCATGCAGATAGATGCTCCTTGTAGAGTGCACTGAACAACCCTCCATAAAGGACTTTCCAAGTGGTGCTCACTTATCGAGCGGAAACGTCCTAGTTTATGGTTGTACACCATTAGTCCTTATGACCCAGGACAACATTGAGACTCTATGTGCTAGCATTGCACTTTGACTTGTTTACCGACTCTCAAGGGGTCATCAGGTGGCAAGGTTGGGTGTTTTGTCGAAATATATAGGAGTCGATGCATTGTAGTTGGGGATTCACCGCTTATCTTCGGGTATGGATATCGTATGTGTATGTAGTCTGAAATCTCTGATCAGAGTATGGTGGTAATTATGAAAGAGGTTTCATAGATTACGCCATCGATGCAACTACGACATGACACATAGTATCGATTCATTGACAACTCTAGATATACCAATGGTTGTCGAATCGGTCGGGATATGTGAGTTGAAGGGACCGTACTGTACGCTAACCATAATTGAATGGTTCTTGCAAGCACTATCATTTGATACCTACGGAATCATTAAGCGATGCTGCTAGGCGTTTAACATGATTGGTTGGGTATTAGCAGAATTAAGTTCTGACGTTCTTATTATCAAGGAGTTGATAAGTAAGAATGGAGAAATTGGGGTATGCTCATATAAGAACATCTTTACTCCCGAATCACATGGAGATGTGAACCCACGGCTAGTTGTATCAATTAACCATTGAGGGCCACACAAGTACTAGCTTTCTAGATCCCGTTGAGAAGTAAAATAGTTCAATGTGTTGAACGGCTTATAAAAGAGTTTATAAGCGCAAGGAAAAATAGAAGTATGACTTCTATGAGGGGAATGTAACTTTTAATTTGTGAAAGTGTTCCTAAATTAAAAGCTGGCAAAATAAATAATGTGTTTGAAAATTGTGATTTTCATAAACATTATTATGGACTAAATTAAATTAATTCAAATGTTGAATTAATTAAACACTAGTGGGCCTAGTAGAGTCCAAATAATTAAATTAATTCAAGTGTTGAATTCATTGAATTGCATTGGGCCTTGTAGAGCCCAATTAGAAATAATTATTAAACTAGTGGGCTTGAGTAAAATCAAGTAATGTTTAAATGGTCTCTAATATATTTGAGACATTTAAATAAAAGTCTATGGGCCTTGTAATTGTTACAAGCCCAAACAAAATGCATGCTTGGAAGGTAAAGGGTTGGAGATTACTTTTTCATTAAAAAAATTGCATGGCATGCTTTTGCAACTTTTTGCTTTTGCTTTTTGCACTACCAAGACAACTCATCCTCCCTTCCCTCCACACTATGTTGGCCGAAACTTCCATCATTCTCTCCTTCAATTTTTCTCTCATTTTTCTTCTTCAATTGTTGAAGAAAGAAAACACTTCTCTTTGAAAAATCCTCTTATTTTTATAGTGCAAAATTAGAGAGGTTCTAGCTTGCAAGTGGTGGGCTTAATATTTGAGCAAGGTGTGCTCAAAGGAAAGTTTGAAGATAGTCTTGCCATTCAAGAGCTAAGGTGTTTACACCTTAGTTGGAGCCATCATCAATCTCAAGAGATTGATAGGTAAAATTTTCTAAAACCCCCTATGAATGTCATATTGTGTTTTTCGTATTTGCTACACATTATAGGCTTGAGGTGCTCTTATTTTTTGCTACAAAATTATTTCTAAAACTTCCGTTGCGCATACGAGCACCTTAATCGATCCCCTTTCAAGTGATATCTTGAGCTAAGGATACTATTTTGTGTAGCATATACATAGTATTATATTGAGGTAGATTTCTAACCGCATAAGATGAATTTTCGCAACAAAAATCGAGGCCATCATGGGGCGGTTTCGGGCCTGCCCATTTCGGACAGCAAGGGGCTGCCGGAACAGCCCCTTGTTTTAATAAAAAAAAAAATTTAAGTTGGCCGGAATCCGGCGACGGCGATGACGACTAGGGTTTCCAAAATTGTTTTGGATTATCAAAGTGTCATGGGCCTTGAAGTTGTTGGGCCATTAGATGGCTAACATATTTGTGAAATTTAAATGGGCCAAAATGTTTTTGGTGAAAAATGATTTTTTGGGCCCTTAAGTTTAAATTTACAAAAGTTGCAAATATTTTCTCATGAAATAAATAATTGAAGTTTGACTTTAATTATTTATAGTAAATTGTGATTTACAAGAAATTTGGTTATAGATAAATTAATTAGAAAGTAGACAAAGGAGTTTGTATACTTTGTTAATTTAGTTTATAATCGTGGAGGTTAGTGATTGGATCAAGGTATATAATATTGGATCAATTGATTATTGTGATAATTAATTGATGGTGTATGATATGTGAAATTATGCATGAAGGATGATCAAAAGCCCAAGCCCAATTTACTAGGTGTATGCTATGATATTTTGTGTTGAATGATTGTAATAATTATTATTTTATAAAGTGGGCTTGGTTTATGGCCCGTTCCCATCCCCATGAAATGTATCCCTATTTGACATGGATATTTATTTGTAAATATTAGTATAGTGGAAGATCAAGATTGAAAGATGGTGGCCTTGATGATTATGAAAATCGAAGACATGTAAATATTAGAAGCTTATGTAAAAGTTGAATTTGCATCCCATGCATTTCCCTAGGATTGGACCTAGGCCTGTGTTTAGCTCACACGAGCCATTAGTTTTGGGACGATTGATCATCCTTGTTTTGTTTACTGTTTATAATATATGTATGATATGTTATAAATAATGAGTATGTGCGTTATTATTATGATAATAACAAAGTTGCATGAATCCGGAAAACATACGATCAAACATGGCGAGCTTTTAAATAAAATTAATGATGAGACATTTCAAAATTAAAAAACCCTCATTTTGAATAAGATTCAAAATTAATATCAATCCCGAAAAGAAGAATTATAAAGTTGTTTATAATTTCCATGTCTTCCATTGACAATGGGTGCATGATGAACGCTACCCGTGTTCCGGGCTCGGCTCACATTATTGGGGGGGCCTTGGACACCGGAAAGCCGTGACATCCATTGACATTGTGATGTGAACTAAGTGGAACTGCCATGATTTCGGCTCATATTATTGAGGGAACTCATGGCGACCGTCCATTAAGGTTCAACATCGATGGGTAAGGCGTGACACGTAAAGATGAACGACGTCATATTATTGGGTCCTAATCAAATGTGAGACAAAAATTTACGTAGAGGGTTGCATGGTGATGCAATTGGAAACTACCTTTTAGGAATTATGATTGGCTGATATTATTCGGGATCATAATTCGCTAATTGGACCTTACGTACCTACTGAGGAAAGGAGTTTCCCGTTTTCACTAGAGGGTAGTGAAAGATGTCAAAACAATGGGAGTAAATATTTATAAAGTAAAAGTCCATATTTTATATCTTACCAAATATTTTAAAATAGTCAATAACATTTATCTGTTTTACTTTTCAGTACAAATTTTGACAATGTCTTCGATTCGCAATCCGCTATCTGCAATACTCGAAAAACACATATTAACTGGACCTAATTACCTCACTTGGCTAAGAAACCTGAAAATCATCTTGAATTCGGAAAGAATAGCATATACACTTACTGAGTCGCCCCCTGTTGAGGCTCTGACTGGCTGCACTCCGGAGGAATTGCAGACTTACATGGATTGGTGTGACCATGACTTGAAAGCCAAGTGTTATATGCAGGCTTCTATGAATGATGAGCTGCAAAGGCGTTTTGAGGATGCAAAGAATGTTGCTGACATTCATTTGCATCTCAAGGAGCTCTTTGGACAGCAAACACGTCCTTTTAGGCATGCTACCGTCAAGGAGCTGATCACTTTGCGCATGCGAGATGGGGCCTCGGTCCATGAGCATGGCCTAAAGATGATTGGGCTCGTGGACAAGTGTAGAACCCGAAAATCAGATTACGTATAAGCCATGCATAATTTTTATTATTTAAATTAAAGATGAATTTTTAAGAAAATATGAAGTGTTTTATTTATTTTAAAAGAAGATGTTTAGTTTTATCTTTTCAGGATAAATACGCGAGGTCGGACCGGAGTTTGGAGATTAGAGATAAGATTAATAATAAGAAAAATATTCATAAATTTAATTTAAGTCAAAGAATAATTTAATTTTAAAGAAAAAGAATGTTTTAAGATTTATTAAATTTATGTGAGCTAAGTAGTTAAATAAATTCTTTTAGGTTCAATATTTAATTAAGGCTTAAATTAAATTATGTAAACAAATAAGGATGAATTAATCTAGATATAAAATAATCAAGAAATTTAAAATAGCATATAAATAATAAAATTTTAAACCATGCAATGCCATGCAAGATTCTATCCTAAATTAATTTGTTAATGTAATAAAATAGATGATTAAAAATCTTAAACATTTAAAATATAAGACTTAAACAATACCATGCAAATGGGTAACAACTTTCGGTCAAGACATTAAAAAAAAAATGTGGTAAATTCATTCAAATCACCTCATTAGCCTTTAAGGTGAATGCAATTCCTCACCTTTAATTCATTAGTTATTAGTGAATTCAAGCACAATAATATACCTTAATTCTTCCTTAACCCATCATGCTAGTCAATAAAAGAAAACATGCAGCAAAAATGAGGTAAAGAATCGGCTAAAAAGGAGAGAAGGAAACAATTCAAATTCTATTCAACTTCTTCACTTGTAACCCCCACCTCAATGCAATTCATGACTCATTTAACACCTCTAATATCATTCATCTTCATTGCCTAGTCTTTCTTCTCCCATTTACTCAAAAATATCAGAAGGAACAAGCAGCTGAAATCGTGAAAACAGCACAGGAAAAAAAAAAGAAAGGAAATCCAACTCCGACTCCGCCGCTCGTCTTCGTCGTATTGATTTGTTTTGTGTCAAAAAAAATTTCAGGCATGTATATATTGTTTCTTTTCTCTTCAATCAAGTCCTATAGATATTTTTAAACCATTATATAACCATGATTCAAGCAATATATCGAAATTGACAGCAAGTTCTAAAGTAAAAATCTGCACAGATTTTTCTATGCTCTTTTGGTTCAACTTCACGGTTTGGTTGCTTTTGTGGATTACAGGTAGTTGTTCGATTTCAGGCACTCAAGGCTGCTTCTAGACATGATTTAGAGTATGTTAGGGTGTTATTGGTTCATTGGTTTGAGTCCATACAATTTGAACAAGGCATGACAGCAACTATTTTCCATAAACTACAGAATTGTATTCAAGATTCTGTCATGTGGGTGTTTAGGGTGGTGTTCGAATCCTGGCTGTCCTAGGGGCTGTAGCCATGGTTAGAACTCTCCCTTATCATATCTAGGACGTGACCAAGCCATTACTTCCATGTTTAGTTCACGGTTTATCAGATTTTTTTTTTTACAGCAACATAGCATACATCCCACAGTTTTCAAAGTTCTGAAATTTTGGGTGAGTACACTTCGGTTTTGGTGTGTTGGATGGATTGTGGGTGGCTTCTAGCCCATATCCATGGTTCATACAACATTCCATCATGTCTAGATTGAGCCATGGTCGATCAAATGGCCACTGGAACGTCACAAGACAACCAAATATTTCATTTCAGCACACTACACAGCAAGTGATGCTCTCGGTATGGAGCTGTGAGTGTCCTAGTTGTTTGCTTGGGTTGTGATTGGCTTTTAGCCCTTAGCCATGGTCCAAGCCATGCATTAGAATGTTGGTAAGAGTCCTTGCTTGGTGGTTCAAGTCCACTTCCATTTGTTTAAGAGTTTCACCCCGAAACAGCAACATAGCTGCTGCTGCAATTTCATTCTTTGACAGCAACTGTGAGTCCGGTTCAGAAAGCTTGTGTGAGTTCTTGGTTGGCTTTTAGCCTATGGCCTTGGACTGAACACTACCTTAATGAGTTAGGAAAGTCATGTTTTTGGCCGTTTGTGATTTGGTCGAGTTTAGAGGTCGGACGAGAAGTTACGGTGAAAGGTGCCAAAATGACTCTCGAAAGAGTGTTTTATGTTTTTGGATTCCTTTCACCCATTTTCGTGTTTTACAGTTATAACGCATATTTTTCAGTATGTTTGGAGTATTTTTAATCCTGGTTAAACATCGGTTTAATGTTGATTCGGTTTGGTACGAAACCATGTTTAAAAATCAAGTTGTTGGTCCGAATTGTCTTGTTTTGGCTCTAGTGTTAAGTTTTGGTCAAGATAATATTATTTGCATGTGTCACATATTAGAATTAGGTTGCAGCAAGCCTGGAAGAGATCCAACTCATCCGGAAAAAAAAATAAGGTTATAATTATATTACGTGCATAAAAATATAAAATGTTTATTTTTGAGATATATGCTATATGTCTTGTGGCCACCTTATGCTTATGGGTTTGGAAGTCGGTAGGCGCAACCGAGGACCTCTCCACCCGGTGACTTACGACCGGTTATGATTATGTATGGGTACGGACATCCAGTCCAAGGGCTGTGATTGATCTCTACCGCCCAGTATACTGTGGTTTAGTCTGATCAGGCGCTTACGTTATGTTATGGGCCACTTGCTTAGAAACATTATCTCTACCAGAAAATTATGATATGACATGACAGAGCTCTATTGAGCAAAGCTTTTACGTATGATTTTCAGATATGCACGTAGTTATAATTATTCATGATACGATTTTCACCATGCGCTTTACGATACTAAATTTTTAGGTTGCATGCGATTTTATGATATATTTACTTGTTATTCACGATATATACATGTTGAGTCTTTAGACTCACTAGACTTGATTGTTGTAGGTACTGATGAGGTCGAGACGGAGGGCGTAGACCAGTGAGCGATCTTGTGGCAGCAGTAGTATACCCGAGGACCTCATGTTTTAATTTATGCACCTTTTATTATTCAAACTCAGTTTTAATACGTTGGATTATTTTTAAATTGTTGTTTGAAAACAATATTTGCTTCCGCTGTTATTTTAAAGTTAAAATTATTTACATGTTTATTTTATAAATTGGGCAAGTTATTTATTTATTTAGAAAATTTTTAATAATTCCGCAAAATTATGAATACGAAATACGGGCCTTTACAGTTGGTATCAGAGCCTATGATCTTGTAAAGGGTTGTACTACTACTGCTCTCGAGAAGCTCATGAAGTCACGTATTCGGTCTGTAAGTTTACATTTACGCATTTTATTTAAAGCATGAATTATTTTAACAGCATGTTTTCATGAAATGTTTTTACGTTCAGATTTTTAATTATTTCAGTATTTATTTAAATTTAAGATAAATTATGGAATTATGCATGTTAATTACGTATGGGCTATATATGGAACAGTATGCCTCCTAGACGCCAGGTTGGACGCCCGAGAGGTGGTGGTGAGCACCGTCATGAGGACGGTGAGGGTCAGAGGCAAGAGAGGCAGGGACCTCCACCCCCTCCACCAGACATGAACGCCCAGATGTTAGCTGGGATGGCTCAGTTCTTTGCGCAGTTTGCGGGGAACAACGCTGTGGCAACCAGACAGACGGGGCCTGAAGCTGTCTGTGAGCGGTTCATGAAGATGAGGCCGAAAGAGTTCTCCGGTACGACAGATCCTATGGTTGCAGAGGGCTGGATTAAATCCCTTGAGGTTATTTTCGAGTTCATGGGGCTTGAAGATGGAGATAGAGTTCGTTGTGCGACTTATCTATTTGGAGGAGACGCTCGCCTGTGGTGGGAAGGAGCATCTATAGCTTTGGATTTGGCTACTTTAAGCTGGACGCGATTCACCGAGGTATTCTACTCAAAATATTTTACTGACGAGGTGCGTTCCAGGTTGACCAGGGAGTTTATGACCCTGAGGCAAGGAGACATGACGGTTACGGAGTTTATCCATAAGTTTGAGAGGGGTTGTCACTTTGTACCCCTAATTGCAAATGACGCTGGTGCAAAATTGAGGCATTTTATGGATGGTCTGCGGCCGATCTTGCGCCGTGATGTTAGGGTGGCTGGCCCTACTACCTATGATGTTGCTGTTTCCAGAGCTCTAGCGGCAGAGCAAGACCAGAATGATATTGAGCACGATCGCCAGGGTAAACGACCATTTCAGGCACCACACCGTCCTCCCCACCAGCAGCAGCACCAGAATAAGAAACCTTTCCACGGTCCACCCAGGAACAGAGGGCAGCAGCAACAGCAACAGGGACGAGCAGTCCCGAGGACAGTGGAGTATCCAGTCTGTGCCAAGTGCTCACGTCGTCATGCTGGGACTTGTATGTATGGTTCGGGAAAGTGTTAAAAATGTGGTAGTACTAACCACATATTGAAGAATTGTCCTCAGAAGAATCTGCCTACCCAAGGCAGAGTTTTTGTTCTCCATGCTACGGAGACTAACCCAGAGACGATGCTCATGACAGGTATCCTAAATCTTTAAGCTGTATTTGAAGTTTAATGTTTTGGGTTAAAATTTTGAACTTAG
Source organism: Primulina huaijiensis (assembly GCF_012295235.1). NCBI lineage: Eukaryota > Viridiplantae > Streptophyta > Magnoliopsida > Lamiales > Gesneriaceae > Primulina > Primulina huaijiensis. Next base: position 8,911,138 of record NC_133315.1, on the reverse strand, counting down.
AATTTATGATATGATTGCATGTTCTAATCGGTGTTACTGACAAAAATTTAGGTTAGGAGAACTTTGACCTTAGCATGTCTTTAAACATAGTTCTAGTAAAACTATTGGGTTTAGCATGATATTCCAATCTTTCAGGGAGAATCTTTATAGCCGGTTCAGCTACGAAAGCCTTGATAGATTTAGGGGCTACTCATTCATTCATTTCAGAAACCTTTGCAAATTCTCTCAAGATCAAGACAATTAGGCTAGATATAGCGTATTCAGTAGCATTGCCTTCTGGAGAGGAGATGACAGCTACTAATGTGATCCGAGACATAGACCTTGAACTTCATGGTAATCTCGTTTATGCGGATCTTATAGTGCTACCGATGCCCGAGTTTGATATCATTCTGGGTATGGACTGGCTTTTGAGGAACAGAGTTTTGATTAACTTCCAGCGGATATCTGTTCTAGTTCGACCGCCTGGGATGGAACAATTCTTATTCGAACCAGACAGGTATTTTAATTTACCGCGTATGATATCTTGTGTCCAAGCTAGGAAGCTCATTCATAGAGGGTGCCGAGCATTTTTAGCTACTCTTGTATCTGTTCCTGAGACGCCCAAACAGTCAGCATCCGATGTTCCTGTTGTCAAAGACTTTCTAGATGTTTTTCCTGATGACGTCACTGGTTTACCACCTGTGCGAGAGGTGGAATTCTCTATTGAGCTTATGCCAGGTACCGCGCCGATCTCAAAGGCACCGTACCGATTAGCACCGACAGAGATGGCAGAACTCAAGAAGCAGATTCAGGAACTTCTTGACAAGGAGTTCATTCGCCCGAGTTTTTCTCCATGGGGCGCGCCAGTCTTATTTGTGAAGAAGAAGGATGGGTCGATGAGGCTTTGCATTGATTATCGGGAGTTGAACAAAGTTACAGTGAAGAACAAATACCCACTCCCGAGGATTGAAGATTTATTTGATCAGTTGCAGGGAGCTTCAGTATTCTCCAAGATTGATCTGCGTTCTGGTTATCATCAGTTGCGGGTGAAAGACGCTGATGTTCTCAAGACTGCTTTTAGGACTCGTTATGGCCACTTCGAGTTTCTTGTGATGCCGTTCGGTTTGACGAATGCGCCAGCGATCTTCATGGATCTCATGAATCGCGTATTCCAGCCGTATCTTGATCAGTTCGTGATAGTATTCATAGACGATATTCTGATCTACTCAAAGAATCAAGAGGATCACAGCAGACATCTGACCACAGTATTGCAGACCTTACAAAAGCATAAGCTATTCGCGAAGTTCAGCAAGTGCGAGTTCTGGTTAGAGAAAGTGGCGTTCTTAGGCCACGTCGTTTCTAGCAGCGGTATTGAGGTAGACCCGGCGAAAGTTGCAGCAGTCAGGGATTGGGTTGTGCCGCAAAATGCATCAGAGATCCGTAGTTTCCTTGGGCTAGCAGGATACTATCGGAAGTTTATTCGGGGATTCTCCTCTATTGCAGTTCCACTCACATCATTGACGAAGAAGAATGTTAAGTATGTGTGGAGCGAGGAATGTCAGAAGAGCTTCGATGCATTGAAGCAAGCTCTTATTTCAGCACCAGTGTTGGCCATGCCGTCAGGACCCGGAGATTTTGTTTTGTATACCGATGCTTCGAAACTCGGGTTAGGCGCGGTATTGATGCAGCATGGGAAGGTGATAGCATATGCTTCTCGTCAGTTGAAGATTCATGAGAAGAATTATCCTACCCATGATTTAGAGTTGGCAGCCGTAGTATTTGCATTGAAGATTTGGAGACATTATTTGTACGGGGAGAAGTGCCAGATCTTTACCGACCACAAGAGTCTCAAATACTTCTTTACACAGAAAGAGTTGAATATGCGGCAGAGGCGTTGGTTGGAGCTAGTGAAGGACTATGACTGTGACATTAGCTATCATCCTGGCAAAGCTAATGTAGTTGCAGACGCGTTGAGCAGGAAAGTCGCAGGGATGGCTCATTTGGTGGTTTCGAAACCTCTTCAGTTTGAGATACAGAGGTTTGATCTAGAGACATATCCTCCAGGTAGAGTTCCTCGTCTATCTACTTTGACGATTCAGTCTTCTCTTCTAGACCGTATTCGTAGTGGACAGTTAGCAGACGAGCAGTTAGCTAAGTGGAAGCAGAGAGATGAAGCCAAGGGTAGTATCTTGTACACAGTTAGAGACGGTATTGTGAGATATCGAGACAGAATATGGGTTCCTAGCAGCGATTCTATTCGAGCAGATATTTTAGCTGAGGCCCATATGTCGCCGTACTCTATTCATCCAGGGAGTACGAAGATGTACAAAGATCTGCAGTTATTATATTGGTGGCCAGGAATGAAGAGGGATATCAGAAGATTTGTATCTGAGTGTCTGACGTGTCAACTAGTGAAAGCGGAACACCAGAGACCAGCAGGTGTACTCAAGCCTCTTCCTATTCCCGAATGGAAGTGGGAGAATGTCACCATGGATTTTGTTATCGGATTGCCAAAATCAGTCAGAGGGTCGAATGCTATATGGGTGATTGTAGATCGTCTTAAGGAATCAGCTCATTTCTTGCCTATTAAAACGACTTTCTCCATGATCCAGTATGCAGAGTTATATATTCGGGAGATCGTCAGACTTCATGGTATTCCCATTTCTATCGTGTCTGACCGAGATCCTAGATTCACTTCATCATTTTGGAAGAGTCTACATTTAGCTATGGGTACGAAGTTGTTGTTTAGCACAGCTTTTCACCCACAGACAGATGGTCAGTCCGAGAGAGTCATTCAGATTTTGGAGGATCTTCTTCGTGCATGTGTCCTCGATTTCTCCGGGAGTTGGGAATCAAAGTTACCATTGGTGGAGTTTACCTATAACAACAGTTTTCAGTCGTCTATAGGTATGGCTCCATATGAAGCACTGTACGGTCGTAAGTGTAGATCTCCTATTCATTGGGATGAAGTAGGGGAGAGATCAGAGTTGGGTCTAGCAGTTCCAGCTCCGTATCAAGGTCACGATCGATATCGTCACTAGCATCAGGAGATTGTGCAGCAGGCTGCTGATACAGTAGTCAAGATCCGTGACAGGATGAGGACTGCTCAGAGTAGACAAAAGAGTTATGCGGATCAGAGGAGGAGAGATCTGGAGTTTGCTGTTGGTGATCATGTTTTCGTGAAGATAGCACCGATGAAAGGTGTCATGCGGTTTGGGAAGAAAGGAAAGCTTAGTCCGAGATTCATCGGACCATTTGAGATCCTCGACAGAGTTGGGACATTAGCTTATCGTGTTGCTCTTCCGCCGAATCTGGCCGGAGTACACAACGTGTTTCACGTTTCCATGTTGCGGAAGTATATGGCGAATCCATCGCATGTCTTGAACTTTGAACCGTTGCAGCTCACTCCGAACTTGTCATATGAGGAAAGACCAGTGCAAATTTTAGACCGACAAGAGAAGAAGCTTCGGAACAAAATGGTCAAGCTAGTGAAAGTCAAGTGGCTCAATCATTCGGAGGAGGAAGCTACGTGGGAATCTGAGCCAGAGATGAAGAGTCGTTATCCCGAGTTATTCGGTACGTTTTAATTTTGGGGACGAAATTCCTTCAAGGGGGGTAGAGTTGTAGAACCCGAAAATCAGATTACGTATAAGCCATGCATAATTTTTATTATTTAAATTAAAGATGAATTTTTAAGAAAATATGAAGTGTTTTATTTATTTTAAAAGAAGATGTTTAGTTTTATCTTTTCAGGATAAATACGCGAGGTCGGACCGGAGTTTGGAGATTATAGATAAGATTAATAATAAGAAAAATATTCCTAAATTTAATTTAAGTCAAAGAATAATTTAATTTTAAAGAAAAAGAATGTTTTAAGATTTATTAAATTTATGTGAGCTAATTAGTTAAATAAATTCTTTTAGGTTCAATATTTAATTAACGCTTAAATTAAATTATGTAAACAAATAAGGATGAAATAATCTAGATATAAAATAGTCAAGAAATTTAAAATAGCATATAAATAATAAAATTTTAAGCCATGCAATGCCATGCAAGATTCTATCCTAAATTAATTTGTTAATGTAATAAAATAGATGATTAAAAATCTTAAACATTTAAAATATAAGACTTAAACAATACCATGCAAATGGGTAACAACTTTCGGTCAAGACATTAAAAAAAAAATGTGGTAAATTCCTTCAAATCACCTCATTAGCCTTTAAGGTGAATGCAATTCCTCACCTTTAATTCATTAGTTATTAGTGAATTCAAGCACAATAATATACCTTAATTCTTCCTTAACCCATCATGCTAGTCAATAAAAGAAAACATGCAGCAAAAATGAGGTAAAGAATCGGCTAAAAAGGAGAGAAGGAAACAATTCAAATTCTATTCAACTTCTTCACTTGTAACCCCCACCTCAATGCAATTCATGACTCATTTAACACCTCTAATATCATTCATCTTCATTGCCTAGTCTTTCTTCTCCCATTTACTCAAAAATATCAGAAGGAACAAGCAGCTGAAATCGTGAAAACAGCACAGGAAAAAAAAAAAAGAAAGGAAATCCAACTCCGACTCCGCCGCTCGTCTTCGTCGTATTGATTTGTTTTGTGTCAAAACAAATTTCAGGCATGTATATATTGTTTCTTTTCTCTTCAATCAAGTCCTATAGATATTTTTAAACCATTATATAACCATGATTCAAGCAATATATCGAAATTGACAGCAAGTTCTAAAGTAAAAATCTGCACAGATTTTTCTATGCTCTTTTGGTTCAACTTCACGGTTTGGTTGCTTTTGTGGATTACAGGTAGTTGTTCGATTTCAGGCACACAAGGCTGCTTCTAGACATGATTTAGAGTATGTTAGGGTGTTATTGGTTCATTGGTTAGAGTCCATACAATTTGAACAAGGCATGACAGCAACTATTTTCCATAAACTACAGAATTGTATTCAAGATTCTGTCATGTGGGTGTTTAGGGTGGTGTTCGAATCCTGGCTGTCCTAGGGGCTGTAGCCATGGTTAGAACTCTCCCTTATCATGTCTAGGACGTGACCAAGCCATTCCTTCCATGTTTAGTTCACGGTTTATCAGATTTTTTTTTTTACAGCAACATAGCATACATCCCACAATTTTCAAAGTTCTGAAATTTGGGGTGAGTACACTTCGGTTTTGGTGTGTTGGATGGATTGTGGGTGGCTTCTAGCCCATATCCATGGTTCATACAACACTCCTTCATGTCTAGATCGAACCAAGGTCGATCAAATGGCCACTGGAACGTCACAAGACAACCAAATATTTCATTTCAGCACACTACACAGCAAGTGATGCTCTCGGTATGGAGCTGTGAGTGTCCTAGTTGTTTGCTTGGGTTGTGGTTGGCTTTTAGCCCTTAGCCACGGTCCAAGCCATACATTAGAATGTTGGTAAGAGTCTCTGCTTGGTGGTTCAAGTCCACTTCCATTTGTTTCAGAGTTTCACCCCGAAACAGCAACATAGCTGCTGCTGCAATTTCATTCTTTGACAGCAACTGTGAGTCCGGTTCAGAAGGCTTATGTGAGGTCTTGGTTGGCTTTTAGCCTATGGCCTCGGACTGGACACTACCTTAATGAGTTAGGAAAGTCATGTTTTTGGCCGTTCGTGATTTGGTCGAGTTTAGAGGTCGTACGAGAAGTTACTGTGAAAGGTGCCAAAATGACTCTCGAAAGAGTGTTTTATGTTTTTGGATTCCTTTCGCCCATTTTCGTGTTTTACAGTTATAATGCATATTTTTCAGTATGTTGGGAGTATTTTTAATCATGGTTAAACGTCGGTTTAATGTTGATTCGGTTTGGTACGAAACCATGTTTAAAAATCAAGTTGTTGGTCCGAATTGTCTTGTTTTGGCTCTAGTGTTAATTTTTGGTCAAGATAATATTATTTGCATGTGTCACATATTAGAATTAGGTTGCAGCAAGCCTGGAAGCGATCCAACTCATCCGGAAAAAAAAAAAAAAAGTTATAATTATACTACGTGCATAAAAATATAAAATGTTTATTTTTGAGATATATGCTATATGTCTTGTGGCCACCTTATGCTTATGGATTTGGAAGTCGGTACGCGCAACCGAGGACCTCTCCACCCGGTGACTTACGACCGGTTATGATTATGTATGGGTACGGACATCCAGTCCAAGGGCTGTGATTGATCTCTACCGCTCAGTATACTGTGGTTTAGTCTGATTAGGCGCTTACGTTATGTTATGGGCCACTTGCTTAGAAACATTATCTCTACCAGAAAATTATGATATGACATGACATAGCTCTATTGAGCAAAGCTTTTACGTATGATTTTTAGATATGCACGTAGTTATAATTATTCATGATACGATTTTCACTATGCGCTTTACGATACTAAATTTTTACGTTGCATGCGATTTTATGATATATTTACTTGTTATTCACGATATATACATGTTGAGTCTTTAGACTCACTAGACTTGATTGTTGTAGGTACTGATGAGGTCGAGACGGAGGGCGTAGACCAGTGAGCGATCTTGTGGCAGCAGTAGTAACCCGAGGACCTCATGTTTTAATTTATGCACCTTTTATTATTCAAACTCAGTTTTAATACGTTGGATTATTTTTAAATTGTTGTTTGAAGACAATATTTGCTTCCGCTGTTATTTTAAAGTTAAAATTATTTACATGTTTATTTTATAAATTGGGCAAGTTATTTATTTATTTAGAAAATTTTTAATAATTCCGCAAAATTATGAATACGAAATACGGGCCTTTACAACAAACTCGTTGGCATGGAACTTACGTTGCCTTCAGAGTTGACCACCGACGTGTTGCTCTTATCGCCGCCTAGCTCATTTGATTCTTTTATGGTGAATTTCAATATGAACAAGATGGAACCGATCCTTGAGGAGTTGGTAAACATGCTTGTTACCTTTGAGTGCACCATCAAGAAAGAGAAGTCAGTTCTTTATGTGGGCTCTTCATCTGGTACGAAGACTGGTCCACTTGGGGAGGGAAAGAAGCGTTCTTTCCAACGTCCCAAGAAGAACGTGCCCTTGAAGAGGCAAGCTCCGAGTCCCACTGTGGCAGCCATACCCCTTAAGGCTGACAAGACTGCTGATATTTGTAATCACTGCAAGAAGCCTGGACATTGGAGGCGTAAATGCAGAAAATATCTTACCCATAAGGGTTCTGGAAATGGTATGTTCTCTATCGAAGTAAATATTTCAATTAACTATACTTTTTGGGTATTAGATACCGGCTGTGGCTCACATCTCTGTAATGAGTTGCAGGTGATGGGAAGAAGTAAGAGACTAAGGGAATGTGAGACCTTCTTGAGGCTGAGCAATGGAGCAAGAGTTGCTGTCAAGGCTATTGGAGATGTTTACTTGATTTTGAATAATGATTTTAATTTAGTTTTAAGAGATGTTTTGTTTGCACCTGATTTAGTGAAAAACATTATTTCCATTTCAATGCTTGATAAAGATGGATATTCTTGTTTATTTAGCAAAGGTGTTTGCAACATTTACAAGAATGAATGTTTAATTGGTACTGGAGAACTTGAAAACGATCTCTACACCTTAAAATTGAAAGATATTCCACTAAACAATGTCCAAGCAATAACAACAACAAACAAGTGAAACCAAGATACTCTAAATTCGTCACAATTATGGCATGCTCGATTAGGACATATTTCCCTAAGAAGGATGAACAAGTTAATGGGAGTGGGCATTTTTGATATGTCTGATATTAATGCTCTCACGACTTGTGAATCCTATCTAAAAGGAAAGATGACCAAAATTCCCTTTAAGGGCCATGTGGAGCGTGCCAATGGGTTATTGGATTTGATCCATACCGATGTGTGTGGTCCGCTTAGCATCACCACTAAACACGGACATGCCTACTTCATCACCTTTACCGATGACTTTTCGAGGTATTGGTATGTGTATTTGATTCAATACAAGTCTGAAGCCTTTGAAAGGTTCAAAGAATTCAGAAATGAAATAGAGAAACAGTTGGGACGGAGCATCAAGACACTTTGATCGGATCGAGGTGGTGAGTACTTGAGTGCCGAGTTCCAAGAGCATCTTAGGGAGAATGGGATTCTCTTGCAGTGGACTCCGCCCGCTACAACGTAGTTGAATGGTGTTTCGGAGCATCGTAACCGGACTTTGATGGACATGGTTCGGTCTATGATGGGGTTCACGGAGTTGCCGCCATCTTTTTGGGGATATGCGCTTGATACAGCGGCATTGTTGTTGAACAATGTCAATTCAAAGGCAGTTAATAAGACTCCATATGAGATATGGATGGGTAAGCCTCCCAAATATTCTTATCTTAGAATATGGGGATGCCCTGCTTATGTGAAGCAGGTAGTGGGAGATAAATTGGATAGTCGATCCATTTTATGTTACTTCGTGGGATATCCAAGGAATTTAGTTGGATACTATTTCTATCATCCCCAAGAAACAAAGGTGTTTGTTTCTAGGAATGCAACCTTTTGGAAAATGAATTTCTATTGGATAGAAAAGGGGAGATGATAGAACTCGAAGAGGTTCGAGAGACACCGCAATTGTAGAACCCACACCAGAAGAGCCAAGAGAGGAGATACAAGCTCCTAGAAGATCCGAGAGAGTCTCGAGACCACCTATGAGGTATGGTCTGCTTCTTGAAGAGGGCCATGATGAGCCTATCCATGGATGTGATCAAAAGACCTTCAAGGAAGCGTTATCTGATGCCGATTCATCCAAGTGGCTTGAAGCAATGGAATCTGAGATGAATTCCATGCATAAGAACCAAGTGTGGAACATTGTGGATCCACCTGAGGAAACAATTCCCATAGGGTGTAAATGGATTTACAAGAGGAAACTTTGGGCGGATGGGAAGGTATTGACCTTCAAGGCGCGATTGGTGGCAAAAGGATATACTCAAAGACAAGGAGTTAACTTTGAGGAAACCTTTTCTAAAGTTGCAATGTTCAAGTCTATAAGGATATTGCTAGCCATAGCTGCATGGTATGACTATGAGATATGGTAGAAGGATGTCAAGACAGCCCTTCTTAATGGGGATATTAAGGAAGAGATTTACATGTCTCAACCTGAAGAGTTCACATCTCTCGGAAGTGAGCATATGGTATGCAAACTTCAGAGATCTATTTATTGTCTAAAACAGGTATCTAGGAGTTGGAACCTCAGATTCGACAGTACAATTAAAGAGTTTGGTTTTACTAAGAATCCTGAGGAACCCTGTGTGTATAAGAAGGTCAGTGGGAGTGCTGTGACATTCCTGGTGCTTTATGTTGATGACATTCTACTCATTGGGAATGATGTAGGAATGTTGTAATAAACTAAAATATGGTTAGCAAGTAAGTTCTCGATGCAGGACTTGGGTGAAGCATCTTTTGTATTGGGAATACCGATCTATAGAGATAGATCGAGAAGATTGCTTGGTCTCACCCAGTCCACATACATTGATACCATCGTGAAGCGGTTCTCGATGGATGAGTCCAAGAGAGGACATCTACCAATGTGTCATGGCGTGTCCCTATCCAAGTCTATGTCTCCCAAGACTGATACAGAGATAGCGGCGATGACAAGCAATCCTTATGCATCTGCGATTGGTAGCATCATGTATGGGATGATATCTACACATACTGACGTGGCTTTCGCACTAAGTGTAGTGAGTTGATATCAGTCGAACCCTGGTCATCCACACTGGAAAGCTGTGAAAGACATCCTCAAGTATTTGAGAAGGACCAATAATTTGTTCTTGGTCTATGGGGGTGGAGAACTGAAATTGGAAGGCTATACCGACTCTAGCTTCCAAAGCGATATCGATGACTCGAAGTCAACCTCTGGGTTCGTATTCATGCTCAATGGTGCTGCTGTCTCTCGAAAGAGTTCCAAGCAAGACAGTACTGCGGATTCCACCACTTAGGCCGAATACATTGCTGCATCAGCTGCAGCAAAGGAGGCCGTTTGGTTAAGGAATTTCGTCCAAGAGTTGGGCGTCATTCCTAATGGAGTTGCTCCTGTTCCGGTGTTTTGTGACAACACGGGAGATATAGCACAAGCAAAGGAGCCAAGGTCTCATCAGAAGTCCAAACATGTATTGAGAAAGTACCACATACTCCGAGAGATTGTGGAAAGAGGAGAAGTGTTGATTGACAAAGTCGGTTCCGCAGAAATTGTTGCTGATCCGCTAACTAAGCCTTTACCTGGACCATTATTTGAGAAGCATCGCGAATCGATGGATTTGAAGCATATGGGTCCTTGGCTCTAGTGCAAGTGGAAGATTGTTAGAGTAGGTGCACGTCGAGCCAAGTGTTGGCCGGGTGTTCACAATGAAACTCTATGTATAAACAATCTTTATTTTAATAATATTTGAACTTATTATTTTTGCACTTCTTTATCTGTATACCCATGCTAGTTGCATAGATAAAGTCCTTGAATATACAAATAGTAGAAAGAATATGAGATGCTCATATGATGAGTATCATTAAACTCATATTTGCAATACTGCATATTCTAAACAGTTCCTAGTCGATTTAGCCGCCGCTAAGAAGAATATAGGCCGCTCGAGTTCGAGACTAGTATCTGCGATGTGAGTACCATGTTTCATTGGTAGGGGACATTGTGATGTCCGAGCATGCAGATAGGCGCTCCTGGTAGAGTGCACTGAACAACCCTCCATAAAGGACTTTCCAAGTGGTGCTCACTTATCAAGTGGAAACGTCCTAGTTTATGGTTGTACACCATTAGTCCTTATGACCCAGGACAACATTGAGACTCTGTGTGCTAGCATTGTACTTTGACTTGTTTACCGACTCTCATGGGGTCATCAGGTGGCAAGGTTGGGTGTTTCGTCGAAACATATAGGAGTCGATGCATTGTAGTTGGGGATTCACCGCATACCTTCAGGTATAGATATCCTATGTGTATGTAGTATGAAATCTCTGATCAGAGTATGGTGGTAATTATGAAAGAGGTTTCATAGATTACGCCATCGATGCAACTACGACATGACACATAGTATCGATTCATTGACAACTATCGATATACCAATGGTTGTCGAATCGATCGAGATATATGAGTTGAAGGGACCGTAATGTACGCTAACCATAATTGAATGGTTCTTGCAGGCACTATCATTGGATACCTAGGGAATCATGTAACCGATGCTGCTAGGCGTTTAACATGATTGGTTGGGTATTATCAGACTTAAGTTCTGACGTTCTTATTATCAAAGAGTTGATAAGTAAGAATGGAGCAATTGAGGTATGCTCATATAAAGACATGTTTAGTCCCTAATCACATGGAGATGTGAACTCACAGCTAGTTGTATCAATGAACCATTGAGGGCCACACAAGTACTAGCTTTCTAGATCCCGTTGAGAAGTAAAATAGTTCAATATGTTGAACGACTTATAAAGGAGTTTATAAGCGTAAGGAAAAATAGAAGTATGACTTCTATGAGGGAAATATAACTTTTAATTTATGAATGTGTTCCTAAATTAAAAGTTGGCCAAATAAATAATGTATTTGAAAAGTGAGATTTTCATAAACATTATTATGACTAAATTAAATTAATTCAAATGTTAAATTAATTAAACACTAGTGGGCCTAGTAGTCCAAATAATTAAATTAATTCAACTGTTGAATTAATTGAATTGCATTGGGCCTTGTAGAGCCCAATTAGAAATAATTATTAAACTAGTGGGCTTGAGTAAAATCAAGTAATGTTTAAATGGTCTCAAATATGTTTTAGACATTTAAATAAAAGTCCATGAGCCTTGTAATTGTTAAAAGCCCAAACAAAATGCATGTTTGGAAGGTGAAGGGTTGGAGATTACTTTTTCATTAAAAAAATTACATGGCATGCTTATACAACTTTTTGCTTTTGCTTTTTGCACTACCAAGACAACTCATCCTCCCTTCACTCCACACTATGTTGGCCGAAACTTCCATCATTTTCTCCTTCAATTTTTCTCTCATTTTTCTTCTTCAATTGTTGAAGAAAAAAAACACTTCTCTTTGAAAAATCCTCATATTTTTCTAGTGCAAAATAAGAGGGGTTCTAGCTTGCAAGTGGTGGGCTTAATATTTGAGCAAGGTGTGCTCAAAGGAAAGCTTGAAGATAGTCTTGTCATCCAAGAGCTAAGGTGTTTACACCTAAGTTGGAGCCATCATCAATATCAAGAGATTGATAGGTAAAATTTTCTAAAATACCATATGAATGTCATATTGTGTTTTTCGTATTTGCTACACATTATAGGCTTGAAGTGCTCTTATTTCTTGCTACAAAATTATTTTTGAAACTTCCATTGCGCATACGGGCACCTTAATCGATCCCCTTTCATGTGTGTACTACCTGATGCTTCTCAAGAAGCAGAGGACTCTGGAAAGAATTGTTATGCAAGAGGAATTCACGAGGACTGCCACTGGCAAGCTATCCGCGTGGATGTCTTTCTGGCTAAATGCAGTAGAGAGAGGAATAAACAATGTAATAGCTACTCGTTTTTATCAATAAAATGTTTATTTTAGTCAGTGCTTGTTTATTCTTTGCTGCTTTGTTATATTATGCAATCAAACTGAGATTAATCGAATAATAATTAGTAACAACTGACTAACTACTAACTGAAAACACTAGCTAACATAAAACAATGCAACTAAGATTAAGACAAATCAATTAACTTAAGAATATTGAGAAAGTAAGAAAATTTAGTCTCGGGTAACGGCTTGGTAATGATGTCAGCAGCTTGTTGTTCAGTTTATATGTACTCCAGCCTAATTGCCTTCTTAAGCGCATGGTCTCTAATGATGTGATGTCTGACATCAATGTGTTTGGTCTTTGAGTGAAGAACGTGATTATATGTGATCACATTTGTGCTTGTATTGTCACAGAAGTATGATGATTCTTCTGCAATGACTCCATAATCTTTCAGTTGTTGCTGAATCCAGAGCAGTTGAGCGTAGCAGCTTCCAGCAGCTAGATATTCTGCTTCAGTTGTGGAAGTTGCTATGGATGTTTGCTTCTTGCTGAACCATGAAATCAGTCTGTCTTCTAGACATTGACATGATCCACTGGTGCTTTTACGATCAAGCTTAAATCCTGCATAATCTTCATCTGAATAGCCAACAAAATTGAAAGATGATTCCTTAGCATACCATAAACCCACATTTTGTGTGTCTTTAAGTTATTTCAATATGTGTTTGGCAGCTGAATAATGCGATTACTTCGTCTTATCTAATTTAATTTACGAACACTTGAGAGTGTGTGCTGCTGAACAAGTCCCCATGCAAAATTTTTTAAGTAGTTCCTTCGTATATTTTCTTTGGCAGATAAAAATACCAGTTTCCAGTTGCTTCACTTGCAGACCAAGAAAGAACGTCAGTTCACCCATCATACTCATCTCAAATTTTCCCTGCATTAACTTGGAAAATTTCTCACATAATTTGGGTTTAGTTGACCAAAAAGTAATATCATCAACATAAATTTGCACAAGTAAAATATGATAATTCTTAGAAAATTTGAAGAAAGTCTTATCCACTTTTCCAACAGTGAAATCATGATAAGTTAAGAATTTTGATAAGGTCTCATACCAAGCTCTGGGATCTTGTTTAAGACCATACAAAGCTTTGTTCAAATGATAAACATGATCAGGAATTGAGTGATTAACAAAACCTGGTGGTTGTTCAACATACAATTCTTCCTGTAACTGACCATTCAGAAATGCACTCTTGACATCCATTTGTTAGACTTTGAAGTCTTTGAAAGTGGTATAGGCAAGGAACATTCTGATTGCTTCTAGTCATGCAAGTGGTGCATATGTCTCATCATAATCAATTCCTTCTTCTTTCCTATATCCTTGTGTTACGAACCTCGCTTTATTGCGCACAACTGAACCATCTTCGTTCAGTTTCTTTCTGTAAACCCACTTTGTACGTATAATGGTTTTAGAAACTGGTCTTGAAACTAAATTCGTTAGGATCAGTAAGAGCTTCATCAGTTTTCTTTGGTTCAATTTGAGAAACTAATGCTGAGTGAACAAATAAATTAAAATTTTGATTTCTTGTTCTTACCGGATCACATGGATTACCTATCACCAACTCTGGTGGATGTGATTTCTTCCATCTGTATTCAGCATTGGTTGGATCGATTTCAGCAATTGTTTCATTTGGTAACTGAACGTTTTCTTCAATTTCAGTTGCTGCTGCTTCAGTTGGTATTTTAATATCATCGTTTTGCTCCACCAACTGATTATCAGTAACAATTTCTTGTTCAACTGATTGATCCACTACTTCTGGTTCTGGTGTTTGAAGAAGATTTCGATCGATATGAACTTCTTCTTCACTATCATCCTCCAAACTTATATCTGTAAAGCGATCAAATAGCTCAACTGAATCAGTTGGCTTATCAATTAGTCCCGATTCATCAAATACAACATGAATCGATTCTTTTACATTAAAGTACATTTATTAAAAACTCTATAAGCTTTACTAACTGATTAATAATCCAAAAATATCCCCTTTGCAGATTTAGCATCAAAGGTTTTTAAATTATTTTTGCCATTATTATGGATGTAACATCTGTAGCAGAATATTTGAAATAAGATATCACACTTTTATGTCCATGCCAGATCTCTTATGGGGTTTTCAAATAATTTTTGTTAATAATTGATTTGTTCTGAGTGTAACATGTAGTGTTTACTATTTCTGTCCAAAATCTTTGAGATATACCAGAATCAGCAAGCATTGCTCTAGTATCTTCTTTAAGAGTTCGATTTCTTCTTTCAGCTACACCATTTTGCTGAGGTGTTCTAGCTGCTGAGAACTCATGCTTAATTCTAGTATTTTCAAAAAATTGAGAAAGATTTTGATTGACAAATTCAGTCCATCGATCCGGCCTTATTCTATAAATTCAACTGATTTTTCATTTAACAATCTTTTGAAAAGCTTAATCAGTTGTGCAGCAGTTTGGTCTTTTGATTTGAGAAAAATAACCCAAGTAAATCTTGAAAAATAATCAACACTTGAACAGTTATAGATTATTAAGGTCGGATCTGGACCTCATGCTTAATTGTGGAAACTATTGAAAAATAATCAACGCTTGCCATGATTTTTCCATCGGTCTATAAATTCAACTGATTTTTCATTTACTGGTATAACTGTTCAAGCATCAGTCAGTCATGAGGTCCAGATACTAAGAACTGTTGCCACAACGATTGCCAGTTATAATGATCTCATCGGTTGAGTTCTTAACTGTGCATGTGTGTTTATTGAACTGAACTGAAAAATTATTGTCGCATAACTGACTGATGCTAATCAAGTTATACTTATAATTATCAACTAGTAAGACATCTTTAATAATAATATTACCATGGAGAAGCTTACACTTACCCACAGTTCTACATTTGGAATTGTCTCCAAAACTGCTGTCTGGACTAGTGTATTTGATCAGTTGGGATAGCAAATTTGCATCTCCTGTCATATGTCGTGAGCATCCACTGTCCAAATACCATATTGATTCTTTTGTTGTACCTATCACTGATGAAACTTAAAATTAATAATTTATTATATGTTAAAACTTATATTTTAAAATTTAAGTTTCATTAAAATTAGAAAATTATGTTATTTTAGTATTGTGTGTTTATATTTAAATGTCTTACTAAATATGTTTTATTTTCAGGTTTTCTACGTGTTGGTAAAATAATGATAACTCAAGCTAGAAAATTCAAATGGAGGTGATTCAAATATTTTTGAAATCCTTGAGAAATTATCTACAACGTTGCAGAAGACATGATTGCCTAAAAAGTTGGTTAAGATGATCAAATTGTGAAAATATCAAAAGGAGGACAAATTTACTTTCACCATGACCAGCATATAGTAAAAAAAATCATAACTATTTCAATATTTAACCAAATGAGGTGATCCAAGTGGCAAAATTCATCTACACACAATTCCCCACATGTTTGCTATTTTGAGCAGAGTCAAATTCGGTGTCGTAGAACAAAGTATTGAAAGAAGGGACATGGAATTGAAGTTGGAGGAGACAAAGACTACTATTACAACTACATTGCATTAATAGAATTTTTGACTCTTTCTCTCATTTGGCCTATAAATAGAGGCCTTGTGCTAGCTTGACAATCATTTTATCTCATTGTAAAATATAGTGTGAGTGAGTATAAAAGTTCTAAGTTCCAATATATTTTTCTTTTTCCAAATTATGAGTGATGTTTTAAGTGTTGATCAAAAGTAAGTTCATGGAAAGCTGAATCTATTATGTCAAGGTGAAGAGGATGAATTCTTGGTGAAGTAAGATTGTTTATATTTTGTATATTCTTTCTTTATTTCTTTTCATTTTGCTAATTTCTTTTTGTTTTAGGTATAAAAATGAATTATTTGTTGTTATCAATTTACATCAATTGCTTGATGCCATTGAAGTGGTTATCTTGATGTGTTGTTTAATTTTGATACAATAAATATTTCAACAATTATTATTGTTATATTATACATATATATATATATATATATTTATATAATTATATCATATATTTCATTTAGACGATAGCGTGGCTCTACCGGTTGTTCTAAATGAAATATTATGATATCTAACAATCTAACATTTACTCGCAACTAACTTTTCTTTTCCGCATCTAACATTTACTTTATCGCATCTAACATTTACTTTATCGCATCTAACTTTTACTTTCCGCATCTAACATTTACTTTATCGCATCTGACTTTTACTTTCCCGCAACTAACTTATTAAATCATATATTTCATTTAGGCAATAGCGTGGCTCTGCCGGTTGTTCTAAATGAAATATACTGATTTAATTTAACATTTATTTTATGCAGTTATATATTTATATAGTTATATATATAGTCATATGTACCATATATAAAATATCGGTGAATTCGGTATTTTTTATAGTGGGAACTATATTATATTAGGTGTGTGTTTCAATATTTAATTTTCTTGGAACCAATATTTATGGTGGTTTCCTTTGTTTTAATTTTAGTTAAACAATATTGCATAAACCAAGAATAAATCCTTGAGCCTTGACAAAATTTATAATTTATAAACTTCGTTCTTGCATTTGGTAATCTATAAATTAATAAATTTAAACTTAAAATAATCTCTCTGTGGATTGATCTCGTACTTACGAAATATATTACTTGCAAACAAACCTACATTTGGGTGAATTATAATTTAAGTAATAGCAAGTTTTTGGCGCCGTTTCCGGGGAGGTATAAATTAAGTTTATATTTGTTAATTATGTTTTATTTATAAGTATTGTTTTTTTTTGTATGAGTATTTGGAGTCGAAAAAAAAGTGGTAGACTTATTCGAGTATCTGAAAATAATTTAAACATGGATGATAATTCAAATATTCAAGATAATGATAACAATAATAATAATAATAATAAT